>NW_017804131.1:1156174-1179778 GCF_001625305.1 Branchiostoma belcheri
ATACAGATGACGGCAAACACTACATGTACGTCATCACATTCGCTAAATGTCGAGTTATGGATATCCAATGCACAGCAAACACGCGGCGTGCGACTGCTGAAAGACAAATATCAGGGCCCTTAAAATACCTCGACCCCCTGGTGTGCCGTCAGAAATGATAAACGACTGTCATCTTGACATCCTCCGCGGTGTTAATCGTCAGAGAACGCTCGGTGGCGTTGTTTGACGGTGAGCGTCACTTTACCCTGGGCCTAAGGCTAATATTCAACACTGGAAATCCACCATGCGAGAACGAACAATCCGAAACGTGACATGTGGGTGCAGACTGCATCGCCGTAACACTATGCGTAGACGTGCAAAAATTCCGAAAGCTTAAGGTTGAATTGTTGAAAGACGTGACCGTTTTCGTTGCTGAGATCCTTTTAGAAGTTGCTCTATAAAACCCTTTGCTTTATCGATTGGGAAAAGCGCGGTATGTGCCATTTTCTTCTCCCATCTGACTCAGCACCGGGAAACATTAGCGCTGCTCTCATCCCAAAGCCGTTTGTACGTAGACACTTCCATTAAGGTTCATATTGTAGCGTGAATGTTCATTTGTGTACTTGGCTGGGTTAAACTGAAAGGTTAAACTTTCGATTCAAGTCAGAGATTGGAAGCGAGGTAAGAATACACAATGTCAACTCCGTATGTAAAACGTTATTGCCCGAGTTCATGTTCGGCTTGAGCACGAATTCGCTGAGAAGTTAAGACTTGTACGGTTATTGTCATTCACGCGAGGATTGGAAACATGCTTGATTAAGGATGCGACAAATTAGCCACCAATTAAAAATTAGAATGCGTTTATAATTTAAACACGCCAGTCCGCTATGTATACATGATTAGTTTCATATTACTATAGTTATGTTTAGAATAGAAAAACACGAATATACTTTATTATACATTCACCAACACTTGATAACTGAGGCACCATGCAATATATATGGTGCTTATCAATGGTTATAGTCTGCTAACTCCTTAACTTTTTATTAACCTATCGAAGTCGAAAACTACTTCCTGAGTTAGGAGAAAGCGCTGATGTTCTTTACAAATTCTACAGTGACATTAAATATACCTTAGAAAACAATATAATCGTTGATAGCTGCACTTAATTACTAGATTTAAGCGAGTTGATGTTGTTTTTCGCCACCCTGTTGGAGTGGAAGATCCTGTCCCCCCCTCCGGATCCGCCCAGTGCAGTGGTCCAACATGGCTACCACGGACGGGAGCAGTGTGTCAGCTCGCGGGCAGCCAACTCTCGTCGCCAACAATGTTTCCAACGGCTCGGATCAGCCCCAGAACGGTAGGTAAACTCGCTTATCCCACGCTCTCACGTTTTCCTACAAAAAGTCGTGATCGTAGCGAAGCGGGCGCGGGAGAGAGCGGCGCCGCGGGGCGATGCGCTCACGTCCTCGGCGGGTGTTCGGTGTCCGGACGGCCCTGCTCCGAGTCACCTCTCAGCGTGAAGCAGCGATTCCTTCGACTCGCTTTACCCCGCCTGTCCGGGGAGACTAGATCGGATCGGAGGGATGTTCCGCACGCTAGAGCTGGGACAGGGACGACTGGTAGAAGGAGTAAGCCTAATCGGGAACGCTTGTACAATTTTATAATCATGCACCGCCTGGTAGTAAGGATATACACAACATCGTTTAACGACCGAGAAGTGGGCAGGGCCAGGGCGGCGAATGAAAGTACTAGCAAGCAATAATCCCCAAGTACGCAGTTTAGAGGAAAAGGGCCATATTTTTTAAAACCAGTGTCACTTTTCTGTTTTTTTTTTCAATTGGAAAAGCGTACAGAAGCTCGCAGAAATGTATGATTTCACTCCGTGCAGTACTCGGGCCCATAACGCCCCCTTTGTACCGGCGCTGAATACAGAGTGTTTTGGGCTGGCTCTACAGCTGGTACAAGAATAATGGGCTTACGAAATGAGATATTCTTTCTTTCACTCTTATCGCAGTTTACTTTTGTCCACGGGACGATTGCCGTACCTAATGTGATACTGTCTAACATGTATGCCCTGATGCCAGCTTAAAAGAAACCGAGTGTCCACTTTCAAAGGATGAGTACAGCCAGGTGCATCTTTGACCCTATAAAGGTTTAAATCTGGGACATTGTTGTAGTTTGCAGGCTGCAGGTATAAGATATGTGCTATTTGGATTTTTCAATGGCAGACTGGATTGCAATGAATATACAATGTTTTGGGTCACTACCTGTAAGCTAAAAGTGAAATACAATCTCCCTGCTGCCAACCCTTAACTGTCAACTACCCTACAGTCTGGTTTGATAAATGTCAGCATTCAAAGTGGAAGTGTCTTAGAGTCCAAAGTCCAGAAAATGTAATTTCCTTATTCTACAAAATAATACCCATGTCTTAGATCATATTGTCCTCCTCCTTTACTTTTCCTTTTATTCCATTCAAATCAACTTCTGACACCCATGCTATATACCTAACCTGATGTCTATAGTTCAATTTTGCTCAGTACCTTTTGACAGGTACAGGCCTTGTATAATCAGTACACCCTTGCTTGCACCAACACTTTCTTCAATTTTCCTAGTTTTATGGCCACCCTCCTCATGGAAACTTTGACCCGCCCCTTTTTGCCATGACCATGAATATAGACTGTTTTGGTCTACTTGCTGTGAGCTACGCCAGAATTGAACTAGGATAATGGCAGAAGAAACTGGATCTCACCCGGGTTCGTGTGCAGCTCAGTTTACAAGTTTTAGTGTGTGTGTCCAGAGGTAAATGCCAAAGGTTTGCCTACTCCAGACTGCTGCCACATGCTTCCCCTCACTAACTGGGCTGGCAGAGCTTAAATCAACACTATAAAAGCCTTTAAATCATGATGGGCTTTTAATATTCCCCACCTGGTGCTAATGATGGTCTAATCCTTTCCACAGTACCAACACCAACAGTCAGAGACAGAGGGGTCCAGTTGACATGGCTAGCTGTCAGGCTAAAGTAAAGAGCAGGTCTTATATCTATACAATCTAATCATAAATCTATCACAAAGGTATGTCTACACAAGGCACGTGTATATTTATGTTTGGATTGTTTAACCCCCCCTTGAACAATGGGAGACAGGAGTCGTGCCACTGGGGTATATAAATTTCTACTTCAGCCAGCTTGGAATTCATCATTGTAAGCAGCAAATTCTATAATTGAATCACAGTTCAAATCCTTGTGTGACAGTGTACGTGTAGCATCTCACATACCTTCGTCTTTCCGAGTTGCTGTGTCAACATCCATTTTCCCCAGCTTAGGCCGATGTCCCATAGCCCTGAAAAGTGCCACTTGGTGGTCCTTGTGTACAATGAACAAATTAAGCCATGGAAATATCAATGCCTTGTTGAAATATTGATTCCCCATCACAGCTGTGCCCTGTATCACCCCTCAGTTAGCTCAATTTACCAGTGTTAGTGCGTATGGGTCCTTACTTCACTGAATGCCTTTGCAGAGTTCTTTTGACCCGTCAGTGATCCTGGGGCATAGTTAGTCTCACTAAAGAGGTGGAAAGAATTAGCTTGTGAAGTGCTGATTATTTATGATATGTGTATGTTGTCCTTGAAACGTGACCTAAAAACATAACAACATTGAAGCCTTCCAGTATCAGTCACACCCTGACAGGTTTGTGATGCTAAGTACTCATGACACCCTTTCAAACCTGCAAGGCAAAGACCTTATTTCTGTCCTCCTTTGCAACTGTTTCCAATTTATTTTCGCAGCCTTTTGAAATGTTACAAGGAAGTGGAACTCAATGACGCGTTCTTTATTCAGACCTTTGTGTACTTAGCTTGGCAAAACTTTGGATACTGACACCAAAATGACATTGAAGGATTCGGAAGGGGGTGCATGTGAAAGTGAGATGTCAGTGAAAACTTTTCCTTTTCAGTTTAGGTCAACAGTTCATACTGATAGGTATTCCTCTGTTGATTATTTATTGTCAAAGTTGGTATTAAGAGTCATTACACATTTTTCTTTTTGTGTGTCTCCTGCTGCAGTATAAATGCATGTAATTCATATTTCCCTTCTCCCACAAGCTGTCCTGATCCTAACCCTTTAAAAATTCAGTCCTGATACAAGGCCAGAGGTCGTATAGCCCCAGAGCAGTCTCTTGCATATCTTTCTTTGCTAACTAGATACGGGCAAGTGAAATGTCATCACTCCTAAGTGTTATGCATGCAAACACCTTTCTGAGTCAGAACCCATAGGCGATTATGGCATACTTTGAATGCAGTGATGGGTAGAATAGTAGTGGTGCTGCATTACTTAGACTCAAGCAGAATGTCTGATAGCACAGACACCTTGTACGTTATGATTGATTGTTTTGTAGCTCAAAGTTATTCACGGAAGAAAACAAGGGCACTTGGACGATTGACCTCAGTCAACATTTTTATATCACTAAGCATTTCTGTACGTGTTCGTGTTTAAATAGTCAGAACTGTTGCCACGATTTGCACAGCCTATCCTGAATATGTCCAAATTCATTTTTCTTAGGTCCTAACTGCAAGCAGACCACTGCCAGAATTGTACTTATCTTGGTCGCAATCATGACAGTAGTAGATAATAAGTATAACTCAATTGTACTGCAGTAATTACCTCCTTTGCAATTCATTATAGTAATGATTTTCAGAGCTGATGCAGCTAGGATGGTTAATGGAAATGTTTACTTTTCTGTCAAGGCCTGTGGCAAATGTCGTGCATGAAATTGTATTCTCTGGATAGGGGTAACCCACCGGTGGTTTGCATTAGCCCTGTTTCCAGAACTGCCACGTTAATAGGCTCCCTTACACTGCCAGAGTGAATCCACTTAGGAGGGTTTTTACTCCGCATGCCATCTGTCAAGGCCAGTATTGCAGTGACTGGGCACAGCATTATGGGTGTGCTCACTCTTCAGTAGCCTAGGCCGATTAATGTTTCAGTGACTTAGCATAGTCATAAATCTCCACATGGCTGCTTTTTCTTTCATAGGTAATGTTATAACCAAGGAGGTTTCAATGTTATGACTGATGAAATTTGGTTATATAAAACTGAGTAAATGGAAATATGAGCAAAATTCTTTTGAGACTGTAGAAATTATATTTTCATGGTAAAAATTCAAGTTTGTAACTGTTTTAAGTGCAATCCTTGCTACTGTAAACAAATATGTTTTGATAGGATAGTTTGACATGTATGTAACTGTTCTGCCTTTGCTTTGTAAACCATACTGAACGAAATGAAAACCTGTGCAAATAGAAAATGCTACAGAAGGTTTACCTGCCTTTTGTCCCACCTGTCTGTCTACTGGAAACTACATTCTCACCTAGTGTTATTGCCCTCCGTTTGTAGACATTTATTATCAAAGGTACAATGTACACGTATCTCCAATATCCAGTTAAACAGGCATCCAGTTCTTTTGTCTAGACCTATATGTGTGCACTACTTGTTCCGTAACATAGCTACCTTTTTTATTCTTTACACAGCTGTATAGTCGATGTAGTCGCAAGTACTTGGCTCTGTTAGGGCTACATTTTCTTCCTTTCTTGTTTCAATGTTTGAAAGCTAATTGCTTAGTTACCTGACACTAGAAACTGCAATGTTGATGGTTGATAGAGGGTCGGAGCTGTAGATATACATGTGTAGGAATTGGATGACAAATATGTTTAAGTTTCTTACAGTGTAATTGTAGAGGATGCCAGTTTTTTTAGACGTTACACTCTAGCAATAGCACATCCCTTGTTTAAAATTCCTACCGGTATCTCTATAAGGGCAAGGCCGGCTCCTGTGATACATGTACAATGTGTACTCAGCATTGCCTTTTCACTGAAACCTATTGAAAGGCTTGAAACGACAATGAGCAATATATCAAACCTAACCTGGATAGCCCACGCCATGTGGCAAATGTTCCTATGGTAATTCAAGCTTATCAGAGTTGGCAGTGTTTTACCACCCAGAGAGCTAACATCTTAGTGAACATTTAGATAGAACAGATATTTCACAGCCAGGTATATATCACTTCCATAACAGCCCAGTCGGTATCATTTGGCATGCCGACATTGTACTTTCAAACTGCATGTGCTTGCTTGATTCCAAATCGTATTACTTTCTGGGGCGGCCTGTTCATGGGGATTATATTCACTGGTGATTCCATATTCAGGGGATTCTAATAAGTTGTAAAGTCCTACTTCTAGATCTAGTAGTAGTACTGTATTAGTTGTGGGTAACTCATCTGTGTCCATCATGGTACATATAAAATATATATGGTTTGTATTTAATCAAATCGTTTTAGTGGCTTACATTTTTATTTCCAGCTGGGGACTTTTACCGAGCGTAACCAAATAACTGCATGTGATAAATCCAATTCTGTTTTTATTCAGCGGTATATAAAGAATATTGCTTACTTTATAAGATGAAATTGAACTTGAAATCTGTAGCATTCCAAACTTCTTCTGCATATTTTATTGCCTGTTTGATGTTCATATCTCACTGGCTTTATTTATTAAAATGAGCGTTTCCTGCAGGTGTGTATTATTTCCTGGCACCACCTCTTTATGTTTCCCCATTCAGACGTGTAATGACTTCATTGTCACGCAAAGCAATCAGTGTCTTTTTAATGGCGGTGTGTTGAAGTGTGTTAATATCCAATTTGATGGGACACTTTTCCGATATCTCGCGTATTGGAATTCGGAACCACTGAATGGCTGGAAAAATCCAACTGTCAGCTACCTACTGCAAAGTAAGCATTATTGCAAATGTCTCGGAGGGTAGTTGTCAGGTAAATTTTGTCAAACACCTTTTCAACTTCAGGTTACCAATCCAAGCCTTAGGGAGACCACTGTTCGCCAGGAGAATATACAAATAACCTTTAGTAGTACCCTTTCCTATCTAAAGCATCTCAAGCACAGGTAGTATGTCTTCCCTCCACACTTCTGGTCCCTTAGGCTATGACTAATGAAATATTCAGTGCCAAAAGAAATCATGCCAAAATGCTCACAGGTCTTAAGGGAATGACCAAGAAGATTCATGATGGATCGTTGTACTTCTAAAATGTTGGTCTGGTTTTTATTAGCCCGGTATCTATCCGTATTCATCCACCTGATCCATATCGAGAACCATGGTAGGTTCTCCTGTAGTACCCTCACCATTTTCTTTTTATTTCAATCAATGTTCGTGAATGATCAGATGAGAATATATCAGCCGATAATTGGGAAGATGGAAGACTGCTATTAAATCTACCCTTTGTATAGATATCATCTTGCTGTAATGTGATTACTATCATAAGCTCAATTTTTCTTGCACGTAGTCTTACCACCTCACATCTTTTGGTGACCTCCTCTGACTTTCGTAAAGATTAAGTGCTTGCTAGATTTAGTCCAACGTTTTTATCATGTTGGGTGCAGCACAGTGCCTGGAGCAGTGGGGTTATCTGAGTGTTTTCTGTCAGCATGTCAAGCTGTTTGCAATCTGTTAGACAACATGTTTATCCTCAGGCAACCTGCATGCAGGATGATCCATTCACATGGTTCTGGCTTGTGACATATTAAGGATTGGGTTGAGGTACGTAATGCGTTCTATCTGGACACAAAACTCTCCCTCATTCTTTCTCAGCTAACTATGCACTCTCACACTGCATACAGATTGAAATATGACTGAGACTGAGAGGGAAATGGACTTGCAAAGAGTTTCATTTTTCCGAAAAAAAAACAACTGTTTACTGAGTAATAATAATAATATGTTCAGTCACACAGTTGAACACAACTTACAATTGTGTCTGACTGAATGTGATATTGACATTGCCAAGAATAATTAATAGTCCTGCATTTGAATGATTCTGTGCTTTTAACCTCTCACCATATACGTAGCAGTGAAATTTGTCTAGCAATGTTTTTTGTTAACCAAATTGAAATGTACATGCACATGTACAGGTAGTTTCATTTCTTACACAATAGATGTTTAAAAACTCTTCAGGCCATTGACACTTCACTTAATGTGGTCATGGCATTGCACCAAGACACTTGAAATGGCAAGACCTTTTTTTTCAGACCGTTTTTTTTCAGACCTGCCCTGTAGGATGACCTAATTAAATCAAGTTTATAGTGGCCAACTTTGGCCAAGAGGGGCCCATTATAGCCACAGACAGCAGTGTTACACAGACTATCCTGAGGAATAGGGTATGACTATGGAAAAATTGATCTGTAAGATGAGCCCTTTGGAAAAGATCATATCCCAGCTGTATAATTATTGAATTTCAATGCACGAAAGTATGTCAAATATGAAATGAAAGATAATCATGAGCAAGGATATAAATAATGGGAAATAATTCAATGTTCCTCCTTCCAAAATCCACATGTATCATTAGAAAGATAATTGGACATCCGTGATCAAGTAGTAATTACCAGTAATGGTATGGGGTGTAGATAAGTATGATGTTATGCAGTACTGAAGGCTAATTGTGTAAATCTATGTCTGGTCTTACTTAGCCAGTGGTGTGCTGTTGCGTGCATTTCCATCCTGTTAGACACAATACCAAACCTGGGCGCAATCTACTTAGGAAGTGAAACCTTGTGTTCTTATCCTCTTTAAGTTGAACAAGATGGCATCTTTGTCAGGTAAAGTAAAAGTTTTACTGCCAACTGTTTTATTTTGTACCCCAGCAAACAAATCTTCATCTTCACTCAGTTACATGTGTAGGCGGCAAGCGTAATATAATTATTGGACCCAATATGTTATCAATTTGCTTTGGGTGTTGCACTATTATTTGTTATGAATGGAACAGTCTACCTGTCTGCACATTTATAATTAATGAGGTGTCATTTTCTGGACAAAATTGGTTTCATGTTGAAAATGATGGGGACCAATTCAGCAATGGATTTGAAATGTGATGTAGACTTTCGACCCAACTAAAGTTGTTGTTTTCTCTACATCCCCCTCCCCTTGTGGCTTAACCATCACAGGTATAACTTCCCGATATTGCAGTCTGTAGTACTCATTGCTGATAGTTTGATGGCTCTTAAGTTCAGAAGAGGAAAAAGAAGATGGCACATGATGGCCTTGCAATATTGATTGAAGATGCCGTAAAGAAGACCACAACAATAGCATGAATTCTTTATCTGTATCGGTTTTGAGTTTGTTTTCATACGATTTATAGTGCAGGTGTGCATGAACCAGACATAGGGGATGGACCTTGTGGTAACAAAGGTCTAGGCTTTACAGGAATTTATGGCTCTTTGCCACGAGGACTTCCAGGATACATAGCTATGGTGATCTACTACAAATAATGATGAATAATTGAAATGATGATTTACACAGTGCATTTGGTGCTGATTAGGTGCATACATGTGCTATGAGTAGGACATGGTAATTTGACAGTCTGGATTATGATTAGGATAATGTGTTTTGAAGTTTATTATCTCCATTGTGGAGATACATGCATTATTGAATGATATATCGTGACAAATTTCCTGTCCTTCGGAGACAGTGGTTGGCAAAAGGATATGAATTTTGAAAACGAGAAGCAACAAAGAAATTGGAATTAGCCATAAAGCACTTAAATCAGCAAGCTCACGGAATGTTAATAATAGTTCTATCCTAGGATTGAAATCATGCAATTAAAGGCTAATTTAAAACTGATGCATTCCATGGTACCAGACAAGTAAAAGCTAAGTTGTTCAGGATGTGGCACAGTTCTAGCACCAGGAAAATCAACGTAGATCATGTGGTATGATGAATAAGGTGAAGGACTGTTGACTCATGGGTTGGGTGATGTGTAATTTCTTTCCACCATTATAATTTATTGATGACATATTTAAAATCCATCAGTGGATTGCTCAAGGCACTTGTCTTCTTGGACTTCAATTTAAAACGCAGACAATATGCAGTCTGTAAAAAATCACATTTACAGTATTTTAGTACCTCAGTTTTGCCCTCTCCCCTTCCAATATTCCTCCTCCCCAGACCAGTTGGCTAGCAATGATTCAGACTGTACCAAAGGCTATATCTAACAGATATCTAACATATGGTAACAGTGGGGAACCCACCAGTCAATGCTGCTGTTTTGGTGCCACTCCAACCACTTAAGCCAGTTGCCAGCTTAATTGTAGCCCATTAACAAAAGATGTATCAGATGGTGGTGACAGGTAGGAATTGGTTGTCTAGGATCTCAAAACAACTCTGGATATTTGAGATCACCTTTAAGTGTTTTGCCGCCAGTTCTGGTTTCTATAGAGAACAAAATTTTGAATTTTTGAATCAGTTTTGAATCAGATATTGAAATTCAACTGGCACTGACATATCTTTGATGTACAATCTACCCATTTCTCTCTCTTCCACTGTATTCTGCATCTGCAGTTCCTTTACTACATGTAGGTACAAAAGTTTGGTCAGGCTATTCTACATGTAGCTGTAGCCTTTTTTTTATTGCGAGCATGTTTTCACATTTTGTATTCTAGATCTGTCTCTATGTTTCACAGCTGCGTGGGAAAGTGACAGAAATCGTGGCTTATCCCATTTTACTCTTTCAGGATCTGTAATAAAGGAACGCCACAATGATTACTAGTGCAATAATGGTGTGAATGCGGCAACTCTCTCACAGTATATTACCTATACGATTCAATTTGCAGTTCTTTTCCCAGCTTTTCGCTGGTAATATCTGTCCTCAAGTCACTTGCCTGTGGGAAGTCCTAGGCGGCAAGTAATAATGCGGCAGTTTAGGAAATGGCATTTTCCTTGGCCCATCAACAGCGCCAGGCCTGGTCTCCAGCCCATACATATAAAGTACTTTTTCCTCCCAGGAGAGTTGAGGAAATCACTTCACTCAGCGGCTTCTATTTTCCCTTCCGACATCTGCTCCACAGTTCAGAGAAGGCCTTCTTTGGGGGTATGATATGCCGCAGTGGAGTTAGGAGGATAGGGCAGGGAAGATAAGAAATAATCCCAGGGCTGACTGGGAAGTTTTCTTTCCCTGATTTTATCCTAATTTGGCAAGTGCATATGTGAATCTGTGTTGTGTCTACACTCGGCCAGCTTTTTTTTCAGATCTGGAAAGAAGACTGCAGAAATGTAAAATATCAAATTCATATTACACAGAATTTTGTTATTGATCCAACAATTTGAAATTAAATAAGAAGACAGTACTGTTTTTTTGTTGCTTAGAAAGTCAATTTTGTGTTATATTGATTTTTTTTGTCCTTGTGTCTTAATTTTGTGGCCAATACCTGTAGGTACTAATGGGTTCCCTGCTGTATGATATTCTACAAGCCTACTCATTCAAATCATCATGTCATTGTTGAAAGGAGTACAAATGAATTTTATTCTTCTCTCCCCTCCTCATAATCACTATTGATCTGCCCCAAATCAAGGACAAACTGACAGTATCTACCCACAGGAAAAAGGCAAGTCTCTGTTGCAAACCCTAGATGAGTGCACAGCCTCCAAGGTATCCTTGTGTTTCCTCCCAGGTTGCATTCCAGTGCAGAAAGCTCCCTTCCAAATATTGACCATAGTCTGTGGGAGACAGTTGTTGAGGGGACCTTCCTGACATCATCCATATGGCCCAGGGCTAATTAGTGCATGCTGGTATAGTGGAGTGACATTGTCTTTGGTGCTTTCAAACAACACAGCGCAGTTGTTGTGCAGAATTTGGTTGCTGCATGACCTTGGAGGCCTTGGTTTTTGACCTTGACTTTGAAGCTGGTCAGGGCTCTGGGATCTCAAAATGTTTACATGGTGATTCCCTTCATACAGGGTGCAACCACTTTGCTGAATGGGGAGGGACGGCTACACAGTGAAATTTGGCAAGCCTGAAAAAGCCAGAAGATTGTGTGTTTGAATTGTCATGTTGCAAATTGCTGTCAAATGGAAGAGCCTGGCTATCCCAGACATGTCCCAGGCAGTATCTCTACTGCAGACATTGTTTATTCCTATATAGTACCTGGCACATACCAGTACATAACCTCCTGCCATTGTCAAACAGTGTGGCAGGTTCTGCTGAACACCACTGTCCTGGGATTCCGTCCAGACAGACTGAGGTCATAGTAGCCTGGTATCCAGTCTATTGGTTTGGCAGGCTCTCTTCGCATGCAGGAGCTTTTCTGCAAACTACATGTAAGCAAGGTTCCCTAGTAGGTTTTGCACAGGAGTCCAATTAGCCCATTGTGGTGGGTCTAATTAACTCTTGGCCTACAAAACTCTATTAGCAAAGCTCTCTGAGTCCTATAGGCGTAGCACTCCCACTGTACCAGGCAGCCAGTTGAGCTGGGTAGGGGAAACTATTAGAGCCCTTCCTCCCAAGATAGCCTGCCCCAACCACCATATGCTGGATACCAGGCTAAGGTCATAGGGGGACACTACACTGACTTAGTAAAGGAAAATATATGAGAGATCAATAGACAATGAGCACGCTTTGGTTAGCTGATCAGACATCTACTTAATTTCTCATTACATGACCTTTAGGAAGGCTCCATTTATTTTTGACCCCATTTCAAAAGCTTGACCTACTTTCATATGTGGAAAGGGTTCCAGTAATCAGACCATACATAATGTGTGACAGACCTGTCAGTAGCATGTGTCTGTGGTCTTTCAGTAGGTTAATCTATACCAGTGCTTCAAAGTTCTGTCAGAGTTTTTAATAGTTTAAAACAAGCAAGTAGCGAACAAGCAATATTGCGATCATCAGGAAGGGCTGTATACACCCACATGAAATTTGCAGTAAAAATGTTGAAATTACAAAAGGGCTATTTTTGAAATGGAAAAGACCTGCAATTTTATCCAATTGCATAGTGTTATTACACATCTCCTATAACATATGCACCTCCAGTTTGCAGTATACAAATTTCTGTAGTTTGAATATTGTTTCATAGATAATAATGTTTACCAGGTTTGGTGTAATTGTCTTTATCAGTGGAAATTAGTGGTGATGAATTGGGGAAATTTCAGTAGTGTTCATGTGAAAATGACAGCTGTTAGTCGGGTTGACATCCGTCTCTACCATTGAATATGTCCAGAGGCATTTTGATCTAAGTTACCGGGTACTCTTCTTGCAATTAATTCATCAGGCAATGGAGACTGATAGTCCGTATTTCCGTACAAATTGTGGCGTCTAGGAAATATGTGCCGACTTCTGAATGAACTATCCATCACCCAGCCTTTTGCCTTCAACCATAGCCAAGCATGGGACATGTTTGGAGAAAGACATATACACTCCATAAATCTGCTGCCCATGCAAGTCTCAAATCTGCAATCGCTCATTTTTTCATCTCAGCATTGTTTAAAGATGAGCCGGTTTTGCCTTATATAGTTCGAGACATGTCAAACTGACTTTTAAAAGCTGGAGTTGACAAAACACTAACTCAAGTATAAATCAAGACGGCAGACTAAAGACAGTAACCTTTCTTGATGAATTGTCCAGCAAATGATGAATGTTCAGTAATTCTTGATTTATTTATTTGGTGCTTTGTTTTGGATGTGCATTTTATGACCCATGGGAAACAGACACAATACATGCTCACAAAGGTCATAATTTACATACAATTACTAGATCATAAAAGGTAATAAAAAGTCAGTTCATGCACACTCTTCCATCTATCCATGATGTCTTTCTATATCCACATGTTGCCGAGACCTCAGCGAGACTTCCTGTCAGTAGTAGTGTAAACCTGTTCCGGATCTGAACTCAGTGTCCCTTCATCTTCTGTCCATATGTGCCAGCAGTTTATTTTCCTTAGGGATGAAGTTCTGTTGCCATCTCTGTGTGAAGTTTGCACAGTAAAGAATCTCCTGACAAGACTTGAGTATGCTAATCTCCAACCAGTGGTGTAGGAAGTGAAAACTGAACTGCCATCTTTTTATAGGACATCTCCTTTTTTAAAAACACAGTATATTCTTACAATGTTTGTTTGTGTTGATACAAATTGCAGTAGATGGATAGGAGTTAATCTGTAATGTTAGACTGTTAAGTTACAATTTCATTCTTGCTATGCATCTACTTTCGTTTAGATCCATTCACTACCATAATGTCACACTTATACATGTCTATATCAAACAAATACATGTATGATATTGTATGTTTTATTAATAATGTACTGTATAATCGAGATTTGAATAAAAGGTCACCAAAAAGAGCATCCTTCCAGTATTGTTCATTTAATGTCTCCTATATTCAGGAGAAATTGTCCCTAATTTTTCAGGTCATGAAAGGAGCAAGTTTTAATGTTGGATTGAGAATGGCATGCATGTAGGCAACAGCAGCTTTGGGACCCACTAGGTGGAAGAAATGTACCATCCCTGAGGAAAAAACTCTCACCTATGGCATGTACATACAGGCATATGTTGGCAACAGTAGTATTGGGACCCATTAGGTGGAAGAAATGTATCATCTCTGTGGAACTCTCACCTATGGCATGTACATACAGGCACATGTTGGCAACAATAGCTCTGGGACCCATTAGGTGGAAGAAATGTACCGTCCCTGAGGAAAAAACTCTCACCTGTGGCATGCAGAAGGCCATGGCTGTTTGATTTCTCTGGCAGCGGTGGTACATGGTGTGTAATAGGACGTCCCTGTGAGATTTGCCAGATGTAGCAGGCTGCCAACAGCTCGTCAGTTTATTCTGAAGTTCTGGGAACTCATCAGAACTACCAACATGCTGCAACACACAATGTCATATAGACACTTATACTTATAGCTAATAGACCCTCAGGACAGTAGGAAGGTCTGAAAGGAAAAAAATGACTGAAAGGAAAAAAAAAATTGCGCATTGTTATTCATATTATTTATTGCACAAGATATGATGCTTGGCAAACTACCAAATTCTTGGAAAATAATATTCTTATACATGTATGTACATTTTTTCAGTGCGTACTGCTATGTATATTGATATACATTATTTACAGAGGTTGAGGTATTTCTTTCTTCATCATGCATAGCAAGATTCCTGCATGCTATTCTGACACACACTGATGTGCCTATACATGTATATATATGTATATACTACATGCTAGTGTGGACACAGAAGTGCCATTGAAGTAATGAATTCTAACCTTGCACTTATAATTTCCCAGCTTGTTGTAGATTACAGTAGATACTTTGCTAGCACCACTCAGTTCCCAACCTACTTATACAACCTACTTATATAATAGATCCTTCCTCTCCCTCTGACCTACATTTGCCTAATTCCCCATGAAGACCTGTCCCTCATCTAATAAGCCATTTCCTCCCTCAGAGATCACACTTACTGCTGTTCCATTAGCCATCTCCTTGTCCTCCCAGTCTCAGCCCCACCCAGACTTGACAAATGATCTCCAGACCACTTGTCCCCCCTCCTGGGGTGGTATATATATTATTATAGGCCTCATAACCCCCATTGTGTCCAAGGGGGGAAGTTGTTAGCGCCTTCCCCGCCCAGAACAGTCCCAGTGTCCCTTACCTGTCTATTACAAGGGACTGCTGTCCTTTTTCACAGCATTTCACTCTGTATAGGGTAGGACCATGTATATTCCTGGGTTGGGGGCTGCGAGTGTATTGAAATTTTGTTTCAAATCTCCATTGAAAAATGAATTATGCATGTATTTACATACATGACACTAAGATCAAAGAAGAGTACAAATTGGAACCTTGTTGATAATCACTTAAAATAACATGGAAACAGATATCATTCTATGGGGAATAGAAATCATTTTTGAGGTAAAGAAACATGTACAGCCAGACTGTCTGGCTTTGGGATATGATCAGTATCGGACCGTATTAAAGTAAGAATGATGAAGGTTTTGGCAAGGTTCTTTGATTTTGTGAAAAATCTACATCCTCAACCATCCTTGTTTCTCAAAACATAGAAGCAAATCAAATGCTTTCATCTTGTTCCTTTGGGAAAGAGTTTCTGGAAACAAGTGTCATCTCATCTGTTCTGAGATCAAACTAGGTCCTTCTAGAACCTGTTTCTCCCAGAAAAGCCATTAAGGCTGCTTTGACAGGTCCTAGTCATTAAATGGCCTATATGTATTATAGCTTCTTCCTTTCATCTTAATTTTGGGATTACATGGTCCATTTCTTAATTATCTTTAAAATCCCTTCCCTTTCATTTCTTGCCCTCCCAAATCCTGTAAATCTTCTCCTAAAGTAGAAAATCCAGAGATGAATCTCACGCTAGCATGCTGCCTTTTGTTTTGGAGCACAGTGTGAGTGTACATGATTTAATATATGAACAAAGTATAAACTACAAGATATCTAAAAGTTTTTGGTCAGATATTATACCATGACTTTGTACCTTGTACTTGTACTTGCATCAGCTGTCAAGGGCTGTTGGATCAATAATTTTCATGTGCCAGTGTAGACCACTCAACATGTGCTACACTCTGCTGGCCCTTGATTGGGGTTGGTGGTAATCATGTACATTACAAACTGTATTACATTATAACATACATAACATGTACTCACAGCTCCAGACCTGTGCCCTGATACATATAAACCACTCTGGAACCTCGCCGGTATGTGTAATTTCCACCCTGGCAAATGATCACGCACACAAGCAGGAGATGATTAGGTGGCCTGAAGTCCCAGATACAAGGCCAATTGAATTTGGTAGAAGGTGGTAGGTGGCCATGGATGGTGATGATTGCGTGTGCCCTTGACTTTTGACTGTATATACAGGGGTACTTGACTTGATTCTATTTGAACCCACAACTAGCAGTTAATAGATTTGTACAGCTAAATGTATAAACTTGCAATTCCCATGTTTTGAAACTTGTGATGGGGAGTAAAAAAATATATACTTTTTTTATTGGTAGTATTCTGTCTTTACTCTGTAGTTCATAACAATATCTTAGGTTCCAAAATGAAAAATCTTGCTATCTCTGAACAAGACTTTCGATGTAGGGGTCAACTGAGGTACTGTATTTTTAGTCTTGTCCATTTTCGTTCTAATACCCGTTCGATAGCGAGCAAATTAAATTGACAACTCCAGCTTGCTTTGTCCAATGACTTACAATCTTACAAGCCTAGGCCTGATGAGGAACTGTTGCAAGTGAATTTCCTCAATGAAGCTGAGCTCAGACCAGACATGATTTAAGACTAAATAAGAGTTTGACTAATTTCATTATTCAATACGTGAGATATTTTTATTTTATTCACATGGATTGTTGAGCATTGGATAGGAAGCACTTGTTGTGCTTATGTAAATCCGCTGCTCATAAAACATAATACAAATGTAAACATAAAGATGACATAAAGTATAGCATTAACATAAAATGAAAGTGGCTGGCGCACCAATACCTAGCATAACATTATTGAGATTGGTCAAATCTTCCAGAGTGGTGGATATAGTTAAACACAATATCAAAGATACGGCAGTTGGTAGGGTAAGGGAGGCTGGGGCTACCTGTAAGAAGTAAAGTACATAATGTGGCGTCATTTACGTTGAGTGGGTCGGAAGGAAGTATGTTTTCAAGATGAAGGCAAGATATGGATAACAACATTTTGGTCCTTTCAGTATTATAACATTTGCAGTGTAATAAATAGTGTTCTGGTGTCTCATTTGGATGCCCACATTTGCACTCGGGACTACTGATACAGTGATGCTGGAATAGGTGGTAGTTCAGCTGGCTGAAACCAAGCCTGAGTCTGGTAAGGTGAGTCACATGGTGTCCGTGGCCGTGAGAGTAGTGGGGATGTCTGGGCATGCTATCAAAGCAAGACTCTAATTCATTTTTGAATGCACGAATGGATGGGGATTCTTTGGCGGTCTGGGGTAACTTGTTCCAAGAGAAAACAGCAGAAGGCAAGAAAGATTTTTTGTACTTTTCAGTTCTGATGGTAAGAGGGAGATAATTCTGGTCAGTACGCAGGCCATAAGGGGTGGAATCACGGATAAGTGGGGGAACCAAGTCTTGTAGATATTTGGGAACTAAGCCATTGGCCATTTTATAAAAGTGAACAAGTTTGAACTTTTCGCGTGTGAACTTTACGTGAGATATGCCTTCCTCCCATCTGCCAGTAGGTAACTTACAGACCCCTTGCTGGGCTGTGAACTAAAATAGCTCAGAATGACAGACAGTATATATTCAAAGGGATTTTATGCAAGCATTTTCCACACAGAATGTAAGCTATATTTAAAAAGAAATGTCATACCATTTAACAGGAAAACATTCAAACACAACTGAAAACAATCTACCCATAAATTTATTTTATACAAGTCAACCTGATGGTTACCTTCCTCAATTGATAATAGCTTTGTGATGTGTGTATTCTTATTTCAGGGAATAGAAAATGCTACAGTAATGTTATTTACGAGGCATCCGTGAAAGGTATATAATATTTGGGAATCCCTACTGATACCCCTCCAGTCGGTACATCAGAGCAGTTGTCGGACCTCCTGTGGTGTTTGAAAGGCAGACGAAAGTGCACAAATATAGAGCCGTGTCAGACTGCTCCCTCATCACATGTTGTTCCTGCTTTGTGTTTAAAAAATGGTCACAAGAGCCTATCTACTTGGAAACCTTCCATTGATACATTTCGGAAAACTCCTAAAATTTCACTGCAGAAATGTAATACAAATTGTAGGTATAAGAATTCATGGAAGGAAAAAAAATTGTTAATCTTTCTGGAAACATCTCTCATACAAGTGTATCTGTTGGTAGCAGATGGTGCGATCATTTTGATATGATATCCTTCATACTGTGATATGAGTAATCTCCATAGCTCTGTGCATCAGGACTCACAGGGTGTAAAAACTGCTGATCAGATACACTGTTCTGTTCACTTAGCATACATGTATGTGCATGTGCTCCGTGTACTTGACATGACCTTGGAAGCTCCTTTAACTTTAAAATTTAGATGTCTTTGAGACTTGAAGTACATCTTTTCCATATGGAAAGATGCAAGAAACTTAAATTTGCGACATGTCAGTGTCCACAGTTTTTACCCGGTAATCTTTTTAAACATAAGCTATCATCTGATCTGAATCAATTTCCTCTTATCCTCATATCCATCATTTCAAACCATTTCCTGTACATGATAAGGTACTAGTATTAGAAAAGGGTATACTTCATATGTTGACTGCGCCAGACTAGAATGACTTGTTAGAAGATTAGTACAGAGGCAATTCTCTAATTATGACTGATTGTCCTATTTTCTATCCATCATGAATAAAAGATATTCATGATTTTACTACTCCCACATACCAACTTGCTACCTTACAAGCTGTATATAAATCAAACGTTTGACTTAATGTTTTGGATTGTGTAGAGAATGTATACAGTTAGTTGCATGGATCATTATCCTAAAGTTAGAGTACTTAATATTTAGAAGATCTCTGCTGTAACGATATATTACATAGCTGTAATTAAGTTAAGAGAGCTTCACACATCCATTTCCAATTATATGGCCATAGGACACCAATCATGCTCACTTCCTGATTAACTTACCTCCCACCACCACCCTTTATTGAGGGCGTTCCGACCTCTCACCTTCAGGAGGAAAGTAGAGGTTTAATTTTTAAATCCTGCAGTAAAATCGTCCCTAGGGGGTTCAACTCATCTAGCACTTTAATTCAAACCTATGTCGTGAACACCGCCGGGAGCGGTATCCATAGGAACTGTGACAACTATTATCAGCTAAGGTCTTTTGGGTCATATATCACTTTGGGTCTGTAGTGACTTGCACATCAATGGAATTTAAAGTCAGCAACACTTTTGATTGAGGTACATGACTTGTAGGAATGATAATTAGAATCTGTCCTCCATAGATGTACCTATGTCATTGAGGACTTGTTATTCCAGAGATACTTCTTGCATATTACTGGAATTTAAACATGTTGTAAAATGGCACAGTTCATACCATTTGCTTTCAGCTTCCCGGACAGTTTGGATGAAACATGGACATTAAACATTAAAGATTGAATTCATGTTGAAATATGAGCTGCGATCCTCAGTCTCTGCCATCTAAAAATAAATCTGCAGAGTAAAAAACTGTAATTCAGGTTATACTTTAGTAAATTGCTCAACAATTGTATGACCCTATGAGATACAGCATATTGCAAATTACAATACAGAAATTCTAGGAAACGACTAGTACTGATAATCTAATCATCGTATGATGAAGAGTCAGTTTTACTTTACAGTTTACTGAATCAGAACAAAGCTGGGCTCACAAATTACATCTAACTGAACATGTTTCTAAGGAGCACATCTCAGCATTGCTGTCACTATCTTTTCAGTGTCTACTTCATCTTGTTTAGTCTCGTTGTCATGTATTGTATATGTTACAGATCTTCTGTATATCCCTTAGATGTCTTAAATCAATTTCAAAGATTGTCATGAGACTTTCTATATAACTTGGCAAGGATGTGCCATAGTCATGCATTTTCCAATTTTCCATACCTACTGAGTATTCTTGGATTTAGTTGCATTGTCTATAGGAGATGGCCAATTATGCATATTGTATATTAAGCTTCTTATTTACCCATTTCAAATAAATCTCTGTGATCCTATTAAGTCATACTTATTGGAGATCTTTGATATTACAGACTGAACGTTCATTGAATTTTGACGCTCTAGATCTGTATCCCAGACAAGCTTGTCACAAGCAGTCGTATATCATCGTATTATTAATGACATTAAGTAGTTAACTACGTCACTTGGGGGGAGCTGCCTACAGCGAGTGTGTCCCCTCCGGAGAAACCTGGAACTGACAGATTATGGCATTACGCTCTGTTGAGAATGCTTTCCCAGGAATCAGACGTGTGATTGCTAACGTTGAATGACAATGCTGGTAATCTGCTTCCATCAATATCTCTGATATATGGTTTTACTAAAGACTGTTGGCAATTTTAGAAGCATTCTAATCCACATATAATTCAAACTTGGTCTTGGGTCCACCTGACAATGTTGCGTAACTGTAACACAATAGATGGGAAGAGTTTACTAGTAAAATTCAGCCATGCCTAAAAATCAAAATGGCAAGTCAGACCAATTTGTGGTCCTGTACAAACATATTTCTCAACCTTCATTTAAAATCACATACATTTTAGCAGCGTCAAATATAGATGCAAGCTTCAATAGGGCATCATGAAATATAGCTGCAGTGGACCGGTTAATTAGTCTGACATGTTGTATAACAAGTATCCGATAATCATCTTCTGTAACGTTCTACTGAGAAATGACGTATCAAGTGGCTGTTAGGAATATCAAGTAATAAACTTGGTTGATCGTTGTAAAGACTTTGATAAAATCTATATTTAGATATCTGATTAGGGCCGTAAGTTCTAATTAAGGGTTATTCCAGCCAAGGTTGAGTCCTTCAACTGAAAATATTGGGTACCTGCCTGTCTGACCTCGATTTACCAAACTGCATGTCCCAGCATGCTTATTCCATTGTTATTGGCAAGTATGATAGAATAAATAACGAGCATGTACGTTACCTTTTACCATGAGCGAAGCAATTAAGGCTAGATTGTAAGTTGTGATGTCTTAAACACTCCCATTCATGATACTACATGATGCAGCTAAGTGGCCAGTAAAGACCTATCCTGCATGACCAGGCACACAGACCAGTCATTAGATATTCCCAGCTGCCTGCAGTTGCCCTGTCCTTGGCTCCCACCCACCATTTTATGACTGCCCTTGCCACCCTGACATTCTGTCCTAGTCCAGGCTGAGAGCTGTTGTCTGTGTTACGGCCTGGGTTATAGCCTACAGCATCCACCAAACTCATGGAACTCCATTCCTTTGCCCACCGGTTTGGAATAACGCAGGAGAAATGCATCCCACTTAACCAGACAGTGTTTGAATTTTTCAAAACAAGGACATTGACAGAAGGGGGGACTGG
This sequence comes from Branchiostoma belcheri, assembly GCF_001625305.1. Taxonomy (NCBI): domain Eukaryota; kingdom Metazoa; phylum Chordata; class Leptocardii; order Amphioxiformes; family Branchiostomatidae; genus Branchiostoma; species Branchiostoma belcheri. Next base: position 1,178,008 of record NW_017804131.1, read on the forward strand.
CCTGTGGGATCAGAAGTGCGTGTTATGCAGGGGTGTGGATTTCACATGGTTGCTGGGAAGACCCTGTTGTGAGGGCTTAGGCACTGCCCAAAATAGCCAACAGGGAGGGATCATATTCCGACGCACACATGACAAAAAATAACATTGGTGTTTATGGAGAGTTTTAATCATAGAAATGTAACAAGAAGCATGGAGATGGTTTAACTAAGCAGCTGCCATCTCCATGTATTTGACACATGAAAGTTTAAGGCATCAGATGTCGCTTGTATTGTAATAACATGACCATACTATCTTTGATATTTGGTAGCACAAAGGTCTATAGATATTTGATGGTGTCAGATTGCATGATACCACCATCCCAGGTGTCAATATCATAGAAAAGAATTTTATTAAAAATTTCTATTGTGTTGTAATACTTGTGATGAATGTGATGAATTTTACCATTTGCCTGGCCTGTTTTTATTGATGGTACAGATTCCTGTGTCCTGAATGGGAAAAATGGCATGTAAATGTTTCCTATACTCCCAGGCATTCCTGTGCTGACCTGTCCGAGGGCACGTTCCTAACCGAAATTAAGCACTCACTCTCACCTATGTGGAGTGAGGAAATAGGTGTGAAGTGCTTTTCCCAAGGGCACAACATCCCAGCCAGCTAGAGCTCGAAACCCACAGAATCTTAAGATTCTAAGCCAGTAGCCCTAACACAAGGCCACCTTGCTGGCCTTAGAAGCGTAATATGATTTATGTACAGCCAAACCCTGAGGGAAATAACCAAGACATATGAAACATGGTCTTTTGAGAGAGTCATGATTTTGGTTATATCCGGAGTACTGACAGACTGAGCTGAATATTACATGTTTCCTAGATCCATTTCTTCCACTTCGCTGAAGCATGAAATTGAAATGAAAGTAAGATGGAGTGTTAAGGGGGAAATAAGAGGAGGCAATGGTGTATCTGTGTATTCTGATCAGTGATATAACTTCTGAAGAAAAATAGATATGCCAGGTACTGTATCTATGGTCTGTTAGCTCAGTTAATAAGACCCATAAATATTATTGCTTGGCATTCACACTAAAGCAAAGAGTTGTGAATTTGTGTATTCAAAGGTGGTATGGGTTGTATACACCGTGATTTAGACAGCATATCGGTATGGTTGTGATATTTAACACTGCAATATCTATCTTCTTGTCTGAAGCTCCATTTATGTGTCTGAATGATCTTCAACGTTCTATTTTATGTTACAGCCAGGTATTATAGAAGATAGGAGAGCACTTGGAAAAAGAAATAATTAAACGTAGATGCTGAGGTGCTGTATATCAAAGTATCATTATATGTATAAGATTTGAAGTTTCTCATTTCAACCTGTTGTGACAAACTAGTCTTTATATTTATGTATGCCATATGTAATGTTTTCTAAATGTTTCTATGTTAGCCGTTCTATATTCATGTTTCAGTAGTTCTTATCACGTCTTGCACACATGTTTGGACTTATCTTAAGCAGACATTGTTTTATTATACATAATGATCAGTGTCAGGAATGGAACCTGAGGCCACACCAATTTAATTTGTTGGTTCTCGGATTTGCCTCTTCGTTTTTTCTGATTTGACAAAAAAAAAAATTTGATTCTGGTCCTGAATCAACTGAAAAATGCTCATGTTTTGCCCCCCAACAGTTGAGGAAAGTCCTTTTCTTCCTAGTTGTTACAGTTTTCCCATCTATCATTGCTAGTGGTTTGATTAAAAGTTCAAATTCAATTGTTTAAAATTTCCGA
>NW_017804131.1:1179798-1207118 GCF_001625305.1 Branchiostoma belcheri
AAAAGTTCAAAATTCAATGTTTAAATTTTAACCCAGCCTTTTGTGTTGACTTCATGGCTCATTTTGTAGCATTTAAGCTTATAATAGGATGCCTAGACCTGTTTTTATTTTAATTTTGTTTTGCCCTGTCGCTTCATATTTTTTCTGAAAAAATCCGAGAACCAACAAATTAAATTGGTGTGGCCTGAATGTACAATATCTGAAGTAACTCCTATACTACTTCTCCACAAATGTAGACAAATAACAAAAGAATACCTCTTGATCATAATAATATTGATTTAGCAATCTAGCTATATGACCTGTAATGAGGAAAATTTTTAATAAAGGCAACAAACTTCAATCTTGAAATCATTTAGCTCCAATATGCAAAAATAGAGATGAAATCAAATTTCAAGTACTAAGCCCAGCACGTATTGAATAATCGTTTTCTTCAGTTTTGGACAAATCAATTTTGACGGCAGCCATGATGGGTATTCTAATGGGTGATTTATATGGAAGACTTTATCAGGTTAGGATTCTGACCCTTCGGAACTTTATCATATCACTGTTCCCCAGGGACTGCAGGTCATTGATCCAAGGTGTCAACGTTTTAAGCCAGACTAGATGAAATACGTATGCCGTACTTTGTTTTGTGGCTATCCTTGACCCTCGTTTTTGCATCAGTTTAACTGTAATTTACATTATGGAGGTAGATAAATGGAGGTGTTCACGGTACTATATGTTCACGGTGGTTGCAGGAGCAAAAAAAAAAGAAAGTCATTAAATTATTTCTTAGCAGTATTGAGAAGTTTGCAGTATAGAAGTGACCGTGAAAAACTGCGAACATGAAAATCAGGAATTACTGTATTCAGTGTTAGGACTTTGACCTGATACATATACTAGCCAATTTACCTAACTGGGTGATCAAATTGCTCAGAAGTTTACTGACAATAATATTTGACGACACGCTTAAACATGCAGAGCTACGTTGTCTGTAAACATACACTAAACTTGATGCGTTTCACGCCTTTATGCACTTTTATTATAAGACGTGACTTAGGTTTAAACAGCCCTAAATTTGTGTTCTGAATGATAAAGCATTAGAAAATGGATTAAATATTGCAGGAAGAGTGGCGCTGCCCTTGATAGGACCATTCATTATTGATGACGGAAAGTTGCCAAGTTCACCTGATTTCCCCAAAGTGTTTCTTTTTATTCCGTCGAGACTTTCTTAGGATTTCGTGGTCTAGACATTGTACATATCCTGAAGTGGAGGAGTAGTCAAAATGTTGAAGCCTGTAAGTAAATAGTGACTGCAGGTAATGATAGATGGATTTCAGACCTATGATTTCTCCCACATACCTCCCACACAGACATTGGAAATGTATACATAATCATGTAGGTGGGGGCGTGGGACAAATCACTGGTGTAACTCAGCAGTCAGCTTTGAAAATATACATACTGGGTAAAAGATACATGCATAAAGCATATACCTACTCCCACCTGAGGCAGACCAGAGTGTCAGGATGGAGGATTTGTATCAAAGATTTGTTCATGACAAGCTCGTAAGCTTCTGAGTCCACATATTTTCTCTTTCATACCGGGAGGATTTGCGTCAAAGTTTTGTCCATGACAGGCTCTAGAGCTCCGTTTTCAACCAATTCTCTCTTCTATACTGGTATGTATACATTTGCTTAAACCCTCATGAATGTGAGGTGCAAGCAAATTGGTCTGAACAAGAGTTGCTCCCATGTTTTTTTCTAGAATCTCCTCTGAATAGAGTCTGTCAATTAGTAAAGATTTTGTAACGCAAGATGTGAGCTCTTAGATAGACTGGAGGGACATGGGCCAAGATGTTAATGCTACTTGATTCTGTTGGAGTGAATTGTCTCTTGGTAAACTTCCAAAATCTGGTCCTGCTTCCACTTACTGCCCACAACAGCACTAACCAGCTCATTTAAGAAATCCTTGTAAGCTCTCCATCTGTCACCTTCAAAGTATGTATTCAGTGTGCATCCCTTGTCAGGTAATATCTCAATACTGGGTACCATTCATGCTAATGCTAGATTATCGTGACACATAAAAGGCTTCACTTGCAGCATTTCAAAATGATTCAAAAGTTTCTTGACAAAAGTATCAATGCTACCATGACAATGCAACATGTACCTCCATTGTTATAGATTTCAGTAACTGCTGAACATGATAAGAATGATCATTTATGGTAAGAAATTTCAATTTTCCCTTCCTTTTAGCCTGTAACCCAGAATATTTGTATAGGTATGTTAGGTGTGACTGAGATTAGGAAGTATTTTGGCAGGTACCATGTGTCTATTACTGCAATAACCGGTGAAACATGAAACAGCAGGGTTGTAGCAGGAGTCAGAGCAGGACAAGGTCAGGGGTAACTGTGTGGGCGGTGGGTCGAATCCACCTACATGTACACTGTGCAGTCAGTGATGAATTGTACCTAATGGCTGAAAGGCTTCTCTTATCCTAACTCAGCAAAGCTGTTTGGTGCTTTTGAGTGGGTTAGATTTCGTGTTACAGATTACAAAGTATATGGTGGTGGTTGTGACAAGAATTTATATCCATGAGACATGAGTAGAGTAACAATGGTTTGTATATGTAGCAGTAGCAAGAGACAGAAGAGTGAGCTGGAATGTATCATGGGAAGGGTTCCTTGAAGTAAACTTTACCCAAGGTTGATGGAGTTGTTCCTTTGGTATTGGGCATTATGTTCTGGTTATCAAAACTGCATTAATATATATATATGTATTAATGCAGTTTTGATATATAGTACAGGGAATGTGCTGTGGTCTAGCGGTTAGCTATCCCACATCTGGACCACAAGGTTTTAATTCCTGCCCTTTTTCTTTATTGTATTAGGCACATCAGGCATGATTTAATTAATTGTGTGCATTACCGTTGTTACCATCACACAACCTCATTAAACAACAATAATACTAATGTATTGTTCCATACAATGTATATCACGTACTATACTTTTAGAGTCCAAATTTAGCACCATTACACAGTGTACACCACTTGACCTGTTACAATGCATGTTAGAAAGACAAACAGGAGGTTCTGTTCAATCAAAGGAAGCTTTTTGGAGTAAGCTATAAGCAAACATGAAACAAGCAAGGTACAATGTTGAAAGTATTCAGCCATTAGTCATAATGCTCTGAGAGTGTAAACTTTAACATTATGTACGTTTAGTTCAAATGCGTTTGTTTGAAGTCCATTCAGGTGCCATATACAGTATAGCCTCACGTGCGCTGTGTAGTGTGCCCTTTAAAACATTTCCTTTGCTTTGTAACAGGCAATACAATTTAATTGCAATCTTGTGTCAAACTTCTATTACAAGAATAAAACATGTCACAACATTTAATGGTTGCTGAAAGATTTATGCTGTTTTGTCTTTGTATGTTTGGCAAACTATACAATCAAATGACGGCTTTTTTGTCATATGACAAGTTAATGTGGATGGATTTTGCTTGCATAGTTACCCCACACTTGAATCTGAAGCTGATAACATGTGTGCCAAAGCCTTGTGATGTGCAATTTCGTATTTGACTGTTTTAACTCATTAAATTTGCTACACGAGGTTGGTTGCCCCGTATCTGATCTCAGTACATTGTATATGTTTGTAAATGCCAAAGTATCCTAGATGGCACAGTGCTATGGAAAAATTTGATCTTAAGAAAGATATAATGCATATATGCAATTTTACTATGGTGCCCTATGGTGCTCAGGATGTCAGGTAATCTAGGAGATTAGCTGTATACCATACATGATTTCATTTCCATGTGGAAAAAATCCATTGTTTTAACAGGTACATTTGCAGTGTGTAACATTGTCTTTTTTATCCTGGTGAACCAGACATCTTTTTGGCAATACAGTCTAACCAAAATGTTCAACATGTCAGTAACTGCTACAGAGGATATTTCTACTTCACCTTTGTTACCCCATTATGATGCAACTTTTATTGCTAATGTCGTTTGATTGTGTAACATTCAAGCTTAAGCATTCACAGCTTATTAAAAATATAAAAAAAGATTCTTCCTGAGCTCTTAATATGTTTCCACCACCTCTGGTTTATGTATGAAGAGTTATTGCTGTTGTGAAGCTTGACATCTCCTTGATTTACAGCCAACTGTGACGTCAACGGCAGCCCATGCGATGCCAGAAATTACTGGAGTATGCCAAAGTTTAAATTACTGGCAGAAAACTGAAAAATAAGACGGGCTGTTGTTTATTACAATGCCATCAATCAATAAGATTCATGATTGTTCATAAATTGCATGAATAGGCAAAAATGCACCGCAAGGAAAGGTGAGTGAAGGGCATCTATGCTCAATCCCTACATTAAACTTTGTAAAAATTTGTGAAATAGCAAGTCAAGAACAGTAACCTTATTTTAGGTAATAAAGTAAGAATCCCATTCAGCACTGAAAGGTTTGTCCAGAAGAGTGCACTTAAGTTGTGTGGCCTTTGGACCTTCTGTCATTCTGCCTGTCAATCTTTCCCCACCCATTTGCTGTCAACCTTCTCTCAAGTTCGAATTCTTCCCACTTCCTACATGTAAGCCTGGCCTTTTGATCTGTCATTCTGCCTCTCAGTATGTCCCCTACCCACCTACTCTGTCCAGACAAACATACACGCAAACCCACAGCTCTCTCACCCTAAATAATATGTCACAATCTGTATCTTACTCAAACTTAGATGGTAGACTTAAGGGCTCCAGTGTCTTCCGACGCACAACGCAGTCAGAGCATTTGTATCTGGAAGTAATAATTTAACATTGGCCCTTCCAGTCAGCCATCATTGTCAGCAACCTCCCCTTATCCCATCTACGTAGGCTGTTTGCGTCACTGCAGTGTTCCAGTAGTGGTTCAAGGGCCTGGAGAAGGGAGATAACGTCATAAACCTCACTGTGTGTGCAAACCAGTCCCAGCTGACACTAATGCACACTGTTGCCCATATGTCATACGAACATTTGAAATGTTTCGCTTGCCTGTTGCCCTTAGGGTTGTGGCAAGCAAGCAGAGGAAAGGTGACAGCTAGCTTACTACAAGAAGGGAAGGGGGTTTGACTTTGGATTATGTTACACCAGATACCCCATGCATGAGACATGGGGCTGGTTGAAAGTCAGAGTTCAACAAGATATGCCCACCCACTTTTCGCCTCAAGAAATTTACTAGACTGTCTGAGACATCCATAACTTTGCACCTTAACCACCCACCTCTCTCTCATGGCTCTTGAGCTATTTGTCTTCTTCTGATCACCAAGCATTGTTCTCCGTATAGCCAGGTTCTTGTACTGTAGTTGTAGGAAACATTAGTTTCTTAATGTTCAGCTAAAGTTATTCTACCAAAAGATATATAGTAATGTACTTCATTCCATTGACAATCCATCACTCTTTATCCACACTTCCAATACCTGCTCTTCTTAGTTATTAGCCCTCTGAGTGCACACCGAAGCCCAGAGCTCAGGGATGAAATACTATATATAATATATTTGACTATTATGGAGTCTACATTTTATTACAGGCATCATGGCAGTCTGCAATGCAGTAGTGCAAGGAACAGGTGGTATTATCCACAAAAAAAAAATTAAAATGCATTTTGTAAAGCACCCAACACTTTCATACTCACACTTACATTTTACATTGTGCCTTTAAGTTATAGCTATAGTTTGGTCTCCATATATAAAATACTTCTCCATATACAAAATACTGTAGGGCACACAATAACTGCTGCTATATAGAAGAGGTAATTTTGGTAGGATACTACATTGTAGGTTGCCCGATTGTTACACTTTGCTATATTCAACTTTCATTGATTGTGGTTTTATAAATATGAATTTCACTTTGTGAAGAAATATCGTTTTTCAATTTTGACTATTGATGATCCAGTTAAGGCCTTGAGACAGAAGCATTTTGATGACAATAGCAACATTTATCGGATTGTAATTTGATAATTGTGCTTAGTAATACATGTCTGCTGTTCATATATTTGTGCAGTAATTGCCATATGTCACCACAGCAATATGCAATCCACACGGCTCTTTTTCTACCCACCTAAAGTTTATTCCTGGAAATGTGTGGTTGAAAAATGTGTAACGCTGACATTTGTGCAATAAACATAGTGAATGAGTCTCGTATATTAAAAGTCCCTGACATCACCTGATGAAACCGGACCGTTCCATTTCCCCGGGGGGTGCCCTACAGCTGTTGGGGCCCTCAGCAGGAGACCACCATCTATGTCGTTCCCTTCTATATTTTACTATGCCAGCAATACTTGGAAATCTTTGTGTCTGAAGTCAGGTTTCGTTTGCTTGGAAAAGAATTATGGCATAGCCACAACAAAGCTTTTGTGAGCACATGGAATTTCCTGTTGTTGTTACAAAGTTACCTGATGGTCATTCAAACCCTTCAAGAAAAGATATTCAGCTTTCTTGAAAGGAAATACTGAGACATAGGTCGTAAAGATTTATTCGCTTTGGCCAATTGCAAAGCCACCTTATGACCTCAAGGATAGTAAATAGTTTTCTTCCTTTTCGTAAATGCCAAAGTTTAAAGCCTTTAAGCTAGTGGCATGCAGCTCTGTCATCTCTAGGCTCCACAAACCTCTAGTTTGTTACCAAATGTTGAAACAGAAAGCACATTCAATCCCCCCCTGTTTTAAGAAGATGAAAAGGCAGCTGTTGTTTAACTTCAGGCGGCTTTCTGTTAACTCACTGTCGGCGTTTTGTCAATACTCCTCCTATCACTGTCATAAAGAACCCCCACTAGGGATGTTGCCATGATATGCCATAGAATATTGCCCCCTGGGTACAATTGTATATGGGAGTATGCGACATAAGACCTTAATGTCTGGATAAAAAAACCATTTCCTAACCTGGAGGCAAAGGGAACAGTCCAGGGATCAAGGCTTTGTGTCATTTTTCCTGGGAACAGTTAAAATGATGGATTCTGCCACAAGTAAGTTGGTCGCAAATTGTCGCTATATAGCACAGGTGTTTTATCTCTGTTATTCTGAAATGATACGAATTGAAACCATTTTAAGAGACGCATGCAGACTGATGTAAATTGTCTCTCGGATGGTCTAGATTTTGCTAAATAGCAGAGTTTATAGGAAAATGTAGTGAATTTTAATCAAAAGTCGCAGACTACAATGTAGTTAAAGCCACTCGCATAGATAGTAGCTTGTCAGTGGATTTAAGGTACAACCAGCGGCAGATGTTTGGTACAGATAAGGTATTGATCACATTGATGGTCTCTACAAAAATTGATTTTGTGCATGTTGCTTATCTTGTCTATTGTATGTTACTGGTGGTCTGCTTGTAATAGTGGTGCAGCAGTATTCAAAATGTATGGAGCTGTAGGATATTTACTGCAGAATTGTTGCTACTTTTGGGTACTCGGGTATTATTTTGAACAACAAAAATGAGTATAGCTGGTCAATCTCTCACAACCATATATGCATGTTTTTAGTATGTAAGTTTAGTGAAGCAAATAAGTATATAGAAGGACAGAGTTTAAGGGATCATTATTATCCAAGAAATTTGTTTTTTTTGTAGTCATAGATTGTAATAATCTGCTTCCCATATACTGGTAGTTTCAAACTACCATTATCAAGTTGCTTACCTTATAAAACAACATGAAGAGATTCCTGCTATAAATGGTCTCACGTGACATTTTCCCAAGGACTTATTGAATGACTTATACGTACATGTGTAGGAAACCTGTGGAGATGCAATAGGATGCCAAGTATTGACTGCATGTTCCATTCTTGCACAGAAAGAGACGAAGGTTTAGCCACATGCAGGCCTTCTCACCAAGTCCAATACACCTCTCAAAGTCATCTGTCACTGGCACTGCTGATAACTGAACAACAGAAAAGTGATGCAGTGGGTACAATACACCGCACAGATAGCCAATACCGCTAATAAATTGAATCATCTCCAATGCTCTAATCTGGTGAAAAGCAGATGTTGGTTGTTATCGTATCTGACAGCACCTCTCCTGCATTAGACAGAAACCTGCTTGTCTTGCAGTAAGGTGGGAACAATGGGTTCAAGGTTCAGCCGTTTGTCATGTCAGGTGGAGAAACACACCTGCAGGTGGGATGTAACCAGAACGTACTGCACCTGCGCAAAACACATAATGTATTGTGCATATAGCCTTTTGGCAGGATGTCTCGTTTAAGATTGTCTTAGTGTATATTTGAGGATGACATCCCCATCTATAGTTTAAGAGATATTGTGTCGGGAAAGATATTGTCTGCAATAGGCAGAATTCAGATGCAACATTCACCAAAACGTCCGTGAAAAATCCGGGTTTAGCACAGGCGCAGTCTGCCTACATGCTACTGCAGGTGGTACAGACTACATGTACTTCAGGTATGAAGTCTCATGTGAGACTGTCACAGAGCACTGTAATCTCCAAGCAGATGTTGGGTGGACAATCATAGCATTTTCTGACTGACCGCATGGCTTTTGCAAAAGGTTAGAGGAGACTGCTAGGAAAGCTGGCAAAACATGATTGCACACCCTAACATCTGCTTGGTAGTACAGTGAAATGTAGGACTGTTGTAAGATGTGTCCTTTGGGTTAAGTGTCACACTTTTATTTTGTTGTCTTGAATGTAGATACAATAGTATTGTCTGCATTCTCTCATAAATAACTTTGTACAATGGCACATTTTTCTGGGTTGACACATTTCATAATATCCATTTTCATTCATACATGTAACCATATGAGATATGAAAGTACTTCTGTAGACAATCATATCACACAAACAGGTCTCTGAAGACTTTCTGAAAAAAAAATGTTATCAGATAACATAGTAATACAGTACACGAACATATTGTTATTTAAATGCACATTGTCAGTATAAAGGTGCATCTATAGGCCCACATCTCTGTAAAAGATAAAATGTTAAAAGCCTTGATCCCTGTGATTACAGTACTTTTCCTCTGTGCCTTAGCTGGTAAGTCCCTGGGAGTGTCCTTCTTGTCAGTCACTATGGATTAGGCCACTTCACAGGTTTAAGTGCTTCTTTTATCTCTACTCCTCTGAGACTGATTATGACATCACTGCAACAAACAGACTTAAATGTTAATGGTGCACACTTTAATGCAAGGCCTTGATGTTGGGAGCGTCATCCAAATGATTGCATTCTTCCTGCCTACAACTGAAAGACGTGTATCCTTTCCAGAATTTTGACAGCCTTCCAGTTCAAGGATATGATACTTTGCCTCAAGATGCTTCAGATTCAGAGGTTCGGAAATGAGTCTGACCTGAGGATCACAACATTTCCTGTGTATCTTTGTGTTCTAGATGAAAAGCAAACTACGAAAGGACTTGCAAACAAACAGTTTTAGATTGAGGTTGTGTCAAACACTAATGGTTTTGAACCTAAGGGTCAAATTTCATGGCTACTTTTAGCAGTAAGGATGACTCTTGTTGAACCTGACTCTCAGGATAAGAAACTGTGGAACGCTGAACCTCAGTACACTGGGAGCCATGAATAAACTTTCCCATTAGTCAGAATAGCAGTCTCATAGACAGCTTGAGGCTTTTTTGATATTGTTCATGAATATGATTTGTTTGAAATGTGAGATGTATTTTTTCATAATGCATAATTATTAATGGCTGTGCGTGATTGTACATCAAACAAGGTGTCATTACCTCATGATTATTTTATGGACTGTTCCATTCAGGAGCCCAGCAGGGGGTTAAAAGGAAAGCGGAGGATGATCCGAATGATGGCATCCCTCCCAGCATGCTCCAGCCGCTGTACTGCAAGGTGTGCAACGTGAGCCTGAACTCCCCTCCGCAGGCACGGTCGCACTACAATGGGAAGAACCATGCCAAGAAAGTACGACAGTACCTTAGCAAGACACAGTTGTCACAAATGCAAGTGTCACAGGTGAGGGTTTGATCTCAATGTAGGAGGAACTTTTAGACTCCTTGCTTAGACACATTGGAAGATATCATGAAAGTTCATCTGTGTTAGTAACTGTTGGTAGTAATCATAGTAAAATGTTGAACTTTATTCCAACACTTTAAAGATTATTCTTAAACAGAGATCAAATTTTCAACAACCTCTGTCGCCCTCATCAGGATAATTAATGACCAATCACTTCAAAACGTTATCCCACGAGAGTTACGGTTTCAGACATTGGAAGATACATTGTTATATCTTGTAGGGACATGTAATTTCATGACATTTTCACATATTGACATGTGAGTCATTAAAAATGATGCTTATACTTCGAAGTATACAATAAAAAAATAATACCTGACATTGTACTTCATTCTACTTCCAAGGACATTATACATTGCTACTTCTAAGGACTTGCTGCACAATTGTATTGAAGCAAAAAAAAATGGAAGAGAAACACTGTCAGAGAAGTAGTAGTAGGCATTTATACATGTAAATCTGGCAGGACTATGAATTAGTACAAATTCTATGCAATGTGATTATCATTTTTTTTTTACACACTTTACAGCACAGGATTTGTACTGCATGCATCATGAATGTTTGAACTCATACTGGTTGACAGACAATGACTTGAAAGCTTGACAATAAAAGTTTTCTCACTGCCTCTTCCAGTTCAAACGTTACAATAACTGCATGAGTCATGAACATTTATTGTGGCTGAAAATGATCCTGCTGCATTGTAAACCCTGTAAAACCAGAGGAGAGAATTTTACTTTCCTGACTTCACCATTATTGGTCTCCTCCCAAAGACGTCAGAAAAAGGGCAGAGATTACCCCTCTCCCCATAGGTCATCTGTGTAGAGATTATGAGAACTTCACGTCAAGATAAAAATACTAAATGTATTCTGCCCTATAGTTTTGGCAGTAAAAACAAGGGTAATGGATACTAAGACTGGGCTATGTTTTATTTCTAGGGAAATGGTAGATTGTGTGCATCTTTTTAATAGTCTTTTCCCCAGCTTTTGTTAGACAAAATTTATATTGTAAGATTCATAGTAATATTCGTCCTCTGTTTTGTTCAGTGAACTCCAGCAGCTATTTAACAGGAGCCTGAACTTTTGCCCCTGTATAAGGAACTTGGTACTCCAGCCTGGTATCAGGGTTATGTTGTTTAACATGTGTGAAATTGCTTGTGGGGGAATCCAACTTCCTTACATGGCAGAGGTGGTCAGAGACCGTGCCAAATTTCCCAGGGCAGTAGGTTTAAATTGTACTGATTTATATGGAGGGTCGATGGCCTCAAAAATAGACAACTGGACAGATCTTCTATGCAAGAAGATATGCTATACAAACCAAGTAATTGGGAAACACATTTTATATTATAGAGAAATTGGTATAGTTTGGTATTATAGAGAAAGTTAGTACCCAAAATTGTCTCTGCAGCAGCCTTCATCTCCAAAGTTTTAGTGAGCTATATGTTAGGTGGTTCCTGGTAAAACAGGATAAGATGCAATTTTCCCTGGAATTGCAACGGTTTGTCTGATTTATCGTATAATCAGATTTCTCTGTACTCCCTAAGCCTCCGTTGCTTTGACACAAATTATCAGCACAGCGGAGTTGATGGGAAAACTCTCATGCTTTGGATCCATCCGTGGGACATAAACATACAATATCTGAAAATAGATAGAGTTCATTACTGACAAAACTGGTAGAAGTTAGAGATGTAGTAAGTTAAAGAGCCCGGCTCCATTAACTGCTTCTGACATAAATGTAACACATAGTCTTTAGATTTTGATACTAACTGTAAGAAGTGTCATGTCCACCCATGTTGTCACTGTGACAACAGGATCCTGTGGACTCCTCAAATTTATCTTGTAATTAGCCAAGCAGCCGAGGCTTTGCAAATTGTCACCACATTTCAGACTCAAATGGCTCTCACTCCATTAGTGCACGGAACTGCTGTGTAATGATAAAAACGCAGTATAAGTTATCTTCCCCAGTGTTAGCATCATCAGTTGCAGTCCAAAATACATTTTACGATGGCAAGACATGAAATGGTAACATTTGTCTTGGCTGAGATCAAACTTTATCAAGTTTCTCATCTTAATGGACCATTTAACTGCCTAACCTAAACTTGAGATATTGCAGGAATCTCTTAAAGATGTTTGTTTAAGTTTATAGATGCTTGACTTGGTGTCAAAGCATTTCCCCTCTTTTGATTGCCATTTATTGGATGCCTTAGCCAATGTTGAATGGCGTAGCCATTTTTTAAAGTGACCCAATGGTAAAAAAACTCTGCATTTAATATGTACATGTTCAAAGGCATGCAACTCTACTAAGTTTCTTTTGAATTATTTTCTCTGCGTGGGAATGGGAATGGTGGGATGATAAGAATTTTCCACCTCTTGCACGCAGAGGTCAGTAAAGGTTATTAGCTGAGAACCACATGGACTTTACAACCCTGCCCTTCTGCATCTTGGGTCACGACTCCCAGTCTAGAGTTCATAGTGCCTGGAGCAAGACTTTTCTGCCCACCTAATTTATACGACTACTATCTACACTGGCAAAGGTCCACTTGGTGGGGTCATGTGGCGTAACGGTTAGAGTGTTCGGCTCAGATCCAAGAGGTCCCAGGTTTGAATCCTTCCTGATGCCACCAATTCTTATGCACTTGGGAAAGACACTTCACACAATTTTCCTCACTTCACTCAGGTGTAAATGAGTACCTAGCTTCGGTTAGGGACATCCCTCAGATACGATGTTAAATGGAGGTCCCATGTTTGGGAGAGCCACACCGGTACCCCACACATGTTAAGGAACCCACTGCACTTATCGAAAAGAGGGGCCCTTCCTGGTGTGAGTGATTCAAACCTTACAGTCCAGTCTTACGCAGCTTGTACTTACATGTACAAAATTGGTGTGTTACACCTAAAAAGGCGGTTTACCGGTTATGCGAAAGAAACAAATAAAGGTCATTTAAAACAGGCTGTTCTTTATACAGTCCAACCTGCCCACTTTTCAAGACAATCACCTGACCATGGTGACTGTTTTTTCTCCAAAATTTTTTATGAAATTTAGTAGATTTGTCCGTTTGGAATCCACATCCATTTTTTGTATAATTTAAAAAAAAAGGGTTGTAAAGAAGTTAGTACAACGATCCACAACCTCTTGCACTACTATTGGAAAATTCATTACACTGAATAACTTCAAAAGTGTCTGTAAACAAGGTCTTGTGAAGCAAACTTTGAAGCTAATTTTTAATCATGCTTGCAAGTGATGACTGCAGATTTACAGCCTAACTGACAGACAAATTTGCACCCTGTCAGCTCTAAGCTCTCAATATGTCTATACGATTGATTCATGACTTTAATGCCCCACTTTCTATTCTGTGCCTGATGAAACCTACATGTAAGAGAGACAAATATCACACTCTTTCAATGCTGTTACTGTGACAAATAGCAAAGCTTTTAAAACCTCTCAGCTTCTCTAGAAAATCCCATTAATCTTCCTCTTAAACTAGAATTTTTGATTTGGAGTTTTGTCCTTGTCAGCGGGGCTTTACTGCAATTATCTAAAGATATGGGTGGATACTGTAAATGCCATAGAAAAGCCTTGATGATGAAAGCCTGTAGAACCGGTAATGCATTTTTCTAGATTTGTTAAAATCCAGGCATAGCCAATTACATTTTCATCAGATATGTCTGTTTGCTATTTTGTACATGTGGCCTGCTGCAAATGATAAAATACAAGGTGAATAGAATTTATGCAATGAATGGTAGCATTTATATTCACTCTGTATTACAGTGTTATTGTGGGAGTCGATGCCAGAATTACAACTTTGGTGCAGGTAATAGCTGTGCCAAAAGTAAAGGAAGACAAACGAGGGCCAACAAATTAAGTGGAACTTTACGGCAAACATGCCTGGAGAATAGAATGTTCAGGAGCATAACTGTCAATCAGGAGTTTGTAGTCAGGATTTAAAGAGGGAACTTGGATTCTGTAATCTACCATAACCCTAGAAATGTGAGGTGAATACATTACTTCTGTAAGTACAAGTAGTTAATCTGAGACCATACGTACAATTTGCTACAGTCATTTAACTCTTATACAACTTTAAGAAAAGTTATGCTATGATAAAATAACTACAGGAATTTTATTCATGTGCCATCGTATGTTAATCCATTTCTGGAGCCCTGACACTTGAAGTGAATTACTTGGTGTGTTTATGGCAGCATCTACATGTAGCATTGAAAAGTGGAGACATTTCTTTTTTAACTGGCAAACACATTCACTGGTGGGAGAAATTAATAACTAAAAATAAGAATTAAAACTCTATTTCCACTATAGCTTATGACTACAGGGGGATATAGAATAGATGTTCGTACAGTATTGTGCTGCTAGAAGGAATGAATAGACCCAAGTATAGCTTATATATCTATTTCTACTATATATCTATTTCCACTATAGCGTATGACTATAGGGGGATATAGAATAGATGTTCGTACAATATTGTGCTGCTAGAAGGAATGAATAGACCCAAGTATAGCTTATATATCTATTTCTACTATATATCTATTTCCACTATAGCGTATGACTATAGGGGGATATAGAATACTATTAGATGTTCGTACAGTATTGTGCTGCTAGAAGGAATGAATAGACCAAGCATAGCTTATAGATTTACTCTTTCTATAGCTTTGCTGTCTAGATAGTCTGTGGTATTCTTTTGTGTCTCAAGTAGCTGATAAGGCTGAATTTGGCATTGGCACCAGAACAACCATGGCATTGTTCAGAGGGATCAGCAACTGCAGTGATTGCCAATTGATTAATGTGGAGTCTAAAATCCAACTCTCTTGACAATGGGGGAGGATTTGGTGTTTCGACTATGTATATAATTTTCTTGCAACGATGAAACAGTTTGGCTGACCCCTTCGTCACATGAATCACTGAAAATGGTGGGCCCTTAAATCGTTAATGCGGGCACAAATGGACAGCTTTCAATGACGGGGCATTTTATGGGAAAGATTTGACTTCATTACTCCTGGCAATAGCAACTCGCAGATACTTAAATTTTCATTAACTTCTCATTGCCTCAGCCTGAGTCTAAATGGTGAAGGCCATTTTTCCTGGCTGCTATTACTGGTAATGGTGGACCTTTATTTGCTGTGGAAAAACATAGAGGACATACAGACTGCAATTTAAAGTTTTAACCCTTTGAAATTGGTAGCTGAACAGTAACTTGTGAAAGGTATAACTTGAGCATTTTCTTGCATATAAAAAGGAGATCGAAATGGTCATGTTTATGGATTTAATACCAGTTAGATTTAACTAGTATATTGTATCCGTGACTTTTATCTATACAAACAACGTATAGTTACAGCCTTGTCAATAGCAGAGATCTGCTTACTACATGCAGTAGATTATTATGTCCAATTGTTTTGATGATACATGTAAAAGTATGCTATACATAATATTGTACATATCCAGTATAAGACTACACAAATGTTGAACCCTTACGTATCTTTTTTTAATTGCTGAAACTCCAACAAACCTTTCCCTGTCTACAGGATGATGAGAGTGAGACTGCAACTGTAGTAGCGCCACCTACATTCACTCCTGACAAGGTAGAACTGCACCCTTTGTTTACACTGCAAAAAATTGACATGAGGTTTCCACAAATGTTTAAGATGGAGTATGCGGTATTCTTCAACAAATATTTTTAGTCTTTGGCAACTGAGTTGCCTGTATGCATGTGGACTGCAAAGAACCAGAGATCTTCTGCTTTCCACCTTAATAAAATTGTTAATATCTATGAGCATGCATACTGCAATGTAGGCTTCCTTGCTCCAATTTAAGTTGTATTACATATTGAGGCAATCAGTATAAGTTCAAAGTTGCATAATTATGTTCAGTGAGATTCATTTTGCAACTGACAGAAGTTTATGGAAAGAGACACCCTTTCATTTTTTTGTAATTCAACTACTTTCTTTGAATCAACAACATTTTGCAAACTTCTTGGGATTAGATTTTGTTTCCAATCCAACTAGATTAAATGTTAGCATAACTGCTTCTTTAGGAAAATTGTTCTTGGACTTGTCTTGCTTATTAGTCATTAATAGCAATCAACTTGAGCAGCATGAAAAGCCAATGCCAGAATGTAGCATGCACATTGAAACCAAAATCAGCATGATAGTGTGGTACAATGCAGTTATTTGTGGTGAACCTCATGGCAGTTTTTTGTTGTGTAACTGTCAGCTGTAGTTCGGAGGGCTCTAACCTTCCTCCACTCAGAATCTGCTATGGATTTGTGAATGTTGCACAGACAAAATATTCTTACTTCACTGTGCAACTTTGAAATATGTCCTCTGCCCTCTCTAGGGTAGCTCTTTCAAAAGTCATTATTGGCTTGGTGGTGGTACAATAAATTTAATGTACAATGTAGATGTCAAATTGCATTCCATAAATTTTCTAATCTTCCATTAGTGCAGTTGCACTACAGGTACATGTAGCTTGGTATCTGTAAAGTACACTACATGTTCATTTTGTATTAGTTGATGTTAGAAGATGATAAACTTGCGAAGTCCATAAGTGTTAAAGCGAGCACACTTGAACTTGTGCGTTGACCCAGGAATCGGCAGGTGAAGCGGCGGATGCGGAAGCGAGTGAAGACCCGAGTCGATTTGACTACTGTAAAATCTGCGGCGTGACGTTCAACTCTGCCGTCCACGCCCAGTCACACTACCAGGGCAAACCTCACGCCAAGCGGTTAAAAGCTCTCATGGCTGCACAGAACAGACAAGATGGCACGGGGGCAACTACAAGGTACATCTCACATGTTGAATTTCAATGGCTCATGTGATGTATCTGTACATTGTGTATGTCAATTAAATTCTGGCTCCCATATTTCTGGGTTTTGTCCATATGTAACTCTTGGACTGGAAGCAATGACAGATTTGTAAGTAAGCAGTAGTTTACTTAGTTTTAGGATAAGGATTAGGAAAAAAGCTTTCTCCAAAGAATTAAAATCTGATAAAACTCAGATGACCTATGTTTTTCCCAGTCTATTTAAGTTAATCAAGAAACTCCCAGACCAAAGGGCGGTCCCACCTTGACCTCCAAAGCATCGGTCCACATAAAATTTTGCCTTCGGGCAATTTATCTGATAGCCTGGACTGCACAGTAAATGGCTCCGCTGCAGATAAGAGCAGTTTTGTCACGTACCGTTATCATCAGCTTTCATGGCCTGTCCAGCCTCCCCATTACAGGATGCCCCTTCGGAGACAATATATCAGCACGGCCCTTTCTCTATCTGTTCTGGATGGAAAACTCCTAATGGGCTGCCTTTGGAAATCAGACGGGAGTCCTATTTGTATCACTGAGTGGTAATGGAGGGTAAGCTGTGATCTGCAAGAGAAAGCAGCTCTTACTGATTAAAAGAGATTGTTCAAATACGTCCTGCGTGTGTCTTTTAATGGATGAAAAGGAATGGCTGTCTATTGATGGACAGACCTAATAAAAGTGGCTAATACATAATTCCTGTTGTTTAAAACTTTGATCTCAGCTCCTAACATTACCATACAAATGGAGTTTAAGATGGAAGGTTGTAGGCTGGGTGTGCTTATTGTTAGACATTACGTCTATTGCATTCTTGATCTTATGTGTCTCTTCCTCTCAAAGAAAAATTGGATAAACAAGAATTTACTTGAGTTGGATGAGTGCAACCCCTTTTACAGAACGGTGCGGCTTTACATGAAGGCTTCCAAAGCGATCTTTTGGTCTGTTTTTTGCACTTGAATCCAACGCACGTAAACCTTCTTTATCCAAGTTTTCTTTGCCCCTGTCCTTTGTAGGCAAAAGTCGCAGTTCTTGTGCCAGACGTGCAATATCTACCTAAACTCTCAGACTCAGTTGGAAAGCCATTTGTCCAGTATGAAGCATCAGCGGAAGGCCACGCTGGACAAGCAGACGTCACAGGCGCTCAGGGGGCGCTGGGCAGGGGCAGACACAAGTAAGTCAGATATGTGAGCCATGTGTACATGTACATGCATTTGGCTCCATAGTCAACATTTCCTGAGGAACAAATTAGGTGAAACGTGCAGGGACGAACAGTACAGTGGCTCCCGGGATACATATTTTGTTTGTCATACATGTACCTGGGCCATGATGTTTGATATGGGTGATGACAACAGGGTGCTAACGGTTATGACAGGGGCTTCCACAAGTGTCACAGGATAATTTGAACATGTTTTGCAAGCGCCGCTTTCCAAAAAATGAATCCTGAAAATTTGAAAAAATGAATGCACTGTTTAAGACTGCATCTACTTATTGTTGAGTTACTGTCTGAATCTGAACTTGAAAATGTATGTGTCAATGAAGATTAGACATCCAGGTACATGTACTGAGATAAACAATCATTTCACACTACTTTGCCACTGATGAAAAGTACCAGTTGCTTGAGTAACGATGTCCTTGTGTATGTATGTCTGTTGTACAGATGGAAGGGTAGGAACTCCACTTTTCCCCGTGGGGCCGACGTTTGTGCCAGCCTCGTCCCCCGCCCCCTCCCCCCCAGCGACCAAGCCCCCCAGGGTGCCCAAGGACCTTCTGAACTGCATCACCCCCTCGGGGAAGTTCTACTGCGCGGCGTGCAACCTGACGCTCAACTCCGAGGCACAGTTCCGACAACACCAGGAGAGCAAAAAGCACCGCGCCAAGAATGCTGCTGCTAAGAAAACGGACGTGCCGGCCGTGCCCACATGACCAGCAGGGGAGCTGTAGCTCTGGGTTCTCTTAAGTTATGCAACAGACGTTAAACTTAAAGCTTTTGGCAAGGAAGGAAGCGAGGGGTGCAGTTATCGAGACCAGGTTGTTTTGGACGAGATTCATCAGTTGACCTTCTTGGCCAAAATCATTGTATAGCATTCTCATAATGACCCTATTGGAACATCTCCCTACTGTTGGGTCTTCAGCAGCCCAAGCTTGCCAAAACCTGTTATCTACATGTAAGTGAGTATAATGTCGGAAAGGGGCTACAACGAGATGATATGATGCTGTCATCATAATGTCTGTCTAGAAACATCTGTCTAGAGTCTAGACACATTTTTTCCCGTGAAAACAAACATTCTGAGAAAGTTCTTGATGTCAAACATTCAAGACTACAAACAAAAATGAAAGCTTTTGTGAATGAAGTATACATTATTTATGATCACACTTTTGGAGAAAACAAACTGTCCTTGAAAACTGTCCATTACCAGAGCTGCTATGTTGTTGGTTACCTGTTGAGAAAATAACAAATTGCACCATTTATACTAAAATATGGCACATTGTAGCCACTGTGTATAAAGCCCAGTAAGCTTTGTAAGAGAAAGGCAGAAGCGCCACCATGTGGCCCAACTTGGCATAGCACCCCTTTCTTCCTTCCCTTATCAAAGTGTGATGTAGATATTCCTGACTGTGGGTTTGTCCAAGAGATTTGTAGTAGAAAGTTGATAAATGGACGATAATTGCTTGTACATAGAGTGTGCTGTATTTATCTATTGTAGGACTGCTTTCTTGTCTTGCTTTATTTTTGTTTGTCCTTGTATTCATATCACTACAGGAACACAGAAAAGTTACAGTTGGTGTGAAAACCAAGTTAATGTTCACCTTCATCATTTCACCATGAGGGTACTACCCAATAAAGAAAGAAAACATACTGTCCTCTCTAAAAACTGGTGTCTGCAATTTTAGACATAAAAAGTTCGTGGGCAATGGGATGTCTAAACATTTTGACAATCAAAAGGCTGCCCTTCTGTCTTCAAGCCTTGTACAAAAATGATGAAATTATTATATAATAAGCAGTTTGTAGGGGAAGTGAAGCATGTATTTGCATTTTTGGGTATTGCTCTGATGTAAATTTAGAACTCAGTATTTGTCACGGTGTTACAACATCTTATATGTATTTCTTAGTTTTTAGTTTTTAGTGTCATGATACAAATCTTTACAATAACAGGACAACTCATGTTCCTGTCATTCTTTTATTTTTGTTTTATTTTAGCTTGTCCTGTTTCATTTTAGATTTCAGAAACCCTTGTAATGAAAGGTCATGAAAGTTTTTATTGTATCAAACAAGTGTTTGTTAGGCTTTTACAGTGAGAAAAAAATGTGCATACTATCTGATCATTATAATGGCTTTACTGTTCTTTCATATTCTATTGCTTCTGTAAATGTTAACTCCCAGCATTTGTGTTTTTATTTATGATATGTCTATAGATTGTGGTTATTTTTTAAAGAGATTTGTTGCTTGTTGGTTATGAAATATCATGTAAAATGACTGTGAGACAAAGCAGCCTTTGATAACAATTCACTGAGGCAACATTACTAGATTACATGTACATCATAGTTCTTCAAGGTTCCAATCTTGAAAACTA
Source organism: Branchiostoma belcheri (assembly GCF_001625305.1). NCBI lineage: Eukaryota > Metazoa > Chordata > Leptocardii > Amphioxiformes > Branchiostomatidae > Branchiostoma > Branchiostoma belcheri. The sequence goes on from NW_017804131.1 coordinate 1,200,139, forward strand.
GGTACTAGTAATAAGATTTCATCCCCTTACCCATACCTTTCCAGTAAAACTCAAACAGAAACATGGCAACACTAAAAATGTGTGGCAATTTTTTGCTTGGTACACATTTTGTCACAATAATTAATGTGGAAAGGGAAGTAAAAGAAGCCACACCAGTCTTGGTCTCGGTACATGTAGTATGTCACTTGATGGAAATTGTGTTTGCAATGGGAGAATAAGGGTTAGAATAATTGTTGTAGATGTAAAGTAGGGGACAATGTTCAGTCTACAGTTGAGAAAAATGCTGAAAGGACTACAGTATGTCAAGACACAGAGAGATAATATCTGTACAGGGCTATTTTCAACCACATATCTCTCTCAAGAGCATACATATAATATAGTACAGTCATATCACTACAATCTTCTGTGAAACTAAGGATTTAAATGTAAACAGAGATGTGCAAAATGTAGTTTTTTGAATGCTCACAATAGAGAATTTTTAATTAACCTTCTCCCTGCTGTGGGTGTGTCCATGCACCCAACATGGTATTTGTTGCAGCAGAAATCAGCAGGGAGGGGGTTAATAGATCTACATGGGTAGTTGTGCCACAGACAAAAGTGTTTTGTGAGATATCCCGCTAACTATAATGCCGACTGTTGCTATAACAGGATCCTGTAAACTGTACATGTGTGTTACCTTGGGTCCTGTCAGGTGCTCTATAGAAACTGTTTACAAGGAATTCTTGACTAGGCTGCACCAGTTCTACATCCAGAAAAACATTTTACTCAAGTACCATTTTTGTCAAGTTGAATGTGTTTGCTAGAAAAAAAAAGCTGTGAAAGATCGGTGCAACCATTCCCCTTGTATCCAGACAGGAAATCAACTGAAAGTTGTGTAATTATTGACACATGCTTTCATAGTTGTCTACTATTGAGGGGCTCTTTTATCATCAAAACAAAATTCTACATTCACCAACTGAATTCTAGAATTTAGTAAAATTGTTATGTCCAGGGTAGAAATGTATATGTTATAGCCATGAGAATATATGTTGGCAGGATGATGGCTACTGTATTTGTAGTACCAGTAGCATACAAACAAAAACTGTGGACGTCTAGAAGTTGTGGGATATTTTATTTCTCTATTGTGTAAGTGATTTCATGTCAGATATGTCATGATGGTACTAAGGCAATTCATTTCTGCTTCTCAAAAATGTCTAGTATGTATTCAACTTTGTTGCAGTTGTATCTTATGATAGAAGTAACTTTTGTTGTCTTTATGTACATATTAAATGGGATGAGATTCCTTTGATACAAAATATATGTGTGGTATTATTTGGGTGAGAGGTGAAGTATAAATGATATTCTACAGTAAGAAGAGTAGAGGTGTGAATGGGATTAAGGATAAGCTATATGAGTTCTTGTCAGTAGCATTCAGCACCAGGGACAGGGTTGCTGATGTAAAAGGTACTGTGCACAAGAGTAGGCCATGTTTTTTTTGAAAATATTCAGCACCAGTAAAGGGATCTTAACATAATATTTATTGAGGGGTAGGGCAGTTCAACAATTCAGCACAGGGGTGTAGGTGTGAAAGTATTCAGTACCAAGGACAGGGACTAGTGTGGACTCATGTTTAGGCCACAGCATGTACATTAATTTTTGTCTGATTTTGGAGAAAAAAACAAGAAATTTTGTTGTCCTCTAACAGTGGTCAACTTGCCTAAAAATGTGCAAAGATGTTGCTATGCCATAAAATTTACTCGTGGTGGCCTTAGTGTGACAGGGATTCAGCACCAAGGACAGAAACAACCATACTGCAGAAAAGCTAATGTAACAGCAAAGAGCACCTTCAGCAAAGAGGACATCTTGAGAAACAAAGTTTCTGTGGTGAGATTCTGACATTTTAATGACACCTCTACAGCTATAGACATCATCAGAAGACAATACACAGGTATTTACAAACAATATGTACATCGTTGCAAAAAATAGTTGTGCTTGCTAGAATATAAAATCTTTAATTGACAACACTGTGTAAGGCACTATGGTGTATAATTGTCAGAGAGCACCACATCTCATATACTTGCAGCTAATTTTACAAGACTAGAAAGGCACTTCTTTTAATCAGACTATTATTTTTGGTCAAAACAGATTTCCTGACAAGAAACAAATCCATTATTAGCAAAAAAAAAGTTTTGTACATAACACTGACTGCAGGTGTACTGGTATCCCTGATAGCTATATTCTGACCACAGAATTCTGGCTGTAATCCTACCAAAGATTAACAAAACTCTTGTGTCCTGTTAAAAAACACAATAAACAAAGGTAATATAATAGACTCTACCTTTATGGTGTAAGTTTGTACACCTAGACATAACAAGTTGGACTACGTCAAAGTTCTGCACATCGATGCACAACATCAACTAAGGTGTGTTTTTTTTAAACTTAACCTCATTGCTTTACCCCACAGACTATCTGATGAAAGTTTTATGGAACAGGCATTGTAAATGTGGATTTGAAAGACTAACAAATTCTCAATTTCTCAGTTTTGCTTTGTTGAGAATTATAGTAGGAGTGTAATAAGATGATGACACATTCAACCACAGCATTGAGGATGTCTTGTTGCTATTGATACTTCACACCGGCTATCTTCTCCCCATGGCTGCAGCGATTCTTTTTCTGCTGGCGTTCATGCTGCTTCCTTTTCCTCTGTCCCCTGTTGGTTTAGCTCCTTCAAAACTCACACTGACGTTACTAGATGATGACCTGACCCCTCCCTTCCCGCTCCCAGCACTACCGGTCGAAGAGAAACTGTTGGTACTGCTGCGTAGGGAGTTCTCTGAGCGACTCTTCTGTCCGGAGGGCGGGCGAGGGACAGCGTTGGAAGAGAAGCCGGCGGGTGGACGCTGGAAGGTGAGAAGTTGCTCGCGTGCCTCGCTCAGCGCTTCTGTCAGCTCAAACCTCTCCTCACACTCTCGCCTTACCGTCTCTTGTAGAAAGGCAATCTGGGGACAAAGCATAACATTAACCTTTAAAAAACATGGGACCAAGTACTAAGTATATAACTTGATTTGATACCTTCATGTGCCGAAGTACATGTATGCTGACTAAGCAGGCTTTTAGTAGAAAAGTCCAAAGAAGACAAAACCTCTTTAGCTGAACAACCTAGAAAGTCTGTGAATAGTTTCATCAGGATGGCAAGTTACTGAAAAACGTCGGCTGAATACTAAACAAACACTATGTAAACAAAATCTCCTTATTGGTAATTTTAAAGTTTAGATGAGAGGTCATACACTACTCACCTCTTCTGTTGTTTGAGTGTTCTTCTCTTCCAGTTCCTTATTCTCTTCCCTCAGTGCTGCTAACTCTTCCTCCTTTTGCCTCATTAATTCCTTCATTCCTGCCAGTTGTTCATCATTCTCTCCCTCAGCCTTACTGAGCCGGGTCTGCAGGTCAGAGGTCAGCCGCTTCAGGCTGCTCACTTCCTGTTTGAGAGCTGCTTCCTGTCTGTCTGCCTGACCTCTGACCTCGTTAAGCTGTCTCTCCAAGTTAGTAATGGAGGCCCGCTGTTCACTGGTCAGCCTGCTGGCCTGGGTTTTCAGCTGGAATAGAAAATTTAAACATCAATGACACAGCAACAGCTGAATTAGTACACACTATACATGTACATCTTAAAACACCACAGAGGTCCATAGTGGTGGTACAAAAATCTATGCTTAGTTTGATGCCGTCTTACTTGTGCAAGTGGTTATTTACGGGGGTTTCGGATGGAGTAACTCTGTCTCACAAACTTGGGCCCAACTATCTGGTTGCCATACTACTTACTTAACAACACTAGACACCTTTTATAAGCTTTTCAAGTATCATACTTGATCAGTTAGTAACTTACAGTGTACATGGATTCTCAGGAAAATTAGCTTCATGATCACTAAAACTTGGTCAACAATAAAAGGTCAACTAATTATATATATAATTTTTTATTTTTATATAAAAAAGATTTCATCTAAAAATCATATGGTACATGTATATCCCTTATTGGAAACTGTCCTTGGCTCTGCTCCTTACCTTGTCGTGAAGGTCATCCTTCTCCTTGATGTATCTGTCTATCATCTCCTGGTGTTTCTGTCTCTCTATCTCAACATCCTGACAGACATGGAACAACAGCAGTAAGTCAGGAGCAACGTTTCAAAATTTCTTTTTTGTCTTGCATACACTACATGTAATTGCAAGCAGTTGTGTTTATCAGTTTAAATCCTTCCAGTTATGATAGTCAGTATAATTACAGAAATTCATCACATAACCTTGACTACACCAACTTTGAAAGTAAAGCTTAATATGTGAACCTGCTTGAAAACAGCGAGTAGCACTCACCATTCTGTATGACTCCTTCAGCCTGAACTCCAAGTCCTCCAGCTGCCTGGTGCAGTTTTCTCTCTCCTGTCTCAGGATATCCTCCATCTGATAACAACACAACTGTGTAAGCTTGCATGCAAAAATATGATTCTATCATCTGGCAACTTCCTGTAATATCATACATCATCAAGTTCCTAGACTCCCTCTCCAGATATCGCATTCTTACAGATGTACAAATGTAACTGAATTTTGGTAAGAAAGAGACACTTATGAGACCACAAAATTATGAGTTGTTACCTTGCCAGGCCACTGCTCTGCCTCCTGCAGTTTTTTCCTGAAGCTGTCCCTGAGCTGGTCAATCCTGTTCTGGTGGGACACAACCATTAACTCCCTGATGAAGAAAACAAACAACAGTTACCCTTCATTAAAATGTGATGTGTTTTTACTAATAGAGATCCAAAACAAACAAACAAACAGGTGAAGCACATGTACTGCTAGTACATTGCTACTGGGGTAATCTTTGTTGTATAGCCTATAGGTGAAAGTATCCATATCATGTTTGCACCATTTTTGTTCCAACTGATATGCTGAAATGTCGCGGGATGGACTAGTAATTTGTACAAGCACTTGCCTAGAGATATACATTGTATGTAAATGTACAATGTATCAATGTTCACATCTGACAGTTTGCACTTTTGACCTATCAACTATAACCTATGGCCCCTGACCTTTCATCCTTGAGCATTTTCAGCTCCTCCTGTGCCTTCATGAGTGCAGACTTGATCTCCTGTGCCTCCCCGAGCGACATGGAAGCCTTCCGTTTGAACTCCTCCTCCATGTTGTTCTGGTCCTGAAGCTGATTCCTCAGCCCCTGGCAGTCCTGAGTCAGCTGGGAGATGTACACCTCACACTGCTTCAGCTCTCTCTGCAGTCTGCAACATCGGGAGATTTATTTACTTTATTTACCTTTGCAGGAGAAAAACATTGTTTTTGCTCAGTTCATTCCCCTTGTTCTTCTTCTTTTCCTTCTTCTCCAAACAAATAAAGTCAATGACCAGGACCAGATGTCTGTCACCATGGTAACTGGTGCTGTAGCAGACACCCTGTGGTGTTGGGTTACATTATGTAACCCATATTAGGTATATTAGGTTATAGATCACTGCTGTGTAGAGACAGATGGTTAGAACTACAATCCTATAGTTTCTAAGGTTCTGACCAGAGGCGGCGGCACGAAATTTTGATTGGGGGGGCAAGATTTCGGGCGCCGAAGGCGCCCGTTAGCGAGCGCCGCAGGCGCGAGCCTACTAGGAGGGTCCGGGGGCATGCCCGGGAAATTTTTAATTCTAACCCCTCTGAAACGCTATTTCCAGCATTTTGAGCCCTAAATTTTTGTTTTATTTCAAGCTAAGTTTAATGCCCCTTCTAGAGTTTCGTCTATGAATTCTTCCATATGAAACAGAACCGAACGGTCATTGTGTGTCATTTAGGGAATAACACCCTCCTTCATCTCAGCAGTTTGTGTTCTATCTTAAGCAGTTTGTGTTCAATTTTTAGATCATCATACAGAAAACTCTTTGCTGTCATGTCCAATGTTTCAATGGACTGAGTAGGTAGAGGCGGCGGCAGGAAATCTTGACCGTCAGTGGGGGGCGAGATTTGTATGGAACCCACTATCGAGCGCCGAAGGCGGCGAACCTAGAGGGGTCCGGGGGCATGCTCCCCCGGAAAAATTTGAGATTTTAACCCTTTGAAACGTGTTTTCCAGCATTTTCGGGGGAAAATTTTGCTGCTACATGAAGCTAAATTTCTAGTACTTTGTAGCTATTATATGTAAGTTTCTTACTCGCTATTCGACTGCATGACGTCCACGAACTTCTTCCACAATACACAAGGGGGATCGGGGCTTGCTCCCCAGGAAAATTTGAAAATCTCGACCCTCTGGAAACGCCATTTCCTGTATTTTGGGAACGCATTTTTGATGTTTTGCTGGGTACACATTTCGTCTATTCGTCAATCGAATCTCAGTTCGCCTCACATCACAGAAGATTTCTTAGTAGGACATTCTGAGATCTGACAAAAAATGTTGAGCCAGTCCTTGGTTTAATTAAAATTTAATACCTTGTATGGTTTACTCTCATCGGCTTCGGGAAATTCGAGCGGCGTGGTGCGGGCCGGGAATATCGTTGCATACACGATTCTACACACGTGAAAAATACTGTTGTGCTGTTGGGAAGGGCACGGTGTGCCCGGCAGCCGCTAAAATAAACTGTATGTTGTCATCAGAAGAACTGGATTTCAATTTTACCGATATCGTTACAAAGGGGTCAGCAGAACAAACTCTCACAGCGTGAGAAACTCGTGCGATATTCCTAGAAATACGTAATGCACAGCTGATAAACCAATCAGAGCGCAGGTTTTCGGGGGTGAACCAATCAGAGCTTACAACTCGCGGTAATACCTACATGTAGAAGACGGTGTTCGTGTGATTTCAGATTTCAAGTGGCCGCGCAGCGCGGAAAATGCGTTTTACAAGTGGTTTTAAGGTAGAAATCGAACTGTTTGCTGGCTTTTCCTTACATCTAGAGAAAATACACTAGAAGTTCAGCATGATTTTTGGGGGGGCGACGCCCCCCCAATATATTTTTGGGGGGTCG
>NW_017804131.1:1207138-1346577 GCF_001625305.1 Branchiostoma belcheri
CGGTTCGGGCGCCNCCCCCCCCTGCCCCCCCGCTGCCGCCGCCACTGCTGACACCTGTTTTGGCACCAGCTAGTGGGTATTCAAAGCCAAGAACAAACAAGGACATAAACAGACTAAAACTACCATACAAAGTATAAATTACTAACACATTTAAGCAGTGTATACGTAAAGCATCCTAATGTGAACATGGTCAACTTGCCTACCTTGCAACATTCTCATCTGCAATCTGGTCCCTCTTTTTCAGCTGTGTGTTGAGATTTTCCACCTCTTGTGTCTTACTTCTACAGACACAAAACAATAAAGAAGACAATCATGTTAACTTTGTAATCTGTCACCAAAGCTATAATTGTTGCAGTTGAAGAATGGAGAAATTTCATTTCTGGAGTGTTACTACATCAAAGTGAGACAAAAAATGGCTGACACCCGTACCTGACCAACTCCTTGTACTGAGCCAGTTCTGAAGTGATAGTTCTTGTTTTCTCTTCTATATTGTCTTGTTGTGTCTTCATGGCTGGAGGAAGAGAATCAGACTTACAATTAACAGACTGATCTTAACATCTAGTGTCAAAGCAATTCAAGTTACCAATCTAAACAGTATATTTGTCTTGTCAATCTTTATTCTATTTCATACCAACAAGACATTTTAAGATATCTTTTGAAGAGCATAAGCAGAATGTTTTAGAATAGACCTAGGCATGACTATAAATTGATACATTGTACAATGTATATTGGAAAATGGTTACCAAGTGTAAGTCTAAAGGAGTCCAGTAATGTTCCCTCTCCAGAGGAATGATATACCGGTAACCCAGAGTGTGGTCATACCTTCATGTTCCCTCTGCAGTTCACCAAACTTCTGCTTGAGGTCCTCGTTGAGTTGTTCTGCTCCCTGTAGCCTGCCAACCTCCCCCTGAGCCTTCTGGAGCTCCTGAGTTAGTCTGGACAACTCAGCTGACTCAGAGGACTTCTGTTGGGTCAGCTCTTCAATCTGTTTCTTCAGCTTCTCCATTTCTGGAAGTATACAATGTACAGTCATGTGATTTAAACCACACAATGCAAATATGAACTGTCACCAAGACAATAATAACTTTAAAATCAGCATAGATCAATTACAGCAAATCATGTCCACATTCCAAAATATCAATGTGAAGTGTACCCCTTGAAATTTGCACATTTGAAGTTTCTAGTTTGGCTCTGAGATCACCATAAGTCTATATGAATCAATAACAGCAAGTACTAATGATTACATCCCAAAACGTTTTTTTTTTACAAGAAAGAACACTGCCTTACCTTGCATCTCTACGACGCCCATATTCGTGAGAAGTTTGGTGATCTGTGTTGTCGAGTCTTGTACAACTTTGTCCCTCTGGTGCACAAATGTCTGTATGTTTTGTAGACATGCTCTCTGGTTCCGTACAGATGACAGGAGAGTAGGTAACCTTGTGTGGAGCTCTCCATTCTCATTCCTAGGAGCCAGCAAGCAAAAAAGTAAACAACATCATGCATCTGAAACTTTCTTTCTTGTTGTTTTCCTGCTTGAGTTGATAGGGAATTCAAAGTACATCATTGATTACTAGTACCTCAGCAAATTTCTGCACAGTTCTCTAAGACTAAGGGGTAAGACTTGCTATAAACCTATAACAGAATGATTTTTAACCAGCTTGCTCCATTTTCCTTTTTTAAGAAGTCTTAAGGACCAACCTATTGCATATTGTAGAAAAATACAAAACTCAGAGAATTGAGGCCTAACCTGAGTTTCTCTACCAGTGACACCTGTTCAGCTGCCTTTTCCTCGTTCTGTCTACACTGTTCCCTCAGTCTGTCCAGTTCTGCATCCTTCTGTTGTAGGTCTTGTGTCAGGGACGCAATGCTACAACAGGAGACAGGCAGAATGTGTCAAAGAACCAGGCTCAAAGAACATGTACATATAGGCAGACACACTGCAAAAGTTCTATGTAACCTCTTAAACAAATTAGACAGCATTAGTAGGCATCCTTCTATCACGAGAGATGATGGTAGCACTCTAGGTCTGGTGTTGTGGCTGTGTGCAGCGTCTAATGTGGCTAATCAGCCCTATCTTTGTATGGTAGTCCTAGCCACAGTTAGGACACAGGAAAGTTTAGATATTTTGTGGTATTACTATCCTATGATAGACAGTATTACTTACAAGTTCATTGATAAGAAGAGGGCCACTCCAAATACAATACAAAAGTGTATAAACTACAGAGTGACAGTATGTTGTACCTGGCCTCCTTTGCCCCCAGTCTGTGCTGCATGTCCTCGGCAATCTCCTGGAGTTTACTGTACTCATTACGATGTCTCTCATCCCGCTCCTCACAGTCTGTGTGCTGCTCTAGTTCCTCTTCCAAATACTTCACCTGTAAAAATATGTTGGAATATGTTTTACATGTTTACATCAACATGAAAGCATTACATTCACATGTAAAAATTGTACATTGTTTGGATTATGATGTCAAAGAGTTTCTCTTTACTAAAACTAAGAATGATTCATAGGGCACCTCACAATTTAACATTTTAGGAAGGAATGCAAGTTATGCAACACATTTGTTGTCAATATGATATCGATGTATGTACATGTAGTAGCAAAAAAACACACAAAAATTAGAGTGCAAGAAAACACTTGAAGCTCTAATAGAACAATCCCACAGAACATTTGTCAGACTTTAATACTCCTTACCTGATCCTCAAGTCTCTTGATCTCATGGTGGATCAAGTAGCTGACTCCACAGAACTTACAGATGGTGTCATCTCTCTCCATCAGCTGTAGCTCATCAGGCAGGGGGTGTTCTGGAACGTGCCTCTCCAGAATAGGCGACATGGCGACATGTCTGTTCCCCCTCTTTCCCCTAAAGCTGTTATTGTCTGGAGCACCGAGGTTGTCACTCTGGATAATGTAGGCTCCTTTTGGATCCGCCATCTTGGATTCAGTCACGGTTCAGGGCAGAACTATTAATATTTCCCTGGTGCAAAAAAACAAAAGTCTCTTCAGGTCAGCTCAATAACAAGACTCAAGTCAAGAGACCAACTTCAGAGTGGTTATATGGTGGAGTGGTGAGGATCAGCGTGCAGTGTAATGACTGGAACACAGTTTCAAGAGCTCTTATGGCATTGAAAGCTGACTTCAGGCAACAGGGCTTTGGCATACATGTAGGTGCTGACAACTGTCAAGCCAGCAGACAAGTCCACTTGCATACCAATAAATCTATGTTAAACAGTGAAATAGTTGCTTTCTTTATGGCATACAAGGAAAAACACTGACCATTTATGAAGTACATGTATATCATTAAGAGCTCAAGCTAAAATTGGGTACAGTACAGTAACTTACAGTACTACCTATTACTAAAGTGCATTGACACACTTGGTAGTTAACACACCACTATGTCACTCATCTGTCGCAGCGACAGGAGATTCCAACAACATGTCTCTAGATTAGAAGCAAGTACAATGTATTACATAATCCCTCTTGCAAGAGCAGCGATCAAAATCAGAGTGGCAGCATCTTGTCAACAGTACTCTGAATTAGTAAACGTCACATTTCCTGTTACAATCAAATTCAAACCATCAATATGATGAGAGCCTTTACAAAATCACTGACCTGTTTCATCCAGTCTCTAGAATTTGAACATCTATATCTAAAACGCTCCATCGTAACATTACAGTTGACTGTTTTTCAGTTGCTACCATCACAGTTGATTTTGACTTAGTTTTCCCCAACCAAACATCACACTGAGATAAAGTCAACACGACTGAATACCCCACGCTTGAAAAATGATATCCTAGAGTAAACCTCAAGGTTGTTACAACGTTTTTTCTGTCCAAACATATGTTTGTGTACTTGAAAACATAAGAAATTCCTTTTTTTCATGGGAAAACGCACTGTCTATTTTGCAAAAGGACGGGAATACACTGACGCAAATCAACCATAGGAAAGTTTGAAACGTAAGAAGCTAAAACACAATGATGTTTACAAATTGATTAAGATACATGTAACTTTAGAAAACTTGAAAAAAACACATTTTTTTAGCATGCCCTGCCAGGTCTTGCAATTCCAATGATACATTTTCGTACCGAGTTTCTTTATTCAACATAATCGTTAGCCTTGAAACCATGCTAACTGATACCGTAAGTACGTGAAATATGAGAAAACGGACTTATTTTGTGTTTACATGATGGAACAAAGTTACCGCTCATGTTGACATGTTTACAGTAAGCAACGATTCGAATAACTCTGCGATCACGCGAAATACAAGTTCCCCTGCAACATTCTTACACATACGGTACACTTACCACAGTACAGTTTGATTAGAATTATATGCAAGTACTTGACAACGATACATAATACCGGACGTGATTTCATTTCATCCCTATGACCCCCATTGCGTTTATACAATAGTAACTAACAGGTGTTAAACAATGTTGCGTTTATGGTTCAATTCTGAGCTATCAGAACTATTTAAAGAAGAGAAACAGGCAAATATACGTACCGTGAGACCTTAAGAGCCATAATAAGTTGGACGATCGTTCTCGGAAGCCCTAAATAAGGTGAGATTTGGAAAGAAGTGACCGCCTACACGTCTATGGCAACCGAATAGTTTACATCCGCCATGTTTAATGTGATGCCAGGGGGTCACTAGAGGTCAAGAAGAATGTAGCTTCATCTCATATTTCAATTATCGCTAACTGCAACTGGAACAAAATTTTCTATACTGAAACGGGTTTTGGTGTTTTTTATATCCTAGGAAATTTTATTTTTGATACTAGATATATAATTCAGCAGTCAAAGGTCAGATATTTGGCGGGAGTACAAAATTTTGTTACCAAGCCTGTGATTGGTTTTCACCATAAACAATCTGCTCGAATGACCAATGAAAGCGAGGATTACAATTTCGCCGAACAACATGGCCGACGGAGGAATTATTGTCTGGGGGATTAGGAACATAGCTTGATTTTTCGTCGAATTCTGTAGGTTTCGCATCATCTTCTGAAGTGTAAACAAAGTAGTAAAAGGAACAGGAGGTCCTGTGTGTTTGTATCCAGATTATTCCATAAACTGTCGTTTGTACGAGTAGATATTCGACCAGGAGTCGAAGATAAGACGGAGGAAGATTGACTGTCATCAAGATGCCCCCCAAGTCGAGACAGACTCAGAACCCCAACAGGCAGGCCTGGCAGTGGGCAGACACCACGGACCCCGCCAGGATCACACAGGACAACCTGGAGACAGCCTACAGGATCCGGCTGAAGGCTTGTCCAAGGGATGGGCGGTAAGGCCCGTAATTTCTTTACACTTCCTATGTGTCAACATTACAATGTATTTGGAGAGGCGTTCCTCTTGTTCCCGTTTCTCGAAAGTCCTGTCCCAAATCTGCTAAAACTAAAAAAAAAATTATGCACGACTGGCATAGAAAATATGGTATGCAATGTCAAGATGGCAATATATCATTAAACATTTTTTGTACTATTCAATTTTAGATCCTGCCACTTGAAAAGTTGTGTTTATATTCATATGATATATAATCATATTTTTCCGACCTTGGGCATTGTAAATTGTAAGAATGTTTGAGTAGTGCAAGTTGCACTGAGCATGTAAAACATGTATCAGCTGCAATCATATGACCATAAACTCTCCTTTCAAAATTAGGAGAAATAAAAAATAATCATCTACAACACTACTAATTAGCATAAATACAAACAAATCAAGTATGCGCATCACTGATTCTTTTTTCCCTTGTTGATCATGCGAGTGATGAACACAAATTATGATATGTTTCCTTTCCGTAGGAGAAACTGTAAGAATAATCCCAACTGCCTGGTGGGGCTGGGGGAGTCCCAGTGGCTCGGGGAGATTGACGATGAAGCCTTCCAAGAGATCGAGGATCCAAACAATGAGAGGAGGGCTGAGGTAATTATATATTATAACTGACTTACAAAGATTCAATACAGATTTATTGGAAACTGATGATGCTAAATTAATAATAAAAATTAATATGGAATGTGAAAACTGTATATGTACATGTTGTATATGGATAGTCCAATCACTTCCAATATAAAGTTACTTTAAGCACATACATATTTGTAGATTGCCAGCTTTTCCTGTAAATATCTTATTTTGAATTTAATGACACATGTTTGCAACTCCTAATTAGACCTCAGCCTTTCCTTCAAATTTGAGACCTTTTCAAGCATTTAATACAGAATTATGACAATTTATCTACAGCATTCAAAATACATATCCATGTGGCTGAGGAAAAATCTGTTTAGATACTTGAAATGTGTATTGGGTTGTTAAATGTTGAAGGTGTGAATGACAGACCCATCAGTGTTGGACAATCATTGTAATCTACATCTAAAAGGGTGCTGCATTGTATCATGAAGTGCCACATTTACATAATTGATCTGTTGTTGCCATTTTAACAGGGTTCCTTTGTTGGCCTGAAAAACCTTGGAGCTACATGTTATGTCAACACATTCCTGCAGGTATGGCCATTTATTGATTTCAATAACTGTTACAATAGCTGTTTCTGTGTCAACAGTTTTTGTATCCATTGTGGAAAAAAAGTAGGTTGTCAATTTATTAATTACTAATTTAGTGTCAAATGTTGCCTCTGGATGTCCTACTTGAATGAATCTGCTACATATATTTGTAGTAAAATATGCGTAAGAAGTTAGTTGATATGTCTTGAACAATTTTTAAAAATATTCTCCTTCTAGGTGTGGTTCCACAACCAAGAGTTCCGATCAGCCATGTACCAGTACCTGGAACCTGCTACACCAAAAGGTCCTCCCCCTTCCCCTAAGAAAAACTCACCTGTCAAGTCATCACCCCCGTCTCCACGGAAACAGACCAGTTCTGCACAGGGAGAGGATGTGGTATCATCTACTACAGGCTGTCCACAGGGTAGGGCAACTTAGCAGATCCTCCAACAAAAAACAGTTACTTATTATATATAAATAAGCAAATGGATTTTATTTTGGAAAGATCAGTGAAGGTTATAATTAGACATCCAGGTAATAAGATATGCCAAAAAAAACAGTTACTAGTATACTCAAGCTTCCAAAATCATATCCAGTTGCTTGAGTAACTACAAACATTTTTGGCAATTTTAGAAACGGTTAGATGTTAGCAGATCATTTGGTATCCAAGGTGTGGTAAATCACCCCAATAAAACACTATGTAGTACACTAGTGAATAACTCCATGAATCGGTCCTAACTATAGATGAGCTCTCTCTAACTAGGAGTCATCTATGACATTGTAGCCTCACCTAACAATACTACATGTATTTCTCACATTAACAGGTTCCCCTAAGAAGGACAGCTCCCCTCCCACGTCTCCCAAGAAGCCGCCCCCTCCCATGGAGAATGATGAGGACTTGATGCCGACCACAGTGTGTGGACATCTCCAGTTTATCTTCGCCTTGTTACAGAACAGCAGCCGCAGGTGACAGTCCTTACCATGCAGTTTATTTCTTCTTGTAAATTCTTCAGAAAAAAAAGAAAAATCTGTGCCATTGCATTGTAAGTTAGAGTAATGAACTTCACATTTTTGTAGGATGGTTGTGTATATCAACATTATAGATTCCATTCTTATCCACAGGTACATAGACCCATCAGCCTTTATTCAAAGTCTTGGTCTGGACACAGCTTTGCAACAGGTATGTGAAATCTCTGTTGTTAGATACTGACTTGGTACAAATTGAAAGAATTTGAAGAGGTTGTAATAAAAAGGAGGAAATTTATTACACGAGAAGTGCAGAAAAAATCTCAATACAAGATGGTGATCTGGAAAACAGATTGCAACAGAAAATAGAAGTACATTTGTACTGGACAAAATCTGCTGCATTGATGAGTTACAGTGTATGCTACATAATTCTTTTCTCATGAAGGATGCACAGGAGTTTTCCAAGCTACTGATGTCTCTACTCGAAGACAGCACCAGGTACCAGCCAAACCCCTGGGTCCGAGATATCATGCAACAGTTCAGAGGGCAATATGCTTATGTCACAAGGTGGGTACAGAATAGACAGCAGTCATGTCACATCCACGACAGCGTACACTGTTCATTGGCTGTACATGTATCATTACAGGTTTGCACAAGTATCTCTCATAACAGCATCTGCACAGTTCAAATCTTATGATCAGATATGGCTCATCGATACTAGTACGTTACTACTGAAATAAGTTTTGGGGTTTTGTAATGTTTGTTTTCTTTCTATTTCTCGGCAGGTGCAATCGTTGTTTCCAGGGGTCGTCTCGTCCGTCTCAGTTCTATGAGCTGGACCTGAACATCCAGGGACACACAGACCTGAACCAGTGTGTGGAGGAGTTCCTACAGGTAATGGCTTCATTTCATGCTGTTTCATTCTCTTACGTCTGTTTCTGTATCTCCATTCATTTGGTTAACCAATATTGTTGCCTTTTGAATTCTGCAACATACCTGAGTCAGCTTACAGATGTGCCCTACGTGGCAGAGACTGTCATTCTTGTATAGGTCTGTTCAGCCATAGCCAAAGCTGTAGGGCTGTGAACAATTAGGATTTTGCCATGTTCAATACTGACTGAAGGAGGCCACATTTTGTTGCCTTTATTATACTGAATTGTTGTCTCCTAATCCTTGAATAAAACAGTCCATTGTAAAACAGAGTGCATTAAAAATATGTCAATTGTTTTATTGTAACTACAGTTCAGATGCTGTGACCAGGCTCCTATCACAGCTGTTGTTTATATTTACAGGAGGAGAAAATGGAATAAAACAGTGCTTCATAAATTGCAATAAAAATTTCTCAAGTGGAATGCTTTTATTCTAACTACAGTTCAGATTCTGAGATCTGGCTCCTATCACAGCTGTTGTTGTTTGTATTTCCAGGAGGAGAAGCTGGAGGGGGATAACCAGTACTTCTGTAGCTTCTGTCAGAGTAAACAGAACGCAGCCCGTCTCATCAGCCTCATGTCCCTGCCTCGAGTTCTCAACCTGCAGTTACTGAGATTTGTTTTCGACAGGTAGGAACAAAATGATGAACATGCTAAAGGAAAAGAAGATGTTCATTATTCCTTCTTTATACATGTATGATATATGCATTTGTAAGAAGTAAAACGTTCTAGAGAGGTTAGATTTCTTAGCCTGCTGTATGTATTTTCTGATCATGTACCCAAATGTTTGGATGTACTAGAACACTAATGTCACTACTCATTTTCAATCAGGAATACTGGACACAAGAAGAAACTGAATAACTATGTGAGGTTCCCAGAAGTGCTGGACATGAGCAGGTACCTACGAAAACCAGGTCAGAAAACTTTTGCCTGCTGTATATGTATTATCAGTGTAAACATCTGCTAGGACAGTTTTGCTTGTGGACAAAGGGACAAATATTTTGCTCAATTTTCTTTTTAAAAAATTTGCTCCTGAAAATGCATGAATTAATGTTTCAGAAGGTTTGAAATTTAGATTGAAAAGTTTATGGCCTTGCCAGCAGTTGACTCAAAAGTCAGGCTAGGCCAGTAGGGTCAGTGGATTTTTGCAAGGGTCACTCGGAAAACCAGAATCACAACCTTTTTTCTTCTTTTCTTTCTTCTTTCTAACTCAATGTAACCTCTCTGGCTCTACTCTGCAGAAAACGAGGTTGTTTATGAGCTGCAGGCAGTTCTGATCCACCGCGGGCACAGCGCGTACAGCGGACACTACATCGCTCACATCAAGGACAGGGCCTCCAGCTGCTGGTACAAGTTCAACGACGAGGAGATACAGAAGATGGAGGGGAAGAAACTACAGCTGGGCTGTGAGGAAGACCTTGGTAAGACTTTCAATGTAGGAAACTTAAGTTAAAAAAGGTTTGTTGTAAACACCAAAGTGTTTTGATAAAAAGTATTCATCAGCCATGCATGACATTTAGTAAACTCAGTGACACAATGAGTTGATAACAATGTAGTGTGTGTATTAATACATGTGGGTACAGCTTGATAGAATTGTGGCCAGCACATTCCCCCTGTTGGGACAAGCAGCTGCTGTTCTGTATCTGTATTTCCAATATAACCGCCCTTTGGCGTAACACACCAGCTTCACAGGCATGCAGGGCGGCTACATTACACCGAACGACTTATTACTCCTAGTCTTTAAACATCTAACTCTAAACATTGTTTAAAGCTATCTAATAATAATGTCCCACTGTATTTGGTTGAGTTATAATGACATTTACTAAGGTTTTAATATTTTTTTTTCAATTTCAGAGGGAGGCCAGAAGCAGCCCAAGAAGCCCAAACTGCAGAAGGGAAGCCACGCCTCCAGAAATGCCTACATGTTAGTGTACAACAGGAGGTTGCCTGAAGGTGAGGTTTTCATTTCGTTTTATGACTTAGTTGAACTCTTGTCCCTGTTCTTCCTAGTTTGCATGTTTGTGGCATTCCTGTACATGGTGCATATATTTAGGTTGTATGAAAAGCAGAAGAGAGTCATGATCATTTTGCCTGCTGTTCCAGGTGAGATGATAGGTGCACCCCTGCCGGTGGAAACAGCCATTCCTGACAGACTGATGCAGATGGTTCACAGGGACAACCAGAAGTTTGAGGAGTGGGTCCGAGAAATGAAGGACATGAGGGTAGGTCTTACAACCAAACCAAGTTATTACATGTACTTCCTCATGCACAGAGAAATTACAAGCTTTGTATCTTCATGTACCAGCAAAATTGGTGATTCTTCCAAGTAGCAATCTTTTTACCTTAACAAATACACGTAGATGCGGTCGGTTTTGGGTGGGATACATCTCTGGGACTTGTGAAATTTTAAGCTTTTTTGCAAACTCATTTGGGTTATTTGATAGTTGTAAAAAAACATAATGCACACTGAAGAATTCATGATGGTTTCATAATATGTTCCCTACAGCAACAGAGTGTAGTGTCAGGGAAGGCCAGACATCAGGAGATCACAGAACTGTGTGAACTCATGCCTGCAGAGGAGGGTAAGTCTCTGGCATGTACTAAGGTACACAGTGTACTACTAATCTAATTCTAAACTGACTGGATCCATGAAGGTGTAGCTTTCCTCTACTGAGAATCTG
The DNA here is from genome assembly GCF_001625305.1 of Branchiostoma belcheri. Taxonomy (NCBI): domain Eukaryota; kingdom Metazoa; phylum Chordata; class Leptocardii; order Amphioxiformes; family Branchiostomatidae; genus Branchiostoma; species Branchiostoma belcheri. The sequence goes on from NW_017804131.1 coordinate 1,218,207, forward strand.
AAAAATCTCCTATGGGGAAAGAAGTTACAGAAAATGTTCAATATGCATTAAATTCTCTTCAGTCATAAATTAACTTGATAAACCATTCCTACTTCCCAGGGGAAACATATGAGTGGATCAGTACTGACTGGCTGAGGGAGTGGCTGAGTGAATCCAACGCCCCTCGCAGTGTGGACAACTCCAAACTCACATGTACTCATGGCAGGTCAGTCAGTATGTGAGATACCGAAACATTTACCAAGTATGTGTCATTATGTGAATTTGGCAGTTTTGTTCTAAATCACTACAGAACCATTTTTAGGTCTTGAAACATTTAACTCAATCCACATTTTGATTCCTTCTAAAATGTTCCCCCTCCAGGGCAGACCCACACAAAGTGTCTGATATGAAGAGAATCAGCAAACAAGCCGTGAGTTGCTTTACTTTTGAATAAAAAATATCAATTTGTTCCAGTAAATCCTTACAATCATTAGAAATCAGTTTATGTCGAGAAATTAGTTGTTTTCAGATGCTTCTACATTAGAAAGGTATATGGCATCTGTTGTGTGTTGTTCAGTGATTCCTTCAGTAATTATGATCTACTTATACAAAGTATCTTTATGTATATTTGTACAGTAAAGTTACTTTTTGTTTACAGGCTGAGATGCTTTATTCTAAGTATGGTGGAGGGCCACACTTATCAGAGTGAGTAATTTTGAAATTTTACTTTTCATATACTCTCTCTAAAATTCTCTCTAAATATTATTAGCTTAAGAACTCTTCACCAGCTAAACGTTTGTTTTGTTATTGCTGCATATGCTAACACTACATTAATTTTATATTTGACCTGTAGTGATGCGTCCCTGTGTTGGGACTGTGTGAGACAGACCTGTGCCCAGCTACATGCCAAGGCTCGGGTGGCAGAGGACCACAAGTTCATCACCAGTACCAATAGAGAGAAGGTGGACAGGTCAGTTCCTAAAGACCTCAACATTCAAATGCTTCCTACAGTATATGTACATGTAAATGTCATTTCTTTGCTGATAAATTGTGAAACAAAATTGAATCCTTAAAGGCATTTTACTGGTATAAGTTTCAGCCGTGATTCTAAGCAACATTTCTTTCCTTGGAACAGGAACAAAGGCTACTGGGTAGGTAAAGAGTCCCTGAGAGTGTGGAGACAGCTGGCTATGGAGAAGCTGGCCCCGGACTCACAAGGACAGGGGAACGGGGAGAACGGCACTCAGGCAGACACCAGTGAACCCACATCCTCACAAGGTGCAAGCCTTTTTGTACTTCAAGTAATCTACTAGCTGAAAGAGTATTTGAGGTCTTTGATAGTTGCCAATACTATGATAGACTATTCCCTTTGCAGTGAGTTTGCCTTGGGTTGCTTTTGCATGGTAGCTTGAGTTTACAAGTACATCAGGTACGCTAGAGTGAGACATTAAGATGTGACAGTTCTCACTCTTCTTGACAATACTTGACAGATAGAAGCAGGTGTGAGGGTTACTCATCATAGAATTGTGTTACCCCAGTATGTAATGGTCTATCTAAACAGCAGCTGTTTAACAGTATATGATGTTTTGCAGGTACAAAGTCATCCCAAGGTAGTAACCATGGCAGTATGGAGAATGGAGATGATGACATCACAATTTTCAATGAGGACATCATCTGTGAACACAGTGAGTTATAAACTTTTAAAAATGTACCCAACTTCGTCACAAAGCAAGTCTCCAAAGCTTTCAGTTATTTTTTATTCAAACCTGAATAAAACAGATTAACATCTGTATTTTCTAGACCATCTCCTGCCAGATGAAAGCTGTCGAAGGCTGGTGTCTGAAGCTGTGTGGAGAAGACTGAAGGCCTACTTCACTACTGCACCAGAGTTCAGGGGCAACCAAAATGTCTGCCAGGCCTGTCTGGTAGGATTGGAGTTGTTCAGAATAAGGAAAAAACAGCTCACATGTCCTGTGGTGTGCACAGGAATTGATGATGTTGTAACTTCAGAGTAATTTGATGTAGAGTAACAACATAACCTAAGGTGCCGCTTGGTTGTCCCTCGTTGTTGATAACCTAAGCCCTGTAAAGTAAATGGAATGTTTATTGCAGGTTTCAGAACCTCCTGAAATAGCTGCTGTGTGCCTGTCTAGCAGCTTTTGTCACCTTGTCAGGGACACATTTGTAACTTTGGGCTGAGGATCTATATACCTGTAAAGCTTTATCTCATTGTGATCCTGTTTGTGTTTCTATAGCTGAAGGACAAAGAAGGGGAACAGAGAGAGGAGCTCCATAAGCTGATGGCAGCAGAACAAAAGTCTGCCCTGCTCCAGCTGTACCAGGACAAGAACAGGCCTGGCTGGGACAAGAAGGTAGGAACAACAAGTATACATAAGCTAGAACGATCTAGAAGAGTTACCAATATTGTAGGGTTATAACTATGATACTTCACAGGGCATTTGCATTCTTATTTGCATACTACTAATTCCAATAAGAAACTGTGATGTCTTTGTATAGAATGGATTGTCTCAGTCTGTTATTATCAATTCTATGCACATTATACACTTGCTATTTCTTACTCCCTTAAGTATTGGCTACAGGTCAGTGTTTGTGTTTCTTGTTCTCATAAACCTTTTTTTTTTATTTTTCCTGTTACAGCCAGTTCAAGAGTTTTACATAGTTAGCAAAGTCTTCGTGGAGGAATGGAGACAATTTGTCAAGTAAGTAGTAGTTAAGGATGAAATATTGAGATGCAGGTGTAGACGTTGCAACAGAGAAAAGAAGTTCAGTAAGTTCAGTAAGGGATAGTCAATCTTAGCCTAGTCTTACTAATATTTATATCTTACATTTTTCAGAACTGTTAGAAAGCTCACATGTTTTATCAACCCATTTTCACTTTTCTTGTAAATAGTCAAATAGAAAACTAAGGTTTCTTAACAGTGCCTAATGTGTCTCTTACAGGCAACCATTGAGATACGACCCAGTTAGTAACATAGGTAATGTGTCACTGCTATGTCCACACTTGGGCCTGCTGTACAGACCAGAACTTATAGGAACAGACCTTTCAAACCCGTAAGTACATAAGACAGACAAAAGTGCTTCTTCTTTTGATCACCCATTGATGAACAGTGATAAAAAAAGCTGTTACCAGGTCATTAATTTTATAGCATTGTTACATGTACTTATTGTGCTTACTGTGGAATGGGTGAAATCCTATGAGATGGACATTGTTCTTAGCATACCTCAATTATGTATATAAGTTTAGAATATAACACTGTGTGAAAGATAATTGTACTGTTTCCCCCAGTGGATTACTAGTGTGGCCAACAGAGTGGGCCGTCATCTCAAAGACATTCCTTGTGGACCATACCATTAGAGTTATTAGGGAGGATGAAGACAGGCTAGTGTCCAAGCCAGGTGAGGTCATAACCAAAAGAGCCAGGTAGAGTAACAGAGTGTTATCAGTCATCTTTCAGCATCAGTCATCACATAACTGAAAAGGGGATTGTAAAATTCTTTCTACAAAACCAAAGTACCTTCCAACATTTCAGTAAGTCTTCGGCCATCGTCCCTCAGGGCTAACAAAATATTGGCAGGTTCTCTAGAATTTGTTGTGTAGAAAGAACCCTAATAAGACTATTCATGGATGTAGGACATTAAATGTCCTACATTTTAACATGCATATGGCAGAAGCAGCCTAATCCTGTAACCAGTACAAGTTTCGTGTCATGATGCTGCTTTAGTATAAGGACACGTGTACCCCAGTATCCAAATTTCTGACTACGATGTTCCAAGTTTACAACATGACCTCTTCCCCAGCCCTGTGTGAGGAGTGCCTTGAAGCCCGAGTTCTCCAGGAGGACCAGGAGAGGCGGGAGTACTCCAGCGCCACGATCTACATCAGGAAGATCACCTCCAAGGAGGAGAAAATCGCCAGCCTGCAGCGAGCGGAGCTCAACTTGTCTTCGTCTGAGGAGGAAAATGATCCAGACTTCCAGCAGGTACGTCTTGATAATATATGGTCTTCTTCAGTCAATATTGAGCATGTAAAATCCTTTAAAAAATCAGCCCTTCAGTTCTGGTTATGGTTAAACAGTTCTATATGGGAATGACAGGTGCATCTTAAAGGTCTTTTAAACTATTGGGGATGGAAGAAAATCATGGCAGCCTGTACGATTTTTGCTGTTTTGTCTACAAGAACAAAAAGTGTAGTCAAACCTGTTCTAGTAACTACCTCTGCATGAGGGCTACTTTTGTGATGGTCACTTAGATTAATTTTCCCATTTATATTTTATAGATGAATACTGTGAAGAAGAGGAAGATAGCTAAGGAAATGTCGGCCATGAGCGCAGCTGCAGCCAGCATCAACCAGGTCCGGCGCAGTTCCCGCCACCGACGCACACGGGGCGAGAAACAGTTCACCATCTCATCTGGACAGACATTACGCGATCTCAAGATACAGGTAAGAGCTGATAGTTCAGCTGATAGTTGTACAAAGATTAGGTGTGGTCTGATATCCGTCATGTCTTTGGAGTAGACCAATAAAATGGATTGGAAAGTAAAAAATGTCTACTTAAGTATTGATTGGATTGTAATCACCTAGACATGTTTACTAATAGTTAAATCAGTGTGTTTGACTGTTCATGTATGTTCAAAACAATCTCTGAAGCCCAATTGTGTCTAGTTTCTAAAATAGGAGAAAGAATCTTTCTCATCTTCACATAGCAAAATGTATCTATCAAAGTACATGTATAAAACTTAAACTTTTCCTTCAGGTACATGCACTATCGTATTTTCAGTTGTTTGAAAACTAGTACTGCTATTTCTGTAGGTCATGAATGCCTTCTCGGTGGCTCCGTTTGACCAACACCTCATTTTGAACGGGCGCCCACTGGTGGACGACGTGGCCACCCTGGGCAGTCTGGACGTCCAGCCAGGCAGTGTTCTGCTCCTGAAAGTGGACGAACCGGTCGAGGACCCAATGTTGATTGAGGACTTCGCCAAAGGTTTGTCATTATTCAGTGATACATCAGCAAGCTTTTTTCATGTATAACTCAACTGCAGTACCGAAATTGTCCACAACAGTATGTATAGACACTTGAATCATTGTAAAGCCTAAGTCACAAATCAGAATCAACCTTTCGTGTCGAAGACCTTGAATTGATTGCCTTGTGATTTTGTTTCAGCAGCAAGCGTACCAGAGGAGGGATTTAAAGGTAAGATTCCTACTCAAACACATGCCATGTACATTGTGGCAATTGACAATTTGTCAATATTTTTATTGCAAGTGATAATAGTAAATAGATAAAGACTGACCTGAATGATCATGTATTAGTTTTCATTTAAAGATTGATAAGATTTTCTCTTTTTCTTTTTTATTCACAAATCCCACCCTCTTGTTACAGGAACTGGCTTATTGGGTGTAAGGTGAAATCTTTGAGAAGAGTAGCAAGTGTCCAGATGTGTCTGTCTTCGAGTCGTCAAGAGAGTCCAGATTTATTTTTCTATGGAAAGCCAAAGATACTATTAGTGACTTGGACTGTATACTTTTGTTCTTTCACCTGTAAATGCCATTCCATGTGTATGTTGTAGAGACTGTGAAGTAAGAGGACAGCCTTAAGATGTGACAGTAGATGATATGTTTATCGACATGACAAGAAGTAAAGAGATGCAAAGATGTTGGCTGTGACAGGTACAATGTATCCATAGTGTAATACTAGAAAGTTCATTTGTCTCTATTTTTTTACTATGCTGATGTGTTACCTTCTATTTAGTTTACATTTGAAAAATGCATTTTGTGTATACTTTGTAACCTTCATGTGTTATTCCATGGTGCTTGTGCAATTTGTGAATTGCAGTCCTGACTAGTCTTATTATATGTTTTCAAATGTTGCTGGAAAACTATAGAAACAGCATGTATTCCTACTTGTTAATGCTTCAAACTATTGTTTTGTAAGTTTGATCATCATTCTCATTACATATCTGTGGTATCCATAGCTGAGTGGTTACTAATAGTCTGGACACAGATTTGAGATGTCACAGGTTGAACTTCTGGTATTCCTGGCTAGACATTATGTCCACAGGAAAGGCATTTTAACATGCTTTTCCTCACCCCACCCAGGTGTAAATGGGCTCCCCATTTACTTCTCAAGTTGGGGAGGTAAAAAGGTGCACACGATGGAAGGAGAGGGATGGGCTCTGCCTTCCAATAGCATGCCCCTAGATACAATGAATCCACAGCCCATAACGCCTATGATTATAACTTTTTTAAGATTGTGTTTACTTTTATTGTATTCAAAGGCTAATGAGTTGTAGAATATGGAAATTCATCAGAAAGTTTGTCTCTATAACAAGCAGTATTGAGCCACACAATCTTTCACTGCCATAGATACATGTATGCGATACATAAGGCTCACTCATAAAGTTGTGGAAAAGGATGCTTTAGTAGTTTGTATTATCATTAGAGGTATGACATAAAAAGGGCTCGGCTGTGTCTTGATTGTTGCATATGACACAGAGACTGTGAAAAAAACAGTGCCACCAGCATTGTATGGTATTACCAGTACATGATTTAAAATAAGGCATTTGGATCCTAATACAGTTGAATGTGTGTAGGTGTATGTGGATACTTGACAACTTCTAAATTTAGTGAAAATCAAACCACAGCCAGAAATATGTATGACTGTAAATTTGTTACTTTATAATTAGAAAATACAAAGTGTATATTGTATCAGGTTGGCGATATAACAGAATTAATTTTCATAATCTATGTGAGGATCTATTCACAGCTTTTATGTAGTGTTTGTGTTTTATACTCTGTCAGTCTACCATTGCCTTGGTCATGATAGTAAGTAACATTTTCCTTTTTACATGACATACACACTGTGTAGATGTCACTTAAGAATCCATTATTATTTTGAGCCAGGATCCTAGATTACTACAGGACAATAGGTTCCTTATCACAGAATATATATTGAACAGTACTGGTCACCCCACTTGTTTTTGTCTCTACACACATTTAACTGAGTGTGGAATACACTGTACTAGTAGAAGAGGAGATAAGTTCAAAATAAACATTATTATGCCAATACTTCATGTGTGAGTGGGACATTTATGGGTCCTGTTGTATGTCTGAAGCTTATGTTAATTAACATAAAACGTCTGGTCAAGATGTGTGCCTAATTACATTTGTAGAGCAGTACTTCTTACTAACATCCCTGTCCCTGGTACTGAATGACATTCACCCTAACACTGCCATCCCTGTCCCTGGTACTGAATGACATTCACACTAACACTGCCATCCCTGTCCCTGGTACTGAATGACATTCACACTAACACTGTCATCCCTGTCCATGGTACTGAATGACATTCACCCTAACACTGCCATCCCTGTCCCTGGTGCTGAATGCCATTCACCCTAACACTGCCATCCCTGTCCCTAGTGCTGAATGGCATTCACACTGGCACTCCTTCCCCTGGATTTGTTTATTAAGTCCTGCGGTAGCCTTCCAGTATCACAGCCTACTGCCCCGTGGACACTTCAGGTTTAAGATGAATGACGTCAATTTACATTGCTGATAAAAAAGCTGTTAATTTCAATTTTTCAAAGTGACCTTGCGTCATCGATGTGTTACTAAGGCTACCACGTCAGGAATGTTTTGTTTTTCCCGTGATGTATCGTTGGTTCCGTTTATGCCTGAAAAGTCTTTTATGCACTTCGTGAAATATTCATGGCTTCTCTTTCGTCAGGGCGTTTCTTTTGTGTTCTGGCCTTTGTTCTGTCATCACCCGCCATATCATGTCATAAAGGTTTAACATTCCACCGGATTGGGAAGGCTTTAAACTGTAATCTGCCTTACAACCCAGGGGAGTTAACCAAGCAGCGTACCTAGCCCAAGGAGGAAGAGGTGTGTGTGAGTTGTTGGAAATGGTCCAAGACTCGGAGATTTGTAAACGAATGCAGTCTTCGTTGTTAACGAATCATACGGTTTGCTAACTTGTAATAAAGGAGGCATCGCTGTCCTGAAGGTTTTGGACGCGCGGACAAGGAAGCCTTCAGATCAGAGGGAGTTGTGAATCGTCGAATGCCGAGCTGAGATTGCGCTTGTATTTATCCAGGACTTCCGTGACTGTAACCTTTCCAGGACCGCTGATCGGAAACGAAAGACTCGTTAGGACTCATCTGCTATATATATAAACATTAGATGACCTTGCAGGCCAAAATGTAACTACGCTGCTGTCTACTTGGGCTTTTCGGAAGGTCGTGTTGTGGGTTGTCTAGTGGATCTTCTTGGAAGACGTCAGCTGCTCTTGGTGTGTTTTTCTGCCCCACGCCGTATTTTCTTGCCATCTGAAATTATAACGGATATCGTAGTCTTGATAGACCCATGCAATCAGGATGGCAATGATGAACAACTATCACCACTCTAAGATGGACGGTTCCTGGGTGTACGCGAACATCAGCGGCCCCGGTCCGGGACACCACAACACCATCAGCACGTCCACCCCGCACGTCCGGACCTTCTTCGACCTGTCTGCCCAGGCGCTGAGCGGGGCTGGAGCCGGGGAGATCATCCACTTCTCCCGCTACACCGGCAAGGTCGTCCTGGTGACCAACGTGGCGTCCGCCTGCTACCTCACCTCAAGGGAGTTCACGCAGGTACTGTAGCTTATGTCATGAGATAAACAGTAATCTCCAAGCGGATTTCGTGCGCAAGGGGAGCCTATATTGACCGCGCCTGTTAATTTTGGTCTCCTGTAAATATTAGTCGCCCCAATAATCTCCAAGCAGATTTTGTGGGGCAAGGTCAATGTATACAAACAGATAATATATACCCCTTGTCCCACTGAGAATCTGCTTGGAGATTAGAAAACTACGTACATTTCTAGGGGCAATTATTTACAGGTGATAGAAACTGTGAGATAAGTTCAATCTGTGGATTCTAGATAGTAATGATTGATCATTGATCCCTTTACATTAATTTTGTAATTTTCTATTGCATCAGTCCTTTCTGTTGGAATACGTTATACATGTATTAGCTCACGTCATTCTGTGCAATGTTGGAATAGGGATTCTTGTTTTATTGAATAAACTCTTCTATTGCAGCAGAATTTCCATCAATACATTGTTGCTGGTATCAAGTTTCAAGAGATGCAATCTGTACCGTAATACCACTTCTTGAAAGAAAGAAAAAACGCAGAAAACCTACACGGTTCGTGCCTGCATAATAACATGATACCCAGGCCAACCTAGAGTCATTAAATCGATATCACAGATAATGCAATGAGTGACCCTATTTCAATTATGGCTGTTGTAATGAATTATCTTTATGCATCTGGTGCTTCTTGCCATCAATTCACATGTCTTCATGTTTCCGTGTGAAAGCATGATCAATCAAAACGATCTTAGAATGACGTGAATGGATGCAAATGGGGTCGAGACCTTTAAGTGTCGTTCTTCAGCCAATTAAGTAGGACAAAGATTGTCATCCCTCGACTTTAAGGGTTACATGTAGAATTTCGAAAAAAAAAAACTACCGGTAACAAGTTTACCTTTTACATTGTGATAGCCACATATTTTTCTACCATGTCGTTCTTGACCGCTCCGAAGCCCCCAAATAGATGGACCCTTATCAATGTCGAGGCAAAAAAATCCGACGGTTCCTGACAAATTTTCTTTCACCTTTAATGACCTGACTGAAACCAATATAAACTGCACGCACCAACACATCAAACACATGAGTATTATATGCCATTGACTGTTTTCCTTCGGTTTAGTTCAAGGGTTTAGTTGTAGCATGTCTTCTGTACATGAACATTTCAACGTTATGCTTTTAAGGTGCACTATTGGTTTTAAGAAGTTGGCTTGGGTGGTAAAATAAACAAAAGCACAACACGCCCAAACGTGTAAAGTTCGTGCATTCCTGTGCCTTGCAGCTGAACAACCTGATGCACCTGTACGGCATACACGGCCTGGTCATCCTGGCGTTCTGTTGTAACCAGTTCGGACACAGCGAGCCGTTTGAGAACGACGAGATCGTCAAGTGTCTGAGATACGTGCGGCCCGGACCGCCTTTTCAGGTATGCAGTTTGTTTTCTACTTTAAAATAGTGTATGTTGTGATATTGTTGATGATTAGATAAGACAGCTGGCTGCTTTGGTAACTATGTAGACTGTTTTGATGTAGCTTGTGACTGGAGGTGGTTTTCTTTGCCCAGCCGCTGCTCGAACAGGTTTGACTGTATAGCTTCCTAATTGCTTTCGTCAGAAGGGCATGTTTTGGGTTGGCCATGGTGGAGTGGCTGTGGCGTGGGTCTGTATGTATATAAACGTCATGAATCAAGTAGTTGTTGATATTGATATCTTAATGATATTTGGTATGTGTGTAGCTGATATGGATACGAAGGTCAAGTTCAAAAATGGTCCACCTGGCTTTTTCAAACGATACTGTTGTCGGCTTTTTAATAATATGCATTTGTTTATTGTATGTGTTCAGCATAACTCGAGAAGCTGTGAATGGATCTTAATGATATTCTGTAGGTGGGTAGTGGTTATGGAAACAAAGTTCAAGTTCAAAAATAGTAGCACTTTGCATAATAAGCGTCTTCACATGGCGAAGGCATGTGTTCCCAGAACTCTAGTCATAAAAGGTGACTACTTAGTACCAGTACATGTATATAGAACATTTACTTCACCAGAAACTTTTTTTCAGTTTTTCTGACTTACGAGAATGTTGTCCGTCCGTCTTTAGCCGAGTTTCCAGTTGTTCGTGAAGTGCGACGTGAACGGTTCCCGGACCCACCGCGTGTTCGAGTTCCTGAAGGACAGGCTGCCCTACCCCAGCGATGACACCACCATGCTGGTGGCCGAGTCGTCAGACATCACGTGGAACCCAGTCAAAGTAAGTTCAAACGGTTTTTAATACATTGTACATAAGACACTCGAGCAATGGAGGTAACTAGGGAAACTTGTCTTGAGGGGGGATACAAACTTAGCCAAGTCTGGGATTGTGTTATCGCTGCAAAAGCGCCACCTACACCGGCTATACATAGCGACGAGAAGCAGTACTACAGTCGACAGAAGCTCTTAAGAAGATATCTGCTAGACATAGCATCGAAACGTAAGCAGGGTAAGACAATTCCTGGTTGTGCATAAAAATCCCAATATTGTACAGACCAGATGAAATTATTTTCAAATCTTACTTTCAGCGATCAATTGCAAAGCACATGACATTGTGTATGATATGCGACGTTGGTTACTCGTCGCTTTTTTTCAAGACCAACAACAGCTTGTTTAAGATATATATACGCGTATGATAACGACAGCGTCAACAGACACGTATGACCTTTTCCTTGCAGCGTAACGACATCACGTATAACTTTGAGAAGTTCCTGATTGGTCGAGACGGACAGCCGTACCGCCGCTACAGTTACAAGACTCCCCCCTCCCGACTGCACCAAGACATCAAGAGACTCCTGGGAATCCAGTAATGCACGTACAAATGTATCATGTTCCACATCATTTATATTATGGCACGTATAGTCATTGCCCTTTGCTTAAAATAAATCAATTTCTAGACCAGTCTGACCAGACATATTTCACTCTATGTTGAATATCTATAAAAGCAACGTCGAAAAGTCCAGATTTAGATCTTCTGTTTTCTTGTTTGTGACACGTGGTAGACAGTTGCGATGTGTGTGATGTACTCATAGACATTGCAGTAATTAAAAAGAAATTAATATCAGCTTTGTGTTTATTCTCCTCACGAGTACATAATAATCTGTGGCATGTATTTCTTCTATAGGTACGAAACCATAGTGATTCGTCCATGGTTCCAGGACCCCGTATGGGAGAGTCTGCCTTAGCCTGATGATCATCTCATCAGGCAGTTTACCCAGCCTTGTACACTTTGCTATGTGGTTGTTTCAAATATGGTGAGGTGCTTTGCATTGGCAGCTACTGTTTTATCTAAGAAAGCTTCCCTATTGGTGCAGAGACAGGTGTTGGGAAGTCGTTCATTTGCCAAAAGCTATCATCAGTTCCAAACTTACCATATCCTTAAAACCCACTATATAATGCAACTTGAAAATATAGATTTCTGAAAATGAATACAAGAAGGAATCATATGTTCCTGAACTGAATTTAATGAATCTTTGTTTAAATGCTTGACAAACAATATGGACTTTCCTGTAAGCTGAATGTTGATGAAAAAAAGTCAATGAAAGTGTCACAGTACAGATCGTCCAGTTTTATTAGCCTTACGTTTGTATTTGAACTAGGACAATTCAGAGATGGCTACAAGTTAGTCTATCAATACAAATGTACGCTCCTAGGTTTTATAATAGATTTTATTGCAACATCACAGGGCTCTTAGTCAATTTGGGTGATGAAAGTGTAACGTTACAGGGTGTTCAGACAGTTTTTAAAAAAAAAACCCATCCAACTGTGGCTTTATTAGATGGATGATCACTTGTGGTATGTCCATATACGTCAAGGGCTGTTTTCCATTTGTAGATATCAACAGTACGTTTGTGAATTTACTGTATAAACGACATGGGACTGTTATTGGCACACTACTTCTTAAAGTACTTTTAGTAGTGTTGACTAGACTTTACTGTACATACAAAGATAGAGATACAATCTTTTCGAACTTCCTTCAAGTTGATTCAATTATGGTGTTAATGGGGTGCTGTAGGTTTCCACTCTAATATAAAAAAACAGATGTAAATACACCAAATAAACTCACATTCTACTTTGAAATGCAGCCTGCATCATTTTTCTTTTCTATAAACTAGAGGGTAAGGCAAAATTGCAGTTTTCAAGTATACATGCCCATATATTCTTGTCATAATAAAATAATCAATATATATTCTTATGTTAGAGCCGTGTCAAAAATGGGCAGGAGAAATTTGATCAGAGAAAAACAACTACACATGTACAAGCATGTCATTAAGAATATATTACATTCAGAGTATATGATTATATCACATATTGTAGTTTTGAAAAGAATGTGTCCTCATGGCACAAGCTGCCCAACACATTTCTGAGTACCTCATTTCAATCACTACTGTGCCATTTCAAACCCAAGACTTTTTCTGATGAGGTAAGAAAAACTTCTGTCCTTCTCTCAAATACTTGTCATATCCAAAGCCCAGTTTGGCAATTACTGACTCTGTACAACAGTTTCTCTGCTTTTTCCACATTCGGACATTGTTTACAGTTGGTGGAATATGTGTCATAATCTAAGCAAAAGAAAAGTCAAGAAAGACTGAATGGTATCTGTGATGTTATGGATAAAAGTAATTGCTAACTTACCCTGTTTATACAAGTGTACAGGAACAACTGGTACAAACAAAAGATATAATGAGATGATTTATGCATATATCATTCAACACATGATTATTTTTTCTGGGCTATCAATGTTTGATGTATACATTCATATGATTCAAAAACTTGTCTGGGATCCTGTTACAGGACAGGCAATAGCCTCACTAATTCCTCTCATCTCTCATAACCAAAAAATTTTTTAAAACTCCAATCTCAAGTCAAACTGAACCTGATAATTAACAAATAGCTTTTGCATTTTCATTCCTTCTTGGTGTGGTTGGAAACGTTTGGAGTTAGATATCATTCAAACCAGAATGAGTTATTATAATCATTAGTACAACACTGTACTTTGTGTACTTTCTATAGTAATGTACATAATCTCCAGGTTCTAAATGTGGTCAGACAAGTCTAGCTACAAATGTTACCTTCATGTAGCACAATGGTGTCCATATACCCCCCTCCCCCTTATCTACTGTACAGACACTTTGTACATCATTGCTGTGCCATTGTTCTTAACACATATTTGACTGTATAGGCAAATGCAGCAAATCCTACGATTACAAAAATGTTGGCCAGAGTGCTGCCTATCATGCCTCCGTTAGCGCCGGCTGGGTCGGGGATGCCACCGTTGTCTTGTCTGGGATCTGCGGAGGAGTTCCCACTGCTGGCTGCCTCGTGTGCTCGGGTCAACTCGGCTTCTCTCTTGGCAAGATCTCTTCTTATCTCCTGTAGAAGGTAGAAAAAAAAGAGATATCTTAGAAAGAGAAAAATATCTTCTATTAACATCTGCATGATGGTGGTCCCACAAGATCTTAAACACATCCAAAACTGTGCAACATGTCCAACAAAAAATTATATATTTTGGAAGTTCATATGTGACCATAGTACAATACTGCACTTTACTCCAGCATAAGGGTACAGAAGGATCCAAATTACACACAGTAACAAAGAAGTACAGTCTGTTGTTGTGATGCGATAAGAAATGGCAAGGCACAAACCTCGGAAGTTTCTGGGAAGAGTTCACAAAACGTTCTGTCTTTCAGGTTGTATGGTCCACTCTGTAGAGCCAGTTGTCTCTTCTGAATTATGAAAAACACAAAGAAATTGATATTAAACTGTCACAATTACATAACAGAGTACAAGTTGAAACGTTGTATTATCTCAATGGAAAAATAATATTAACATACATGTATTTTAAAGGTACGGATAAAATTCCATGCAGTTGCTGGTATGCAAATGGTTATCTAAACCTTTTTGATTGTCTGTGAGGTTACCACAAAGGACTGTACTCACCACATAATCTGATGTGTTTATACTGCCAAGTGTTGGGGTTGTTTCCAACTGTAAAATGGAACAAAAGCAATGCTTATACATGTACCAAAGCAGGACTTAAATGCAAAATCAGTCTTCTAGAATTATTGAAACCCACAACATCCTTCAGGAGATCTTAAGGTATATTCAAACATTCAAACCTCAAAATCGGTAGGACAAGATCAAGATTTTAGCACAATCTTTAAGAAGGAAGAACAAAACAAGTTATGGACATGTACTACTCACCATGAAGCTAAGCAGACCAGTGAGTATGGTGGACACAGACCAGGCAGGGTTCCACGTGTCTGGGTGGAAGTCACTGATGGACAGGCACAACCTGGAGAGAGTGGGAAACAACCTTGTCATATCATATTGAATCATAATACCATGCTGGTTGCACGGATATGCATCACTCTCTTTCTCCCCCTCTCCGTGCTGTCCATAGCTCATCTCTAAGCAGATCCCTTTTGGTGGCAAGATAGTATCCATTAGCCAGAGGAGTGTCCATTAGCCACTGAAAGTGACGCGGTTGCCTAATGGCTCCTTCAATGGATACTGTCTTGCCACTGAAAGGGATCTTCTTGGAGATTACATAGCTCTAGGTCTTCTACAGTACAGCATGCATCCTCCCAGTTGATGTATGTAAATTATGAACAAGCATTTGTAGAGCAAGAACAGTGAAAACTACAGACGAAGTAGAGATGATAAAAGGAAACATGAACACACAACATATCAACCTACCTGGTATTACATTTAAAGCGTCCATTTTGGAGTCATCATGTAGATACTGGGGGACTTGAAAGGAAACTCCCTGGGGAACACAAGCTTCCCATGGTACTGTCCCCCTGCAATCAATAACAGTAAACATGACACGGAACTAAAAACACAGAAGGACACAGCAAAAATATTACATCATACAGGAACATAGTCCTGGTAACATATGGTGCAGTTCAATTTTAACTTGTATGATTCACATTTTAATATTAGTAAGTCTATACATGTAGTTTGTATGACTGCATTAAGAATATACTGAAAAATATTTACCTTCATATGGGGAGTTTTCTGGTCCTTTCACAACATAATGCCTGCGTAATGTGAAGGAAACAGCAATGCTTGTTAGGTCTTTCTAATGTTTGATAAACCATAACTTACATGTATCACTGTACATTTATACTTCCAGATGTACATGTATAGGTAACATCAACAGCAACTACTCTCAAGACCTATGGTAAAGTATGTCAAAATGCTATGTTTTGAAAATAAGCTAACACATGTTGAAGTACTGATAAGCTATTAATCACTGAAGTACTGACAATTCCAGTATATATTCTTTGCTCAATAAATGTAATACACATATTCTATATGTTATCACAGTGACTGTTCTTTGACATCAACTTTTGACAAGTACATGTACCTGGTATGTGTATTCTATAGCCCTAAAATTTTTTAGGGAGAGAGTATGGGAACCCCAGTATACAAATAGGATGGCACCCAGGCAAGAAGCTGCCATGATGATATGCTGGCACTGGTGTACGTGTACTGACCATTCCAGTATGTTAGATGGGAGGGGTGCTGCAGTGATGTAAGGCACAGGATCCTTCATCAGCCGCAGGTAGTCCTGCTTCAGCCGCTGGGTCGCTGTGGTGGGTGCTCTCCTCTGGGCCATCTCTCATACACTCCTTGACACAAGGATGCAGTGTGAATTGTGATCAAACCAACTATTGGTGATAAAGATATCTGACCTTCTAGCAACAGGGGGAAGTAGAGGAAACTTGTACTGTTGTAGTCACCTGTATAGCAGCCAACCGATGATGACATTTCCTGTAAAATCTCATAGTGGGTATATATGTAAGTAAATGAAGAACTCAAATGATCTTCTATCACATGTAATGTGACATGCACACTGATTTTAAACATTATTTCAGAAGATCCTGGAATATTCTTGGATTATTTAACCGTTATGATCATAGAAAAGATGGTTCACCCACTTGTTATTAAGGTTACTTGTGATATACATGTGCCATCTGTTTCAGGACTGATGAAATATCCTACCAAAACGCCATCGACGCAGTAATAGTTTCCAATGTTTGGCACGGTCATGTAGAGAGCATCTGAACATGAACTACACTTGTACATGCTTCATAGTAATCATACATGTACTACATGTACCTTGAACTTGAAGATACTTTGCTCATGTTATCACTTCATTTCGTTCTCACTTGGCAATCTCACTTGAGACATGTTAGGCTTTCCTCTACGATATCAACTTTAGACATCTAAACCTAAAGTATTAGCCCAAACTCTACAAGATCTTTACTTGAAGCGAAACTATGGCAGACAACCTCATCCAAACCTTCAGAAAATATGTCCGACATGGGATTGAGAAACACATAACAACAGACAATTAAACATGACAATCACAAAACTAGCTTACCACCGTACCCTGTGAAAACTCAAAGGTTCCCTACCTGCGATCAGCCGGCTTTAGTTTCCTATTGTTGCCAGGAAATGGACGAAAAACGTCCCAAATTCGGGAACTAATTTCGTCAGTGTTCAAGGTACTTTTTCTGATGACGTCACGTTTAATGATAAGCATGCGCAGACATTGGTAAGTACCATTAAGATGAGGGGGGGGGACAAAAAAATTACAATACAAAAATTCTTCAGTTTTTGCTGAAATAATTATGATTTTATTTGTAAGTAAGCCTTTGAAGAAGTAACTTAAACTTTTTATTGCATGATATTGATACAGAAATTTCCTCAACCTACGTTTAAAGTTGAATTTTGGTCCGTTTCTCTCCCCATTGAATGAATAGGCGAATCCAGGAAGTGTATTAGTTTCCAGATCAAGACGTGTGGGGACTTTGTTGATGTGTAAGTATACTGTGTTATTTCAGCCTCTTCAAATCAAACGACCCATTGTTAACAATCAAGAAAAACAGGACTATCTTGTGAGTTGTATGTGCAAATATTTCAACTGTAACGTATTTGTTTCAATGGAAAAACGCGGCATCATGTCACGAATAAACAACAGTATGGGGTCGTCTTGCACATTGGACCTGGGCTCCTTGATGTGGATAGCTCTAGGAGGGATCGCAGAATAATGAATTAATTTCAATACTCATACCTCAAGAATTGGGTATTTTTGTCCAAATGGAAGCTGGTAGAATATGTATTGCTGATGCAATTCTGATGACATTGTCATTAATACTTCTACTGGTGCTTTCAAATGCAAACTGCCTTCTGTTCAATTGACTTGTAAGTTGAATGTAACCATACTCTGTTCTACTGTTGTACAGCTGTGTGATGCTCCTCCGGTTGTGCCGCCGCCGGGTCCCCGCCCCTGCAGTTGTCATCCTCATCTTCATCCTCCTGTTCTTCGCCACCTTATACATGCTGAACTGCAACATGACATACGAACAGTACAAACTTCTGGAAAAGCAGAAGTCCATCAGAACTTCAGGTGGTCATTCTGAAGGAGATGGAAAAAACAGAGGCAACCAGGATACAGTCACTGCCAAAGAGTTTGAAGCATTTCTGGTGGTGCTTATAATGACGGGGCCCAAGTATGTTGAGAAAAGGAACACGATACGAGAAACTTGGTTTACGTACGGGGACGAAAACGTTCTGCAGAGGTTTGTTATAGGTACAGGGGCACTGGACGTGGATGCAAAGGCAGCACTAGAACAGGAAAACGAAGAGAATGGAGACTTGTTACTCATGCCAGACTTACAGGACTCTTATGATGCCCTTCCAAGGAAACTTCTCCTGATGTACAAGTGGTTGAATGACAACGTAGACTTCAAGTACGTCTTGAAGGGAGACGATGACACGTTTGCAAGAATAGATCTCATCAAAGAAGAACTGAAGGGAAAAAGCAGGCAAAGACTCTACTGGGGTTTCTTTAACGGAAGGGCAAGAGTAAAAAGACGGGGGCCATGGCAGGAAGGGGAGTGGGTTTTGTGTGACTATTATCTGCCCTATGCACTGGGGGGAGGTTATGTGTTGTCTGCAGACTTGGTCCAGTTTGTTGCCCAGAACATGGAGTGGCTGAAGATGTATCACAGTGAGGATGTGTCCCTGGGTACGTGGCTGGCACCACTGGAGGTCAGGAGAGAACATGACCCCAGGTGGGTTGGGCATATAGTTGGTTCTGATGAAGCGGTTATGCTACTATTAATGTTAGTCTGCACTATCTAGCATGTGTCCAGCCTCTTTATTAGCAGGCTCTATGACTGAAACTTTTTTCTTTTTATACCTGGGTTGTTGCCTGGTCCTACATACATGTAGATATGCCACACATTTGGAGAAAGGGTCCAGGAACTGCCTGTAGACTCGTATGCAGTCATATGTACGGTACTACCTGTATGTCATCTTGCTCATAACCATTATATCCAAAATCTGAGTGTATGTCCCATTCATTCTAAACATACATATCATAATTGTATTGCCATACCTGTGAATCTAATTGGTATTTGTTATGTTCAATCTAATCTATAACATTAGAGTCATTTAAATTTCCTTGTTCCCCAGGTTTGACACAGAGTACAAGTCTCGTGGCTGCAGTAATCAGTACCTGGTGACTCACAAGCAGTCAGAGGATCAGATGAGAGAGAAGCACCACCAGTTACAGAGCAGCGGCAGACTGTGTCACACAGAAGTACAGAACAGGATGTCCTACACGTATGACTGGAGCGGCCCACCGTCCAAGTGTTGTACCAGGAAAGAGGGAATACCGTAAAGGAGAGATTTTAGGATACTTTATGCTCCCCTCCAAACTAGCCTGGAGACCAGCTTTGTAAGCTTTAATCCATCAAGATAGCAGATGTGGGACTAAAGCTATCAAGGCTGGACTCTAGGCTACCTTTAATCAAAGTACTAGTGATTAAAAAAAGACTATCTTAAGTTGACAGAATTGTATTCACATGAAATGGTTTTCCTACTCCTTCCACTGTCTCGATACTGTTGTTGTAAAGGAAAGTCATGAAAGAGCATGGGATGTCTTCACTTTCCTGCAAACAAGGAGCATCTACTATTTAATTGTAATTTTCTCCTTCCTCAGTTATTTTCTCTTACTGTTGATCCACTGTGCAGGAAAAAGGGTGTTATGTTAATGACAATTGAGAAATTGACCTTTGTAGTATATTCAGCAGTGTTCTTTTCATATTCAGGTAGGTCTCAGGACAAAGAAATTATTTTAACTTCATAGTATATATAACATGAGACTAGGTCATTCTATGTGGGTCTCTCGCTCTCTTTCTAAAGAAGACTAATTGTATCATGTTTCTGTGCCACTATTCATGTGCCAAATAGTAGGCCCTGTTAGAAAAAAAGGCAAGGCCTATATGTATTATTCCCCCATGCAGAGCTATCCCACTACAATACATTAGACAATGAAAAGCAACCTGTAGGCAGGTTTGAGCTTGTCATGAATAAAGAATATTTCAAACTAAAGTTCCACGATCTCATACCTTTGCCAAATGATGTTAATCTTTATGACTGACAAATTATAAATTATTCCCCCTGATTATGCAAATGGCTCCTCATTTCCATAAACTTTATCAGTTAATCATATTCTTTATCAAAAGACAGTCTTATCTTAACAAAGAATGCCATTCCAGCATTTACTCATAAATTAGGCAAATGAGGTCCTTATTTGAATACGTTATGTTCAATGACCTTCATTTAACTTTCAAATACCCTAAGTATGAAATTCCAGGCAGTTACCATTGCTGAATTACATGAACATTTTTTCATTAATTAGGCAAATGAAGTATTAATTTACATAATTAATATCTGTCTGTGTTTCGTTCTCAATTACATATGCCACAAGCTTGAATTTTCCTATCATGTAGTGCAACTGATTTATAGAATATCCTCATTGATTATGCAAATTACATCTATATTTGCATAATTGTCACAAAATTATGTCAAGCACCACTGAAGCTACCTACACACCAAAAATCATGACGATCCGTCAACCGTTTCTTGATGTATCCTCGTTTGAATATTAAACAAATGCCCCTGCAGTTCCGGAGCAAGCCGCTAGGGGGTCCAAACTCACGTCACTTCTTCCCAGCATAAGAGCTACTTATCATTCAAATTTCATGACCCTAGCATGTCTAGGCCACGAGATATCAAAACCGAAATTTAAGCTGCAGTACCCTAAGACGCCACTGGGGGGCCCAAAATGTAATCATTTCCAGGTCTCATCATGACGTACCCACTTGCTTACCCAATGACCCGTAAACAATGGGTACGAAACTAACTATGGCCCATGTCTGCCTTTTGCTGTACGTGACGGTCCAAAGAACAGCAACCGTTGACGTGTACTTCAGGTATGCATGAAAATCACTATAGCATATACTTGTATGGTATCTAGAATAATGAATTCTATCTCCCTCAATCAATCCAGCCGCAAGCATCAGGGTAGGTGCATGGCGGCTGCAGACATGTCCCTCCAGGATATTTCTCCCTTAACAAACGAAAAAATATGCTGTATAAAACTCTGTTCATTTGAAATAGAACGGAAGAAGTGGCGTTGATACATATCTTGAAAGTTCATCTGTGTTGGTAGAAGTCATTATGAAGTAAGTTTAAACTGTAATTTCCAACACAACAAAAATTGGACTCACCCAAATTTTCGACTGTACAACTCCAGTCTTTTTCAAGGAATGAGCAATCCACCGCTTCCGTGACGTCACGCAGATAACACACGTGACTCCGTGAGCAGTGGATCATAGGTTGCAGAAAGTCTGTGGCGCCCCCCGTCTCTGTTGAGGGATGGCTGTAAAGCCCTGATGTAGATGGCCTCTTTAATCCCTCGTGCAAAAAAATCCGGTTCTGTGTCCAAGATTTTTACTTTGTCCAGTGAGACTGAATGTCCAGGGGATTCTATATGTATATGTTGTGAAACCTCAGAGGTAGTTGAGTTAGGTCGTTTGTGTTCTAGGAACCTAGCCTTGAGCGATCTTTCAGTCTCTCCGATATAGGTTTCCTTACATGGGCCCTTGGAATTCTGTCCTTGACACTGTATGTGGTGCACCACCCCACATTTGCTTTCTTTTGGTGTTTTGTCCTTGGTTTCTGCAACCTATGATCCACTGCTCACGGAGTCACGTGTGTTATCTGCGTGACGTCACGGAAGCGGTGGATTGCTCATTCCTTGAAAAAGACTGGAGTTGTACAGTCGAAAATTTGGGTGAGTCCAATTTTTGTTGTGTTGGAAATTACAGTTTAAACTTACTTCGCGTTGATACATGTAGTCGCCTTTACGCATCACATTGTTGCCGGAGGTAAGACTTAAGTTATGGTTTGTGGGCGAGCGTAATCGATACATGCAGGCATTCAGAACGCCTTTTGTACTTCTCTGTTTGTCTTGGTAAATTGGTTGACGAACTTGGGTGACGGAAACTCTGATGGAATGTATAAACTCCTGAAGTTTTAGTCACTCCGTCAACAGCATTAGCGTCTAGACGGTAAATGAATAGTTCATGATTTGAACTATGTAACAAATCTGTTATATATCAAATGCTATTGAGTGGTTCCAACATAGAAACCATGTTGTTGTTGTTTTTTCAGTCTGAATTATGACCTTTAGGTAGAAAGCAAACACCTGCGGAGGAATACGCATAAAAATGGAGTCATTGTGACGAGAAACTAGTCCAAATGAAGTATAAATTCTGTTCTAAGTAAAGTAGCCGCACATGAACACATGGGCACATGTCCTTAACGTCCCTTTGGTGGTACGGGCTGCAATTGATATTGTTATTGGTGCCACACATGAGATTTTAAGTTACCATGAGTGGACCGCGCAATGATACATTGTGTGCAAATCTATTTCCGTTTTGCCACACCTCTAGGTAACGATGATTGCACAAGTCTGATGCAACAATTCAACTTCAATTATATGTGTCAAAGTAGCAAGCGATTATTCTGTTGGCAGCAGTGAATCAAGACGAAGGTAAACTTTAATTTCTATCTAATACAAAGTCACAGTACACTATAAACTTTGGAGTTATCGTTCAGTATGTAATAGACCGCCATTAATGTTTTGTGTTCTCTCGAATCTGCAAGCTGTTTTTTTGTATCTTTAGTAGTAAGTTGGTCATCAGTTGTCGCCCAAAACAAACACTTAGCATGTGCGATTCCATGAGGTGTTCTAGAGCGTCTATAAAGTTGCATTAAGGACATCGAGAGGAAGACAAGAAATAATGAATTATATGTGATGCAAGATTTGTCATGCCACAAATTCATGCTGTGGAAAGACGTCCTAGCTTGTGTAAGCGTAATTGTAACAGAAACGGTATTCAGGCCAGAACGCCTCTATGTTCGAATTTGGACTGACTATTAACTTAGGTACCCAGAAACCCAGGTATTTCTTCTGTGTTTGGTTGCCAAGGAGGCTGAAACTTCATCCTGAGAATGAAACGGGCTTGTAAATGAAGAACAAGTCAAGTCGACAAGTCAAGTTGGCTTGTGCAGTTCTACATGTACACAGTAAATAGTCGAGCCCTCAGTTTTCGGCTTCGTTGGTGGGAAGAACCCCTCCCCCCATTCAAAATCCTGGCTACTGGCATGTGTTGAAAGAAGAACTTTGGAAAAGGAGATTCAAAGTCTATAGAAATCAACACGGATCGGGTACAAAATGACTACAAATATTACACCTATCAACCATTGAATCAATTCTTAGCCATGAACAATGTATGCGAATATGAAAGTGTGACTCATGACTTCCTGTTTTCGTACCTGACGGTCCAAATTACAAGGTAAAAAGTGACAGCGAAGCCTGGCAAAATGACCATGATTTTGCTGCGATATAATCGTACCCATATGGTGAGGGTTGATAGTAGCTAGCGCATGTTCTAAGTTTCTCATTGTCAATTTGTCGAGCTGGGTAACGGGCACACTGGTATATATTAGGTCCTCTGATAAAACTGGAGATCTAGATGGTTACATGTATATAAACGAAGTAATCACAGGAAATGATCCATGTGTTGTGCAGTGTTCCTACCCCATGAAAAAATAGCAGTTCTATATCTGCCGGCCATTATCTATGCTTGTAATAGAACGAACCGGTTGTATTTTTTTCTCTACGTTTCAGCGAAACACGTACAGGATTAAAATACGGTAAATAAGGAAGGTTCATTGGTAATACGTGTACGATGGCTAATTGAGTTTAAGTGTTACGAGTTAATGTGAGGCACTATACTACATTCTACAACATAGGTCGTGGTAGGGGATGATGGGAAAGTAAGGGAGTTTTTAGACAAGGTGTGAAGTATGGACAAGCTATCAAGGCTGGACTCTAGGCTACCTTTAATCAAAGTGATGAAAAAAAATATCTTAAGTTGACAGAATTGTATTTCCAAAAAATGGTTTTCCTACTCCTTTCAGTGTTTTGATACTGTTGTTGTAAAGGAAAGTCATGAAAGAGCATGGGATGTCTTCACTTTCCTGCAAACAAGGAGCATCTAATATTGATTGTCATTTTCTCCTTCCTCAGTTATTTTCTCTTACTGTTGATCCACTGTGCAGGAAAAAGGGTGTTATGTTAATGACAATTAAGAAAATGACCTTTGTAGTGTATTCAGCAGTGTTCTTTGGTTCGAACCAATAATGTTGGCTTCATTTGCAAGCGGTGGGTGGTGAAATAAAACAAATATGTTATTATATGGCTTTTTACGTTAGAACTTCTACTCTACAACTGTAGAACTCTAGAACTGTAATCTACAGTCACAATCAGGACTTCCAATTTAGGCTACTCAAACCCAAGTTGATTTGAAAGAAAGTTAAATGCACCAAATCAAGGCCCATGCCTTAGTGTATTTCTATCATTCATTAGTGTTGGCCATGGGGCTAGGCAGGTAGGCAGGTAGACCCGTAAACAATGGGTACGAAACTATGACCTATTGACTTCTTTTTGTCGTACGTGACGGTGCACAAAGTACAGCAACCGGTGACGTACGCCTTCAGGTATGCATGAAAGAACATGTTGCATACACATGTATGGTAACGAGTATAATGACTTCTTTCTTCGTTGATAACGATGAAATTGCAGTATAAATTTCTTCATTTAAAATTGAATGGAAGAAGTGGCGTTGATGCATGTAGTCGCCTTGACGCGTCCCTTAAACTTGCTTTTTGCAGGTTACCTAAAGCCATTGTTGCCGCAGGCTTTTGGGCGAGCGTGATGATGCATATGCAGGCATTCAGGGCGCCTTTTGTACTTTTCTGTTTGTCTGGTAAATTGGTTGACGGACTTGGGTGACGGAAACTCCTGAAGTAGTCATTACTCCGTCAACAGCATTAGCGTCCAGACGGTGAATGAATAGTTCATCATTTGAACATTATACTATGTAACAAATCTGTGTTATATAAAAAAACATACTGTCGTTCCAACATAGAAACAGCTGTTTTCTTCAGTATGAAATATAATCTTTAGGTAGAAACCAAACACTCGCGGAGGAATACGCAGATAAAAGGGAGTCATGGTGACGGGAAAACTAGTCCAAGTCTGGTCTGCTTTTTAGGCTTTGTTACAAGACAAACCTTGAAAAATAGATTCAAAGTCTAATGAAATCAACACGGATCAGGAACAAAATGAACACAAATGTAACACCTGTCTATTAGTCACAAATCCTTAACCATGAACAATGGGTGCGAAAATGAATGTGTGACTCATGACTTCCTGTTTTCGCATATGACGGTTCAAAGCACACGTACAGCAACTGTGAGAAGTAAAAAGTATGAGAGAGCCTGGTAAAATGACCCTAATTGTGCTGCGATGAAATCGTATCCGGTGCAGTTTGATTATAATTAGCGTAATATGTTCTCAGTTTCTCATTGCAAATTTTTCTTTCTGCCTACTAGCATATTAGGACCTCTGATAAAACCGAACATGCTGTCTTGTTTCAACGAAAGACAGCACACGTCTTGATAGCTCTAGAAGCATTCTAAATATTTCACAAAGTTACACCAATGGTTGTATAAACAAAGAAATCACAGGAAATGATCCATGTGTTGAATGGCAGTGTTTCTACACGATTAAAGAAAATAGGATTTCTGCCAGCCATTATCTATGCTTAGACCGAATCGGTTGTGTTTTTCTATATGTTTCAGCAAAACAGGATAAATAAGTACCCAACAATCATATTCACTACCTAAAAAATGGCTGTCCACATATTCTGAGTTCATATAAACATGTATTCACTCGTACATCCACAGAGTCCGGACTGACACTTAAATCAACATGGCAGCTAAGGACAAGCTACCTGCATATGGTACGTGTTCACATTGTGTATCAAACGCGATCAATGTGTGATTTGCTTTGTAAAAAAACCTTCTCAGTGCGTTGCTAGGAAAACGGTATAAGCTTAAGTCGCATGCATTAAAGCAGACAGTGCTTTTTTGTATGCTATAATAGTGTCTTAATACATGACAAAATAATGTAAGTAGCATCATTGATATACATACATGTACATGTTGGTTATTTATTTATGCACCTTGAGTTGAAAAGTCGCCCGTATGTCATGTTATGCTCTTTCACCCCACCAAAAACAATAATATGGAGGTTATCCGCTTGATAATGTTGACATATCAAGGTCAGCACAAACATGCACGCAAGTTAAGTATGCCTAAACAGTAATACCCCTTCCACACTAGAGACGGAAAGAGCCATCTGAATGAAATTCTTTGTATATTCCTGTGTATTCGAGTTGCATTCTGGAAATTCTCACTTCATTCTAGATATCTGTGCCCATTCGTGTACATGTGACCGACCCAAATGTTTTTGTCATGCTAAAACTTTCGAGGTGATTTTGAAGTGAAGAAATATTCAACAGCATTCAAAGTGATTCTGCATTTCAACAGCGTTAGAAACATTCTGATTATATCTAAATGAGAACCGATATACGCCTGAATATTTAGAATACAAGCCGAATTTCGAAGAACACACTTTAGCAAGTAGCCAGGAGTATACAAGCAATTTTGATTCCCTGGCGATCCCAGCTGACTCCGCCTCTAGTTTGAAAGGGATTAATGTGAACCAGGGTTTCCCGAATGTGGCTCAATTCTGTGTGAAGGGGCCTTTTTAGAGCACATTGTCAGTTTTAATTGCCATTTGTATGTGTAACTGCATGTATTTTGTTTCCCTAGAAATGCAAATGAGTTTGGAGCTGGGGTACAAGAATCCCAGCGCTGTGACGTCCAAGGCGGCAAGGCTTGATAAAAGGCTTCAACAGGCCAACAAAATCTTGGCAAATCTCTTACAAGACGCCGAGATTTGCCAGTCGGTAACAGAAGTCTTCCAAGACTTTGGTGCTCGACTGGGTGAAATGCACGACAGCGGCTGCAGCCGCGTCGTACATTTCGTCGATCGCGACGACCTTGTCGGTTTTCAGTGCATGTATCAGAAAGGGCTGCCAAAACAACTAGGCAAAACCCTGATCACCCCTGAAATCTCTTCAGCGGTCAATGGCGAAGAATTGGTACTGATCATCACAGTCAAGGAGGAGGACTTCGACAAAGGAATGACGTTCTTCGGTAAGGAAAGTTTTTATGTACATTTAGTACCAACATTGTAAATAAATTACAGTAGATAACCCAAAGGAACGCCCTCCGCACTGTCCAATTCTAGGCTAGCTAATGATCACGTCACCTTCACCAAGATGCACTAAAAAGTCATTTTCTGTCATATATTTTCAGATCATACGAATGGTGGCTTTACACTGGACAGCAGCAGTAATATTGGAGAAACTCCAAGTACTTCGGGGAAGCAAGGTAAGAGGGTGCCATTGTGCATGTCCTGTATGTTACAATTAAACCACTTCTACGTAGCTACAAGCTACGTAGCTAACACATGTATTGTCAAATTATCTGACGAGAATGAGAAGTAACGTGAGAGTGGTAAGAGCATACTATATAGCTGGTGAGTTTAAGGTAATACCGAAGTTTACCGGAGTTTAAGGTAATACCGAAGATCAAATCTCTATATTTAACTTATATTTGACTATTATACAAAGTATCTTTGGCTAAAATCTAGAAAAGAAAGCAATATCTTTATCGTTGTCTTAACTTGCATATCGAAACTAAACAATGAACCTTTTCCAGATGACAGCAGCTCACACCAATTCACCGCCACATCTTTTGACGATTCTTCTGACTCCGAGGGTGAAACTGATGCTGTTGACGGCGACGAAACAGGTAAGTTTCTGATGTCGTCCCATTAAGTTGTGTCTTGATGCAAACACAGCATTAGCCCATATCGAATACTAAATTGAGTAGATGTGCAAAAACTTCTATTGATGCGGTCCTGAATGTTTATCGATCCACTTTTACATGAAAACGCCGTTTGCAATACACACTTACATCTGCAGGTAGGTGTGGCCTACATGTGTATATTGCGAGTATATCGGATATTTTTTCATCAGCTTTGACATATTTACCACACCAGGTTTGAAGCTCTGCATTTAAGTGCGCGTTACATAGTCCAAATTGCGCAAACAAGTCTACTTCTTTAGAATCACAATCTTAGAAAACCTATAGTATACTACTAGTATATTTATTCTTGTTGCCTCACTGTGTATCTCTTACAAATATAATCATTGGCACAGAAATATGCCTTGGACTTAAATATTAAATTTATTAGGGGCATTGATTGATCGTCATTGCGATATGCAAGCGGATTAGTCAAAAGGGACCATTTGTTATTGCGTTTGCCTTGCCTTGGTGTTTTGTTTCTTTCTCCAACCTGAGCTGACACGTGTACGACAAACATCCTTTACCGTCTTTGTCACTGAAATGATACTTTCATGGTGTGCGCGAAAATGATTGGATAATATTGCTTTGTTGCTTTGTCAACCTGTAGTGCAATTGAACGAGGGCAATATTTGCACCCGCAGTAATTTCAACTGTTGAAAAATCACATGCTTCATTGAACATTTTTGTACTATCAGTGCAACAGAAGATACAGTGCGATAACTGTGAAAGGATCACTCGCACATCACGTCCTCTTCGCTGCATTGTGGGGCATTTCATCTGCAAGAGATGCTTCCTGCAGTACTACAAAAAGACAAACGAGAACGACCGATGTCCAGCCCTAGCCTGCAGGCAACCATTGTCAGCAACGTCCAGAACATCTGACCATTCGGCCACCGAGGATGTGTGGATCTTTGTCGATGATTCTAATATTTGGGTAGAGGGTAAAAAAGTGGCTGGCAGGGCTCGTAATTTTCCTAGGGTAGTTGAGGACCCCAGGGTTCGTATAGATACCGGAAAACTTGCCGACCTCATTGCCGAAGACCGCCATGTCGTTATGGGTACCCTGTATGGATCAGAGCCCCCTAAGATAGATTCAGTTTGGCGCAAAATCCGCGAAAGGGGGTGGCGGGTTCCACAACCAAAGAGGAAAAGCCGCATCACGGGAAGAGAAAAGGAGGTAGATGCCCAACTGGTCGCCGACGTTACCAGCCTGGCTTGTGAAACGCCCGAGACAAAACGTGGCATCATCAGCCTGGTTACCGGTGACGCGGACATGATGCCAGTCCTGCAGAAGATTTTGGAAAAGCCACCATGGATTGCAGAGATCTGGATGTGGGAGCATGCCATCTCAAAGAAGCTCAAGGACCTTCCCAAAATCTACCCAGGAAGAGTCAGAGTAGAATTCCTCGACCAGTATCTCCAGCGCTTAACCTACACCAATTACATCTTCACCATTAAGGAGATGCCAAGGATCAAGAAGTTACTCATCACGCAGGCAGTAGTACTGACGGAAGTGGAACGGATGTTTTTGCACAAGAACGAGAAATGGGTCAAGCAAGTAGAGCAGTCGTGTGGATGGCCATTTCAGTACAACTGGCTTTGTGAAAACGAGGATTTCACCCATGATCTACTTCTTGTGTTCCTTCGAGCCAAGAATCAAAGCGGCGAAGTCAGCTACCCTGATCTGGCACATGTCATGGAGGTCTTAGAGTCTAGGCCTGACCTCACCCGAGATGCTGCAAAGATTCTCACCTACCAGGCCTATCGCGGTCAGGTACCACAGGCAAACCAGATTCGTCTGTCCAACCGCTTCAGCACGTTAGATGGTATGTGTGATTCCCTGGACAAACTTTCGCATGACGATGATGAAGACCATTCAGACTTACTTGAGATCCAAGAATCCGACAATCCGACAACTGAAGGAACAGGAGAAGCAGCTGAAGGGCACGAGCTGCCATGGCATCTGCAAATGACAACACCAAATCTGCCACAAGCTAAATACTCCCAATACTGCTCCCGTAAATTCAACTGCATACACGGGAAGAAGTGCCACTACAGCCACACACCTGATGAGATGTCATTCTTCAAGCAGAGACCAATAGGCGCCCAGTACTACAAGACCAGGGCCTGCAACCGCTGGCCCAACTGCAACAGTAGGGATCACGACTGCAATTTTGCACACGGTGCGAAAGATGCGTGCTGCCTTAAATGTAACTCCAGGGGTCATTTTACTGACGACTGTCCGAAGTAGCTGTAATACGATGGTTGGAAACTACGTATACTCTGCAAGCAGAGGTTGGATGCGAAGACTGTCTTTGAAGAAGAGGCTGCAAAAGCCGCCACCGTCTCTCTCTACCATTTGTCTAACCATCCCATACCGTAAAATTTAACGTAATCATAGGCCGTAATTTTTTTTTGCTCAATTCAACGTAATCTCTCCGGGGATCCAGCAACAGCTCAGCTTCAAAGTTGAAATGTTCCCATCTGTTTAGAAAGGTCACTTTGGCATTTGACAAACGCAGTTAAGAAAGATACCAGCCCTTGCCACATAGAAGGTCTCAAAGCATTTCACGGATGTTGAAATGGTCATATTAGAGTTGCTATTAGATACAGAGACATACAATGTGATTGTTAGAGATGCTATTGTGTCAAAATCAAGAACTTACCACAAACTCAACCAAAATTGTTTACAATGTAAAATATAGTTTATTTGCTCCTGAATTCTTGGGTTGGAATTGTTTTACGATCACCTGCCAGCCACTTTACTACATTGTACCAACTGTTGATATAGATGTTACCACATATAGTATGAGGTGTATGGGAAATGGGATAAGGTGGAGGTGAATATCACAATATCCTTGTATTTTATTACATATAAGAATTCATAATTTGTATATTATCTTAATCAGGATTATAGCATCTAATTACTTGAAAAATTGTTCAGATAGAAACACATGTATTGTGTATATTACTATTTCAACTTTGGAGTTTCCTAAGCAAGACTACATCAAGGAATTCGAAGTTGATATCCATATGCCATGCTCAAATTGATTGCAGCCTGTGTTAGCATACATGAGTATGTGTACTTATATCTACCCTGGGGTGTGATCAATGCAAATACAGATAGGAAGGAAACAATAAGTATTACTTAGTACTGTGTCAAATAAATTCTTGTAACAGTCTATCTTTTCATCTTCAATTTACATTTTTTGAGCCCTCTTATGTTTTAGTATTGGAATGTCTATTTTTCCAGGTGTGGCCTTACATAGAGTTCAAGAAAGATACATGACTGTAGTCTGTATACATACATGTATAGATAATACTAAAAAAAACCTTCAAATATACTATGTAAAGATGATGGATGATGAAATGAATATTTTTAATAGTTTTTACATTAAACGAAATCTAACTGTATAAATGATTAAAAGGGATTATTCAATGGACTAGATTGGCCTTTCACACTATTCATGCTGTTCCTACAGAATTTTTTGAAATTCAAATTTGTCCTCAAATGTAAATAAAACTGTCTCACTACGTTATAACAGGAAATTATGATAGAACGTACAATTTGTATTGATTCTTCTGTATATTGACCATTATCAAGTAAGCTTTCGTCTTTTTGTACTGAAAACGGTAACTGAATGAAATTCACGTGATTTGACTGATTGGCTTATGCACTCTCTGTAATACACATAGAACCATAGCACCACCTTTTTAAGTACTACTATTAGTAGTGTAAAGTGAAACCTCTTTGTGCTAACCCTGATAAAGACATAGTTTGCAAAGTTTTGTTGATATTAGTTATGCTAGAAATTTATCTGTTATGATAAACTTAGACAAAGTTCTTTATCCTTGCTGAGCCATGGTGTCTTTCCACAAGAGAAGTTAAATCATTAAAGATGACTTGCTTTGTTTCAAGTACCTGACAATGTGTGAGTTTAAAGTCTTAAATGTTGACCAAGTTTTGTGCCCCACATACTGTTTCAGATTAGGTACAAAATGATACGTTGACAAATGTGATGAAAGCACTTCACAGTTACAAGGCAATCTACTATAGGCCAATGACAATGTTGAAGATGCTACAGTACAATGTGTAAACAGATCATGGTAAGACAAAATTTTTCACCAGGGAATGTTTTCATGGCATGTTTCTTGCATTTGTGTGTGTGTTTTACATCTGTGGGAAAATAAAATCTTGACAGGCTACTGTGGGGTTTGAAGCATTTAAAATGAATTTGTGTATAACAGAAGAGACTGTAAAATGGCTAAGTATTAGTATTTTGATTGATTTAAAGGAGGTATGAAGTATTACATATGTAATATTTAGGCAGGTGTGAGCCTCAAGGTCAAGAACAAGAGCGGGACACAAATGGACTAATTTAGTGCTATGTAATCATTTCATCATGATATATTTAAAACAGACAGTATAATAGACTGTCTACTTATCGCCAATCAATCATGAAAATATCAGAAAACATGATTGTCTAGATTAAACAAACAAGCCATAACTTTGATAGAATTGGTTCAAAAGAATGGCATTGATAAAGAACTGTATTTTGTAAATTTTGTGTGTTTTACATCTTTCAAATCATACCTATCATAGATCATATATATTCCAATTTTGAAGTCATAGGTCATAATATTCTATTCAATTATGGTCTCACAATGGTCCAGTGGAAAGGTGGCCTTAAGGGAATCTACAACCCTGCCACAAACAAGACAGCACAGGTCTGGAAGTTGTCCGTTCTACGGCCTCAGTCTGCCAGCTGCCTTGTTGGCCCTTCCAACCATCTCATACGGGTAGGGGATCTCCACAGCACTGGCTGCATCTAGGTCATCCATCTGGTCATCACAACATACAGACAGAACACTCAGTACATGTTAGAAGTGACACACATGTATAAGCAAGTTTTTTATGCAGGCACATTACTCAAGTTAGGGCATGACACAGAACCTGCACATGCAGCCAAGTGCAAGTCAAGTTGGACATATTTCTAGGTATCTATTACTGCCCCATGATGCCCTGTACTACATGTAGGTATTGTGCGTTTATGAGGAAGTTTGTTTACTGTACAGACACAATTGATTTCTATGCAAACACACATTTTAGCTATATCCTGCTAGTTACCAAGCCAATAAGTGTGATATATGCTACACAATAAACCAAATGAAATGTATGTACATGTTTTGTAAACAAAATGACCAAATATCAAACAACTTCCAGAAGCTAAGTTGTGTTGCATTTGTCCACCCATCTACATACATGTACGCTTTGTTGTCCAAAATACACTGAGCACATATTCATTCATTCATAGAAAGGGAGAAACTGTTTCTCCAAAGGAATAGAGTACTACACTAAGTGTACACTCCCCTACCTGCTGCTGCGTGAGCTCCCAGCCAGCTGCAGCCCCCATGTTGTCCTCCAGCTGCTGCAGAGTTTTCACCCCGATGATGACAGACGACACCACGTCCTTCTGCAGCAGCCAGCGGAGAGACACCTGGGCTACACTTTTACCGTGGGGGGGGGGGAGATCAAACACCTGAGGAATTACTAAAGTTGGAACAAAAAAGCAGATTGAACTGAATTGAAGATACAGTATACATGTGCATGTACATGTACACAGCATATAACTTACTAACAGTAGTAATGACACTTCATCATAGTCATACTCAATAGATAATAAGGATTGTTGTTGTCTAGTAGAGGAAATATACTTTTGTTATAAATATGACATTTAGCTATGATCTCTTACCGCATATTTTGCCATTAACGTAGAAGTAAAAAAACAGTATTGTACTATTCTATCTGTTCATTCATCAACACATACATCTATCTACATTTGTACTAGTTTATCACATGTGGCTGTAAAATTGAAGGCCATAATATAACTGCCCAATGATACGAAACTCTGTACCTTGCTCCTTTGCCACACGTTTTAAGACTTCGTCCAGGGCCCAGAACTTGTCGTTGTTAGCATACTGCTGGTAGTCAGGAGTAGCCTGATTCTTTCGTGCTGCCTTCTCCGAGGCCCAGCCCACGCGTGTGTCAGTGGGAACGGCAGTCATGTCACGGGTGAACTTTCCAGCCAGCCATCCTCTGAGGGGGGGGAGGTAGGTGCAGAATTTAACTAAAGGATTTATGCAGTATACGGTACATGTAACTGTTTTTGTTTAGTTTCTGAATATAGTCTATTTTGTCAATTATGTTAAGTTTGACCTCTACCTTCAACTTTAAGACAGGAATTTGTAGTCTTAAAGCTAGTGTTGTGTCTCAGAAAAAGAAGCCAATCTTAGTAGATTTAGGAGTTATCTTTGTGGCTATTGTTCTGTAATATTGTTATCAGTGTTTCTATCTTTTTGTTAAATGTTCTTATTGTTTTTTTTAGTTTCATTTAGTTCTCAGGCAAGATTTTGCACTAAACAATTCCTATAAAGTTGACTCACCCTTTAAGTGGGCTCCATGGCAACAAGCCCAGCCCCTCCCTCCTGCAGATCTCCATCAACTCCCACTCAGTAGACCTGCACAGCAGGTTGTACTGGGCCTGGATGGGAGACACAGGGGAAGAGGACCATTTTCTCTTACAAGCAATGAATGTAGACCTTGGGGTCATTGTCTAACATATACATGTACTTATGAAACATACTATAGTAAGATGCACCAGCAATCAGAGTCACTGTCCATGTCTTTATCTTCAATTATATATATATTTGTACACTTACTTTGACATACTAGAAAGGAAAACGAACCCTTGTTTTATGGTAACATTATGGTAAGGACCTTCATACAAGATGTTCAGATTCAGAGGACGAACCTGCAGAGTGATCCATTTGTTCAGCCCCATGGTCCTTCCGAGGTCCACAATCTTCTGTAGCTGCCAGCCCGTCACGTTACTCGCACCGATGTAACGTACCTTCCCAGCTCTCACCAGGTCATTCAGGGCTGTCATCATCTCCTCTAGGGGTGTACCATCATCCCAACAGTGGATCTGTGGTAGACATCACATTCATGGATAATTCTCCTGCATGCAGTACTCGAAGATTTCAATTATTCTTTAAGTATCATGCCAACATATTTTTTACTTTATATGAAATTTTTCTTAAATCAACTACAACCTGTTTCTTTTTATTCTTTTATACCTCTGGTTCTAAACTTTCTGAACAATTATCTAGGCTCAAAAAAAAGAAAAGTCACCCAGTGCTTTATAGTGAATCATTTTTTACTGATGTCATGTGACATTCAATGGACACAGTATTCTCCATTTCTTTTGATTGTATGTTTCCAAAAAAAAAACTTGATTGGTTGATTGATTTATATCTGCTAGCAATGCATTGCATACCTGGTAGAGATCCACATAATCAGTCTGTAGCCTTTTCAGACTTTTGTCAATGGAGTCCATAATGTGATGCCTGCTCAGTCCTAGCTGGTTAGGGTCCTTGTACGTAGGGTCCATGGGTCCACACACCTTTGTGGCAATGACAAATTTCTCCCGCTCTTTCCTAAACACAACAATGATACATGTAGTGTCATAATATATGCTTTTCTATTTATTATAGTACATGTACAATATCTAAAAGTATCATCACTTTCAATGTTCAATTGCTACACTAGTCTAGTGTACACAAGTTTTGTTGCTACGCTAGTCTAGAGTTCTGTGGATGAACCCACCAAGCAAGGTAACCATGGGCCAGCAAGGTCACACTTCAGCATGATCTTTAAATACTAGTAACTCACATGGACAGCCAACTGCCCACATATTCCTCAGACACCCCATACTGATAGACATCTGCTGTGTCTATGAAGTTCCCTCCCAGTTCAGCAAACCTGTCCATGATGGCGTGAGCTGTAGCCTCGTCACACTGCCCTGGTCGCCCATCCTGTACAGGCAATAAAAATCATGACACTTAACTATAACCTAAGTTTATTGTTTAAATTAAAAGAACCCCCATAATTTGATACATAGCACTTTACAAACGTGTTCCCATAACCTGCTTCTAGCGTAAGAAAAATAAATGAATAAAACATAGTTCAGGTCACTTAAACATGGGGCGATCTGGTAGTAAAAAGACGGGGCGAAAGTGACACGGGGCGAATCGACCTGTACCCCATGGGCAGCTAGGCCTTGAACTTTGATACTACATGTACGAGTAACTGTGTTAGACTTCGCGATAGCTACAGGTCGGTGACTACTGCTACGCCGCAAGTACTGTCGTTTCGGATATGATTTCTCAATAATTCTATGGAGTATGTCCTAAACTATCATTAACCTACCTGGTGTTCCCCAAAAGTCATGGCTCCAAGGCATATGTTAGACACTTTGAGTCCGCTACCGCCGAGAAATCGGTAAGTACACTTGCTGAGAGCCATCTTGAATGTCAAAGGTCACCAGCTGTCAGGAATGGTCGACTTAAAACTGACCAAAGGGGTTTACCAAACGTAACATGTGGAGGATTTCGAAAATAATACAAGGGGCAAGCACTTCTAGTGATAAGTCCGCCATCAACACTCTGTAGCTAAGATCGTATGTGTTTTATTTACCTGAATGGAAAGGTCACATTCCTTCTATACAATTACACGATTTCTAAATCACACCCCCCAATTAGTACGTAGTCTTGTCAGTTCAATGGGTTACTCGTCGAGTTCACGGGGCGTTTTCTTTACACAGCACAGTGTCCCTAAATAGACCAATTATTACATCCGCAGGGTGTCTGTCTATAACACAGAAACAAAATTCGGTTTAACACAGGCAGAATCGTATACATGAGATATACAAATGAAACACCACACTAGTCATGTAATACTGGAATTTAGTGGAAACAATGTGAATGTTTATTCAGCACCAAGGAGAGGCCTTGGTAACGTGTTACCGTTAGCGGGCCAGATATGGAACCATTTAGACAATTAGTAACATATTAAATCAAGCAGTGACGCTGCATAAAATCTCTCCATACACTGTGGTAAACGTTAGACGTGATAATGCGTAAGTTGCTTTTACCTCCATGAAAAATGGAGGTATTGTTTTAGTGTGTCTGTGTGTGCGTCTGTCTATGTTTGTTTGTGTGTGTTTGTGTTTCCGCACATTTGTAGTCAGCATAACTTCAGAATGCCTTAATGAATTGTGATGATATTTGGTTTGTTAGTAGGTCACAGGAAGGCAAAGGTCAAGGTCAAATTTGGGCCTCCTGGTGGCTGACCTTGGTACTGCAGCAGAACTTCCTGCTTTTGTATCTTTTGTCCTGAACATGCTATGGTCTTGGATTTTTGGTGACAAATAGCTTTTCCTGTCAGGAATAAGTGGTGTGGGTTTTGTCCCCCTAGAATCTTGTCCTGGAACTGCAGGGGAGTTTCTGGCGAAATCTTTTAAATCGGATAAGTCCAGAAAGGAACAACGTATTTTTATCATTTTGGTATGTAGGTACCTTATAGAGAGATATACATAATCAAATGTAAATTATGCAAATGAAGACTTAATTTGCATAGTTGAGGAGGAAATTCCGTGATTACAGTGTTTAACCGACTGTGACAATTACTAAAATAAATTGCTTGGTACATATGAGGGCTATTGTCCCTATAATAGAGATATCACATGTTGATATGTTGTATTGACATTAAGAGTTGTCATTTGTATGTACCTGTTATAATTCATAAGTACATGTATGGCACTAAAATGCATATAGCAAGTTAGACGAGTTAGATCTTTAGCTTCATATTATTTTAGCTCTTTCATAGCAAAAAGATTATAGCAAAGTCCAGTGTAAATATAATCATATTATCATGTTTAGCTTGTATGTAATGATTTCATCATAACCTATTCAAAACAGCTAGACTGTCTAATGATTGTTGATCTAAATTCAATTTTGGTCACTCAATGGTCTCCGTGATCCAGACAAGACTTCACAGACTAGGAAGGTGTTGTCCGTTCTACGGCCTCTGTCTGCCAGCTGCGGCACTCCGGACCCGCTCATACGGGTAGGGAATCTCCACAGCACTGGCCGCATCTAGGTCAGCCATCTGGTCATACAGACAACACTCAGTACACGTTACAAGTGACATACATGTATATGCAAGTTTCTTTTGTAAGCAGCCACATTAGAGCTGTATGTTGTAGCAAATTACCAAGCCCATACGTACATACATCAATACGTTCTACTGTAAAACGAAAGATTTACATGTACATGTATAACCAAACATCAAACAACATTCAGAAGCTAAGTTCACCTGTTGCATTTTTCTATCCATCTATATGCATGTGTCTGTCTGCAGCCTTCTGAGGCTCCCGTCGATGGAATTCAGAATATGATGTCTGCTGAGGCCACGCTTGTTTGGGTCCTGCTGAGTTGGATCCATGTTGTTCCATACCTTGGTGGCTATGATAAATTTATCCCTCTGTTTCCTATACAACATGTTTATATTTTTTATGTAGCATGTTGCAACATCCATCAAGTCAAGAAGATGTACAGTCTTCTTTATTATTTCAATCTTATTATTATTTTGCTGTTTTTATTTTAATGTAGAATTGTACAACAACCTTAGATAAGATAGGCGGTATGAATACTGGTACTGTCAACTATCTGAAAAAAAAATTAGATGCAAAATTAAAACAAAAACTATTTGGCTAAAATTGCTCATCTCTTACAGCTATACAAGTACATATCTGAAATGTATCATCACTTTCAATGCAAGTTTTACTGAAATTTGCTACACTAGAGTCCTGGGGCTTAGCCCACCAAGCAAGGTCGAAACTTCAGCATGATCTATAAATAACTCACATGGACAGCCAGCTGCCCCCATATTCCTCAGACACTCCATACTGATAGGCGTCTGCTGTGTCTATGAAGTTCCCTCCCAGCTCAGCAAACCTGTCCATGATGGCGTGAGCCGTAGCCTCGTCACACTGCCCTGGCCGCACATCCTGTAGCTGTTGCATGTATATGAAATAAAAACCATGACGACGAACTCGGCCAAGTTGATTGATTTCTTAATGGGTTCATTTGCTTGTTTCGTTGTGCACAGGCCTGATGAGCCGGAACGCAACGGATCAAGATTTTTTCAGGGGGAGGTGCCTCGAACTTGGGGGGGGGGGGTACAAAATGTCTATCACCCTTGTCTTGCGGCTGCTTTTCTCAACACAGCTTTCTGTAACCATTGGCATTGTGAGACAAGGCTGTTTAATTTTTGTTTCAAATCACAGATATCCATAACGATAATCGTCAATGGCCTACGTAACAAACAAAAACAAAGCTAAAACAATGGCGAACGAATGGACCACAGGAACGCTCTTACACCATGCACCATGGCCATACAACGTTTAATACACCTCTAAAGTACACCACACGGTATCACAAAGCAATCGTCTCCAAAAAAACGATTTTTCATGCTTGGAGAACTCTCATTTTACATGTCGGTAATTAACGTTAGACCAGATAGACCAGAAGACACGCCCCTTAACATGACATGTTTCATAAACCCAGGTAGACTTCGCTCAATGGTTTCCGTGATCCAGACAAGACAGCACAGGTCTGGAAATTGTTGTCCATTAACGCGATCTACGGCCTCTGTCTGCCAGTTGCCTTGTTGGCCCTCCAGACCAGCGAATACGGGTAGGGAATCTCCACAGCACTGGCCGCATCTAGGTCAGCCATCTGGTCATACAGACAACACTCAGTACACGTTACAAGTGACATACATGTATATGCATATTGTATGCAGCCACATCAGAGCTAAGCATCAGCAAATTACCAAGCCCATACGTACATACATCAATATGGTCCACTGTAAAACGAAAGGTTTACATGTACAGTACATGTATAACCAAACATCAAACAACATTCAGAAGCTAAGTTCACCTGTTGCATTTTTCTATCCATCTATATGCATGTATACTTTGTTATCTAAAGTACCAAGCACATGTAAAGTATACTGTTTCTCCAAAGGACTACGCTAAGCGTACAGTCCCTTACCTGCTGCTGCGTGAGCTCCCAGCCAGCTGCAGCCCCCATGTTGTCCTCCAGCTGCTGCAGAGTTTTCACCCCGATGATGACAGACGACACCACGTCCTTCTGCAGCAGCCAGCGGAGAGACACCTGGGCTACACTTTTACCTGGAGATGGAGATCAAACACATGTTCAGCCTCAGGTAGAAGAACTATTAAGGTTGGAAGAAATATTACTTGAATAAAGGCTACAGTATATAGTACACCATCACTCCTATCTCAACGTTTCAAGGATATTTGAAAGAGACAGATGACATCTCAACAGACACCTGGGAAGCTCACTAGCCAGGCTGAGGACAGAACGGCCTGGCACCGAGTTGTGCAGAATGGTGTTCTGGATGCAGGCAAGAGAAGGGGAGAAGCTGCAGCAGAGAAACGGAGTCTGCAAAAGGCTGCAGTGCAAACTGTACCCCTAACTACACAGCACACATGCAGTGTATGTAGCAGGGTTGGCAAAACCAAGGCCAGACTTTCAAGCCACACAAGAAGTCACCAGAGACGCGAAAATCGCCTGCTAGACTAAACTGCCATAGATAGTACAGCATATGTAACAAGTATGGGGACCTTTTAATGAGATTTTGCTATAGTCATACTCAACAGATCTAGATCTAGAAGTATTTTGTCATTGACAATGTATAATTGAAAAAATGGTTATATGTTTTATCTTTTTAACTGCTTTATTTGCTCATTCATCAACATATACATGTATCTAGTTTATCACACTTATTTGGCTGTGAAATTGAAGGCCATACTATAACTCTGCTCTGTCATATGAAACTCTGTACCTTGCTCCTTCGCCACACGTTTTAAGACTTCGTCCAGGGCCCAGAAATTTTCATTGTTAGCATACTGCTGGAAGTCAGGATCATCCTCCCCCTTTCGTCCCTCCTTCTCCGAGGCCCAGCCCACGCGTGTGCCAGCAGGAGCGGCCGTCATGTCACGGGTGAACTTTCCAGCCAGCCATCCTCTGGGAGGCAGGAGTAGGATTTGTCAATATGATTTGTTCTGTTTCGATAACAGAACTTCTGCTTTGACCTCTACCTTCTAAGGTAATACCCAGTCACAGGCAATTGAACTCCGAGACAGGAATCTAGTCAAACCTAGAACTTTTAGGAGCTTTGTGGCTATAGTGTGTAATACTGTTATCAGTGCTTCTATGTCTTTGTTCCATTTTGTACTATACGTAGCTCTTGGAGAAGAGGTCGCAATAAACAATTCTAAAACAATGAAGTTGACTGACCCTTTAAGTGGGCTCCATGGCAACAAGCCCAGCCCCTCACTCCTACAGATCTCCACCAACTCCCACTCAGTAGACCTGCACAGCAGGCTGTACTGGACCTGCATGGGGGACACAAAGGTGAAGAGGAACATTTTATCAAGGTGATGTACATTACAATTTTTGACATTCTGGAAGGGTAAATGTACTCTTGTCCACTGCTAACATATGGTAAGGATCTTCATACAAACTGTTCGATTCAGATTCAAAGGACAAACCTGTAGAGTGATCCATTTGTTCAGCCCCATGGTCCTTCCGAATTCCACGATCTTCTGTAGCTGCCAGCCCGTCACGTTACTCGCACCGATGTAGCGCACCTTCCCAGCTCGCACCAGGTCATTCAGGGCTGTCATGGTCTCCTCTAGGGGCGTACCATAATCCCAACAGTGGATCTGTGGTAGAAATAACATTCATGGATAATTCTCCTGTATGCAGTATCGAAGATTTCAATTATGATATTGATTGAAGTATCATGGCAACGTGATTTTTACTTGATATGAACTTTTTCTTTAATCAACTACAACCTTTTTATTTTTATTGCTTTATATATCCCTGGTTCCTTGTTGTGAACAATTTTGTGAACAATTATCTTCACTTTTGAAAATGAAAAAAGCCACACAATGTTTTACGGTGAATCGTCTTCTACTGATGTCATGATTTGGTGGTCTTCAGTGGACACAGTATGCTTCGTGTCTTTTCTTTTGATCGGATGTTTCTGAAAAAAAATTGATTTGTTTACTTTTCCAGCAATGCATTGCACACCTTTTAGAGATTTACATGTTACAGTCTGAAGTCATTTCAGACTTTTGTCAATGGAGTCCGTAATAAAAAAATTATTTAATGTGATGCCTGCTCAGTCTTAACTGGTTTGGGTCCTTGTATGTGGGGTCCATGGGTCCACACACCTTGCAATGGCAAATTTCTCCCGCTCTTTCCTAAACAAAAAGGATACATTTCCCTTTTCCTACATCTGTATTCATAACTAGCATGTTGGCACTTGTGTACGACACTGCATCACAGCCTTTGGTGTGATTTCTCATAATGTAAAAAAAGTCTTGAAACTCAAACTACAAGCTTAAGGAAATCTATTAAGTTTACAAGAAGCAGTCTTGTTGAGCCATGCCACCCAGCATGTGATACAGGATTGTGCCTTTAATGTTTAATATGCTTTTATAGCCTCTTCCCCCACCTGATAGAGATCCACATAATCTGTCTGCAGCCTTCTGAGGCTCCCGTCTATGGAATTCAGGATATGATGTCTGCTGAGGCCACGCTTGTTTGGGTCCTGCTGAGTTGGGTCCATGTTGTTCCATACCTTGGTGGCTATGATAAATTTATCCCTCTGTTTCCTATACAAATGTTTATGTTTTTTTATGTAGCATGTTGCAACAAACATCAAGTCAAGTCAAGAAGATGTATAGTCTTCTTTATTATTTCAATCTTATTATTATTTTGCTGTTTTATTTTAGAATTGTACAACAACCTTAGATAAATTGGGCGGTATGAATACTGGTACTGTCAACTATCTGAAAAAAAATTAGATGAAAAATTAAAAAAAACTATTTGGCTAAAATTGCTCATCTCTTACAGCTATACAAGTACATATCTGAAATGTATCATCACTTTCAATGCAAGTTTTACTGGAATTTGCTACAGTAGTGTCCACCAAGCAAGGTCTAAACTTCAGCATGATCTGTAAATAACTCACATGGACAGCCAGCTGCCCACATACTCCTCAGACACTCCATACTGATAGGCGTCTGCTGTGTCTATGAAGTTCCCTCCCAGCTCAGCAAACCTGTCCATGATGGCGTGAGCCGTAGCCTCGTCACACTGCCCTGGCCGCACATCCAGTAGCTGTTACATGTACATGAAATAAAAACATGACGACGGTCATGACTCGGCCAAGTTGATTGATTTCTAAATGGGTTAATTTGCTTGTTTCGTGGTGCACAGGCCTGATGAGCCGGAACGCAACGGATCGTGATGTTTTAGGGGGAGGGGCCTTGAACTTAGGGGGTGGGAGACAAAACTAAAACAATGGCGAACGAATGGACCACAGGAACGCTCTTACACCATGCACCATGGTCATACAACGTTTAATACCCCTCTAAAGTACATTACACGGTATCACAAAGCAATCGTCTCCAAAAAACGATTTGATTTTTTATGCTTGGAGAACTCTCATTTTACATGTCGGTAATTAACGTTAGACCAGATAGACCAGATGACACGCCCCTTAACGTGACATGGTTCATAAACCCAGGTAGACTTCGCTAAACTCAGATGATTATTGCTACCACATAAGTGCCATTTCGGATATGATTTCTCAATCATTCTATGTGGCACATCCTAAACTATCGTTAACCTACCTGGTGTTCCCCAAAAGTCATGGCTCCAAGGCATATGTTGGATACTTTGAGTCCGCTGCTGCTGAGAAATCGGTAAGTACACTTGCTGTCAGCCATCTTGAATGTTAAAGGTTTAAAGTACACTTGCTGACAGCCATCTTCAATGTCAAAGGTAAGTACACACATGAGGTCAAAGGTCAACAGCTGTCTACAAGGACTGGTCGACGTAAAGGAAACTAAAACAAAGGTGATTTTGAGACAAGGGAGAAACCCACATTTCTAGAGATATCCAAGTAGCTTTAAAGCTTTAAGATCATACTTGTTTTATTTTCCACAGTGGACAACTACATTTATTCTTTTTCCTACCATCGCATAAACCACCCCACCCCTAAAGTTAAAGTCAAAGTAGTCTTGTCTGTTTGGTCGTCAGTGCCAGTTTCTTTCCAAAGCACAATATCCCTGAACAGATCAAATGTTACATCGGATCCGCATGTTGCCTATAACAAAGAAACACAGTTAGGTTGAATATACAAGCATAATTACTTACTGAATTGAATATACAAATGAAATGCCGCACCCAATTATGTGCTGGAAGCAATGTGAATGCCATTCAGAACCAAGGAGAGGTTTTGGTAGCCAGGCAGACAGAGAACCTAGGAAAAGTGGTCTTTTTTTTACAAAAAGCATGGCGACAAGTCAAGATAGCCTCTACCAGGCTTCTTTTAGGGGCATGGACGGTAGAATTCTTCAAAAATAATTGGCCAGGATCCAGGAAGAAATAGAAAGGCCGACATTTGCTCAGGAGCAAACGTAGTACAGTATGGCTTCACCACATTCCTCATACCAAAAGTCCCCCTCCCACACAAATGGATTGTTCTTAAGTCACCCCTGTTCAAAATGT
Source organism: Branchiostoma belcheri (assembly GCF_001625305.1). Lineage (NCBI taxonomy): Eukaryota > Metazoa > Chordata > Leptocardii > Amphioxiformes > Branchiostomatidae > Branchiostoma > Branchiostoma belcheri. Next base: position 1,262,601 of record NW_017804131.1, read on the forward strand.
GAAATGTTCCGACAGTCTATACCCCCATGCAGCAATGGAATATTCCAATGCCCTTTGCTGTTGGAACACGTAGATTGACAGGATCCATGCCACCCTATATCTGCTTAGAGGCCAAGCCACTTTGTATCTGCTCGAAAATACTTGGTATCTGCTTGGAGATTACAGAGGTCATCAGGTCGTTTGGTTCCCAAAGTTGAATACGTTTAATGAAGTGGCAGGCGTAGAGTGAGAAACACAAAGAAAAATATTGTTTTTCATCTATATATATATGATATGAAGTGATACACATGTATAACTAAAAACATAACAGTTGGATACCGTTGGATACTACATGTAGTAGCTAATATCCTATACATCATTGGTAAGGACTTATATTTGCCTGATGCAAACTGTTGATTTTCAAGATTAAAAAAGTTTACGCCCCACATTGCAAGAAAGTGTGACAAACGTACTAAAAACAATTAAATGCAGCTGTCAATATGCTATAGCCTGAGCAGGTATTCAATGTACTAGTATTAATCCAATTAGTCCAGCACCCAATCAGCAAGAAGATTGCAACTACCCTACCAGCAGGTGTTCAATGTATTAATCCAATTAGTCCAGCACCCAATCAGCAACAAGATTACAACTGCCCTACCATCTTGAAAGCTTTATGCCTATTGGCTGTTGCTCTCTGCATTCCTTACTGATGAGTCATTGCTACGAGGTAAGTAAACTTCACTATTCGGCATAGATAACAGTCAAAAGTCCCAAATTATACAGGTTTAAGGGAGAGTATGCAAAAAAATTATAATGAATTGTTGTTGGTAGATATATAAAGCATACCTAGACCGAATTTCAGCTTCTAAACCCACGTTCTTAGAGACTAACGACAAAGAACAAGACCCCCTCCCCAAAAAGAATTCCACCCATTTTGCAATAGACTGCCCCATTGACCCTAAGTGACCCAGCCTCAGCTTACTGCTTGTTACACTTACAGGTTACACAGTAAACATACTAGTAATCTGTATCATAGATATATTTGTTTAGGGACTGTAATGTCTAGCTATTTCACTTCTTGTAGAAAGCTGTATTTCTTTATTGCACTATTATATATTTCTGTGTTATCATAGTTACTGCTGTGCAGTGCCACTGGTATTTTCTCATGTTCTACTGTGGTTCTTCTGAGGTATCTGTAAGTGAGAGATTGGGAACTAGTTTTGGCAAAAAATTTTTGAGGTTGATTGAGCTCTGTGAGGCTTAGACATAAAATTGCCGTGGCTTCAAAACTGCATCAATGGAAGTCATATGTAAAGTTGTCAAATCTTTGAATCGGATGCAGTTCATGTTTGCCATGCAAGAGGGACTCTTAGAACTGCCCTAAGCCAACTAGCCCTGGGGATAGAGTCCTGGGAGGTGTTTGGTCTGCTAGGTCCCAACGGTGCAGGGAAAACAACATAACAGCCATCATTACTGCTGACATGGCCCCCTCTTAGGGAAGGATAATGAAGGAATGGATGGATGGATGGATGGATGAGTGAGTGAGTGAGTGAGTGAGTGAGTGAGTGAGTGAGTGATGAGTGAATAGGCGCATGAAGGAAGAAGGGCTGTCAGAAAAAGTAGTCTGCTGATGTACAAACATTATGTACAATAAAACAACAGTGAATGGATTGCTCTGAATGAAGAAGAATGGTACAGAATGACAATAAATGAAAGGATGGATGGATGGATTTATTACATATTTGATAATTTTAGTAAGTGTATCGTTCCTCAAAGTAAAGGCGCGGTCACATGTCAAAATCCGGGGCCCGGCCGGGCAGTCGTACAGAACGAAAATTATGATATAAGACAGCAACACAAAAAAAAAGTTTTAGAAAAGTAACCATGAGCACTAGTTGTGTATACTCTTAATACAAATCATTTATTTTTCGTTCACACAAACAACCCGGCCGGGCCCCGGCTTGGAAATGTGATCGTGCCCTAACATGTGCAGACGTGTTCATCAAAGGAAGAGCAGAGAAAATCCACCAGGGGTAGACCTGGCACAAGTAGAGCGTGAAGTTAGTAAATTGTATATTAATTAATCTCAGCAGCATGTCTTCTCTGAATAATGTTTGATAAATGGGTGTGTCAGAGCTCAGTAAGTAAGGTCAATGTTTTGCAGGCTGCACAGATGCTACTGGATTTAAAAATGAGAAAACTACCCGGGGAATACTGGAAAGGGCAAGGGTGGATAGCAGCCCTCTTCCATATAATGTGGGTAAATTTGGTAGAAGGGACGGAGAACTGGGCCACAGTCATTGCTGTAGAAATCATGCTCGTCATTTCTCAGCCAAAAACATCTATTTCTCTTGAAATTGATTTTGTCAAGCTTAAGTAAATATATCTAAAAGAGTTATTCCAGGGAAAAAGTTAAATTGAAAACAGTTTACACAATAGGATGAACAAGAAATTATATACTATAAGACTTGATGACCACACAGCTGTTTGAGGATTAGCAGAAGAATTTTATCGTGTTTTCTAAAGCAGCATTATCATGAGTGACTTTAGTTGTGCAGCAGTACATCATGTATCTATAAAAGCAGTTATGCCCTTTTAAAAATGTATTTAATCCTAGGGATCACCATGATATTCAGTCATGCCCTTTAAACAGTATAATCTTGTATCCTGTTATTACCTCAGGAAAGTCCTTGTCCGTTTTATGGATCACTTGCCTCTATATTTTATGAACTCTCTCGGCTCCCTGGGTTCAAGTTCCCGCAGTTTGAATATTTCAGTGAAGAGCAGGCTATGCATAATCTGTAAGGTTCGTTCCACGTCTAACTGTGTTGCAACATTTGAGTGTGACGTATATTAGAGAGGGACTGAAGCTATTAAGCAACTTGGATATAACAACTCCCAAGATACCAGTACTCAAATTAGATTATTAAGTGAAGTAGAAGTACGACAGAGTGGTGCATGAATTGGATGTAATATCTAACTGGATCAGATGCAGCTGCTGAAAACATGGCTGAATGTTGTACATGTTGTTGACGAATGTATAATAAGCCAGAGTAAGGTAGCCTGAGGTTGGTAACCAGGCATAGCCTTCATGTAGTTCAACCTGCTTGGGAACAGCCATTTTGAATTTTGCAAGGCACACATTCTCTTGACTTGCTCAAGACATCGTCAACATCACATGCATCACCATTACATTATATTCTGTACGTAGGATGAAGTCATCCATACATATATTTAACTTTGTTAGATCTTTAGTTGTAAAAGACCATACAAAAGTCCCTGTACTTTTTGTTGTGTCAATAAAGAATATATTGATCCTGTGGTTAATCGTAAGCTTTCACTAGCTTACACTAGCTACATTCCCACTGCTGAATGGGCAATAAGAATCCCTAAAAGTTTGTCCCACCACATGTAGTAGACACATTATATATATCTTGTACTAAAGCCAATGACCCTTTCTCTGCCTGCCTGTGCCAGTCTTTCGACACAAAATATCAACACATTGTATTTTGCTTTTTATACCTAAATCAATACAGGCCTCGGCTGACAAAAGTTCCAGAAAGGTCAGAATGGAAGTCTCCATGCAGTAGTTGTATTGACAGGGTCTGATATATCGCATATGGGGTGTCGTAACCAGACATCAGAGGAGAGTGGTAAAAGTAAAGATATGACTCTTTATGAGGTAGGCAGGAAAGAAAAGCTTTCACATGAAACTTGAATGATGAACAGCTATAAACTTTATGCTCGACTGTAAATTTTGGCTATTTCATTCTTCATGACACAGCAGTTACCATCCAACTGTATCTCATACATGTAGGACATTGATACTGGGATGTGGGACATGGCTACACTATCTTAGTCTGGTTAGTAGGGCTAAGAAAATTATTGGTGGGCAAATCACCCAACTACATTGTATACTTGCCTCTTTTTTTCTACAACTCGCAGACTGAGACATCATGGCGACTGCTCATATAGTGGGCCGAGAATGCCTAATCTTCCATGTGATATATGCAATATCATGAATGTCCCTGGTTGCTCATGTTATGATGTGAAAACTCAGTTATGTTGTTATGTTTGAAACTGCTTTATTGAGTCCCTGGAGATAGAGGAACATACCAAGAAGAGAAGTTTAGCTTTATGCGGTGGTACCAAGAGAAAGATTACACTCTATAATTATATTCCATTTCCAAACCTTATTGCCATATGAATTTTCACTTGCTATAATTATATTCCATGTCCAAACCTTATTGCCATATGAACTTGCTTAGTAGATAAAACTGTTGAAAGTGATTTCTTTCCTGTTGCTTGATGTAATGATTTTTACGTAGTAAAATTACTTTCAAAAGTGTTTCGTCTTCAGCAAATGTTTCGATTGTGCTCCACTGAATTGGCCTCATGTGTTTGTAGCTTAGTTTTGCAATGATCTGTAGGCGCTCTCTCCGCGCTCAGGCCAATTTCAGGTCGCAGAGAAAGCGCGGCGAGAGAATCATTATGATTTTTTAGCCTGTTAGATTTTCTAAAAGAAAGTAAAATAAACTTAATAGGAAGTCAACATGCAAACAGATGACCTTAAGAACGTTAATTGATTATAGATCAGTAATTATTATTTTTTACATTTCATGTTATGCTTTACACCAGATTCTGATTTTCTAGCTTCACTTGTCTTCCAAATAAACCGTTAGTTCCCCTAGAATTGCTCATTAGTCAAATACCTGTTACTCGAGTCTATTGATCAGGGGCGTGTGATATTGATTTTGATTGTTGGGAACATTGTGCGCTTTGAGACAATCCTTCTCATAAATCATACAATTACCAGCTGTATGCTGGCCCCAATTAAAGAATTCTAAAGGTTCAATGTACCCTTCATCTTGTAAGACTCAGCCAATGCTGTTGATCCGTTACGACTTCAACAAGCTTTCAACAGATTGGCAGATTCATCTTCTACAAGCTATGAGGCATGGATTAAGAGGAAGCATATGTTTACTTCCTAAACATCAGGGGGGCTATTATTACTAATAGATACAGTAACTTACAAACATATGTGCCTTCAATTCTGAAAAACTTCTCATGTAGAAAATTAGTCCCATAAGAACTTATTCTTGCTTTCCAACGTGTCAGGGGAGCTATTATCTTTGATATATACAATGAATTACAAACATATGTGTACTATTTTGGAAAACTTTTTGTAGTAGATTAGTCCCCAAAGGACTCTGACAACCAAGGCTATGCTGAGATTAATTGCTGTTTTCGATAGCCCGCTGCATTTCGTAATTCTTGTCCCTGAGTTTTGTCACCCCCATAGATCATATACTTTGTTGGTTTCTTTGTTATCGTGTAGCTGTCAGTTACTCTGTTCCAACCCCATGTCGTATTGGGTCTCAAGCATCTTTCAGGATAGACTAAGGGTAAAAAAAGAACAGTGTTTTGGTATAATCAGTGGCATAGAAGTCAGCTTTAGTGGCAATCTTAACAGGAGTAGAGGGTTTCAGCACATTGGATTTTCTAATGATGATTGTAAATAGGATAGATTCTTCCTGTGGTCTGCTAGATATGGAAGAAAGGGGGGTACCTTAAAGACACGATAACCCTGCAAGTATTCTATCATTTGTGTACACTGATGCCAGATACAATGTGCAAATGATAAGAGAAATCCCTGCACACAAAAGAAGCTAAGAAACCTTTGATGCATTCATTTAATCCTCTGAGTGAAAACGTAACCAAGTTTCTCATTGTGTAACTTGTGATTTTACCTCCTTACCTTGGTCACACAATGTAGTGAAAACAGATGATGGCCATTTCATGATAAAAGTTAAACGTCTGAGCAAACAAAGCCTTGTAGACTTCTGGCTGTGGTTCTAAATCCCCCTGGCGCTGCTTCAAGTGGTGGCGTGTACAGGTATCATCAATTTTCCACCGTCCACAGTCTGTCATGCTGTAAGATCTATCTTCTTGTGTTCACTGAGCGTCTATAGGAACACCATCTGTGCTGCCTTCAGAGATAGCAGCCGAGGAGCAATATTGACTACCCGAGTTCTATGGAAGAGGCATGATGCTCTGTGTTTTCGTGCTGGCATCATGGTCGACTGTTCACATGCTACATGTAAAGGCCAGGGATGAAACGTCTTCCCATTGTATCTGTTTATTGACACACTAGTCCTGTTGATAGGGATTGTTTTCCTTGTCTGTCATTCTACAGCCTTGACAGTTTTGTCCACGACCTCTTTCCTGATGCAGCAGCTGCAGAAGCAGAGTTGATCGGTAATTGTGTAACGCACAACATTCCCAAGGAAGATGTTAGGTCATTAACAAGAGCTCTTGAAGAGGGTAGTTATTTGATACTGTCAGAGTCATTTGATGTTATAATACCAGTAGAATAATGTGTTTGATACCAAAAGAACACACATATAGCCAAATGTCTGTGAGAAGATGGGAAAGCTGACAAAAAGAAGCACCATATGAAACTCTTTCAGATTTTGCTGCAATTCTTTTGCATTGATAAAGGTATTGTTAAAACCAGGCATGTAAGCTATGTTCAAGTGTGATTGGACGTAATGAATAACCGCATGTTTATCTAGATCTGTGATTTTCAAATGGGGTTTAGTGTGTATTTGTTACCGAGGCTAATATCCATTGCCTTCTATCTAATTATGATAGTTTGAAAGATGAATGAAAGAGATCCATCATTCTGTAACATCTCTTATGAGTCGCAAGTACAAATTGTGGTTGACTAATATGCAGAATAATCCTTTTGTCACTGATTCCCGTACGTGTGATAAGGAATAAACTAATGAATGTCATCTATCATTGAAGAGCTTTTTTGTCGAACTTGTCCTTGTTCTGTCTTCTCTAAGGGGATTATGTCATAACAAATGATGCAGCATCATTCTAACACTTACTGTGTTCCTCATCATTCGTAGCGATGGGAAGATGACAGACTCGAGACGGGATTCAACTTACTGTGTTCCTCATAAGATCTCATAAGATACTGAAAGAAACTTGTTTGGATCAAAATGTTAATTGGAGTTTGAAACTAATTAAACAGGGAAAGCTCAATATTCCAAAGGAAGATTTAACTTAAAAAAGACATATTCTGTAGAGAGATTGATTTGAGCTTCTTTATGAAAGCATTATTATATGCAGATTTTATATGAAAGGCAACTGCTCGAATACATTAATACTGTTTCAGCCAATCTACTCTGGAGCAGGTAAAAGAAGGCGTAAACTATATTTGACACATTAGTCAAAAGCATATTTAAAGACTTAGAATAAAGCATTGGGGATATCTTGATAACCAAAAGATACACCACGAGTGCGAAGCCAATGTTGGCTAAACTCCTCAATGGACTGTAAAATTGAACTGTAATGATCTGTTCAAGAGCAGCCTTTCCTGTAAGGCTGTTTTTTTTTGTAATTGTACTGATCTCCAACCACATATATGCAGTACTGTTAATGACATTGATAATATTTGAACTTTGTATATAGATGTATAATAATATATACTTTTTTTAATTGACTTTTTTTAATTTACTGTACTTGATGGTTGTTAACTTCGGCGCAATTCAGCTATTGCTGCAAGGCCGATTTGTTATTTGTTTATCAATAAACCATTTACTACTAAAGTAGGTATTATGTGTATTGTGTAATGTGTCGTTATGCCACTCAAGAGTTATAGGTAACTTCTCAAAACTCTATAATGTTTGAAAGTTAGCAAGGTTTTTTTTCAATTTAGTAAGTAGAAGAATGGTTTCAAATTCCAATTCACTTTTTGATGGGATGAAACCATACATACCGGTATCTCAGAATATATTACGAAGATCAGAAATGATGCATAGAGTTCTGAACTAAAGCCTGTGATAAAGTATAGCTAATTCTCTCTACTGACTTACTCATCAATCACAATCAATTTCCTTCTTGCTTGAGAGCACAACAAGGCCAAGGTAAAACTCTGTTTCATAAGTGGTCATGATGAAACGCCTCTGTGTAATTTTCTGACAAAGTATAATTTTTCTTTTTCTAAAAGCATTTACCGCCGGTACATTTTATAAGATCATAGAATCATAGCAACACAGCTGCATTATGTGTTTGATAAAGCACCCCGTGATTCAGGTATTGTACCTGGCCCACATCTTTAACTATTAGTTCCCTGCACATATGACTAGTTTTTACCCACGGACTACAAAATAATTGGTAAATCGATAGGTGTAGTTTGTGCACTTCCCACTTCTTACGGTCCCTTTCATAAGTGATGTACGTGGGCATCAATCTTGGGGTGCCCTACAGTGTGATATTACAACTTTGATACGAGCCAGACAGCCACTCTATAACCTGGCCTCTCATCCTCTGCACCTCTTAAATATCAGGAGCAATTTGTAGTAAAGTAGGAAGGCCTTTCATGCTTGCCAGGCCTGCAGTTTCCAGTGACTGCAGCCCTGTTATTTTCTCTGTTTTTTCATAATGATAGCCTGAATCTGTTGCTTTTGAATATGAATCTATACGGCTGTGATGATGTATGTAAGAACCTTCTGACTACTTGCATTCCTAACGAAAGCTTACTGCTTGCAATTCATTGATTAGGCATTGAATAGATGTGCTGATGTGTAGTCAACTAAAGGAGGTATGATGTGGAAAAAGATTAAGACAGAATTGTTGTAGTTGTGCCCGCAGAGGACTTTCAAACCTGACCTGCCGACTAATTTTTCACTCCTTTTTATGAAAGGAAACACAAGACTGTCATTCTGGATTTAGATTGCAAAGGACTTTATGTGGCAATCATTCGCTTCTGCATGGTTCAATAGAATATCCCACCAGACATTGAATTACATTCACCCCAGGTCCTATTATCCGGCTATTTTCCACGAAAACATATGACGTGATGGAGGCAATGACCAGACTACTGTAAGTGGCCTATTACAAATATGTACAGGACCATTTCATCCATTGTCCCTGTACTTCACAGCCATCAAGTGCAATCATTGGTTTCCCTTGGGATACGGTGAAAGGTACGATTTTCCTCCCATCTTTCAATTGCATCCATAAATTTGGCATGATGGTTGGTAGTTACGGATGTCAACGTTTTCCACGGTTTGCATTAAATCATAGACTGGGTAAGTTTCAAAAGTTGAGATGCCAGAATGCATGAGGAAACCAAAATATGACATAGTTAAGTTTACTGCTAACTGCTAAGGCCAATAAAATGAAGTCTTTAAGAACTTGTAACCTTTGTGTACGCTACTGTTCATTACATGTACGCCTAAGTGGTACTGATATGATTTGCAACCTGCATATGAAACTTGCTTCAAGTACGTAGTACATGTATTCATGGCAATAAACCCCATGGGAGAATTGCAACAAAGTCATAAAAGAGAACCTTAAGCTTGGACAAAAACCAAAGGGAAGAATATTTACAGATGTACCATGGCGATATATCACCTACATAGCCTTTAGAGTAAGATTAATGAACAACATACATATCTCTTGCTTTCAGTACCGAGATAGAGTGATAGCAAGAGTTCTCTATTGTACCAGAAGATTATGGGGTTTTCTTTCATATCTTCAGCAAAATCAGCTGCTGAAAAGGAGTCAGGAAGTAGATAAATCAAGATATTTTGTGGGTAACATTGACACAGATAAGAAACAGCCAGCCTTTCAAGGTTTTGTATGTGCATGTTGTTTATCCGTGTTCTCATTTTCAGGATCCAAATTGAAAAGGGCTTTCTATGGCAAGAGCCCAAGGGAATCGTCAAGGAGGATAGGAACATGTAAGACGTGTACCAAAACTTGGGACAAAGAGGGGGATTTGCAAAACATACCTCTTGCTTTGGCAACAGATAAACAGACCCACGAGACAGTGTAATGACCAGACAAACGTTCTCGTGCTCTTCAAAGCAGAGCTCTTCTAGCAAGGGCTAAAAATATCGTTAAGTTGAGATAGGGACATGTAAGACGTGTATCAAAACCTGAGACAAAGTGGGGGATTTCAAAACATACCTCTTGCTATGGCAACAGATAAACAATCCCACGAGACAGTGTAATGACCAGACAGACGTTCTACTGCTCTTCAAATGGGGAACATTCTGGTAAAGATACAGTAAGAGCAAGCATGGAACACTGTTGAGCTATTTTTTTCTGTAATTCTAACATGATCAATAATGGAATGAACATTACTTGCCAAAGGCATTCTTTGCGTTTTCGATTGCTTTCAAAATCTAGCGTGATGGCCGGCAATTTGGTCCAAAGTAGTCCTGTCAGGTTACCTCTGAAACTTTGCATGTATTGAAGGTAAAAGTGATATAAATTATTCCATGTCATATACGAAATTTCAATTGAAATGCAAGGAAAGGTGTGCAATAGCATCAATCGCTAGCAAAGCAGTCTTTCATGATTATAGCAGATTGCTGCTGCTGGTGCATTGCTGAGACGCCGACAGGGATTCTTACAGACGATTACACAGTGTAACTACGTGTGAATGATGTAGATATTGGTTATTATCTAGAAGTACTTCTGAATGTTACTTACCTGAGCAGCGTGTGCACGTCACATCCATCTTATCCATAGGATTTCTCTAAGATCCCTTTCTGGCTGTTTGACATATCTTTGTGATGGCAAACAATGGTTTATCCTGGTAAGGCTTTCGCTAAAAGCCTCTTTAACATTTCAAGTTTTATGCTTGAGGTAACATGAATAGACTTTTCATTTCCAACGAGAGCTCTTCACGGCGCTTTCATTTATAATTAATAGTCGCGCCACTATCATTGTGATTGCTAACACGTCCGTAGGTTTTTTTGCTGACCCCACATCAGGTTTACACCACAGTACAATCAAACAAACTCTGCCCACACGTTCAAACTTCACTGCACTCTATCCATCACCCGCTGTGATTAATTAATTATGCGTTTAATAAATTATGTAGGGAGGATGACTGAAAATTTATCTGCCTGTCGTGACTTTGATGAGCTTTGGCGAATCCCTGCCGTCAGTCCCGATTCACAGAGTAATCTGCAGTCTGTCATGGAAAAGCGTCATCATTCTGTACACATATACATAGAGAGGGTGGTGGACAAGTATAGCCTTTATCTCTCTTTCTTGTTAGAAGACAGACCAACCCTGAAAGCTCTGGAGTCGAGCTCAAGTTACATCCCCAGTGGGAGCTGTAGGCATATTGACGCCCCCATTAGCGTTCAAGGACCGGTACAACAAATTGATTATTCCTCTATAGAATTTGGCCCTGGGTTAGCTATAGACACTTCTGACTTGTTGCCTGGAACAACTTTATTTGACCTTAAAGTACGTGGGTTAGCGAGGTCCAACACTTCAACTTGTCTTTACACATCAAAATGTTTTACGCTAAGTATATAAGATTCTACTTTTCACTTCTTATCATCTTAGCTCTTTGGAATAAAAAGCAAAGCATCAATGGCAATGGTCCTTCTCAAGACAACTTCAGACGGGGGAGGCAACTTAAAGCTGTTGGCCGAGACAAGTGATGGGGTTTTAGACAAGAAGATTTATAGTGGCTGGCCTATCGCTGGAGACAGAAGGATCTAGCAGACAGATTATTTAACTAGGAGTCTAGAACTTGAAACAACCTTATCAAGTGGCGATGTAAGTGGTCTCGTATTTCTGTCATGGGCAATATTTCCCCCGAGTATTCCAGTCACTAATGGTGAACGTTCTATGTTATCTCCTGAAATAGAGGAGGATTTGAGCGAATGCTTTGCCGTGGAACAATCTCTGCATAGCGCTCTCAATAGATACATGTATATTGCGGGGATAGATGTTTGAATCGTATAATTTAGCACAATTGGTAGGCATGGTTATGGTCTTTTTTTCTTTAAAATGATAAAGATTATTGTAAGAGCTCGACGATAAATGCTGTCGAAGTATCCAATTGCGGCGTTTGGAGATATGAAATTATTTATCAGCTTCTCCCTTACGGCGGAGGCGTATTATTAAAAGGGCCGCTGGACCGTTTCTTTGTGCAAATTGTGCCTTTGTGGTTTACGAGTCTCCTCCTTTAATAGCTGCAAGTGGCGGCTGTGCAATGTAACTCTAGCGTTTAACTTATTATAAAGGAAGCCCGGAAATTATACTTTATTGCCTATATAGCGGGGATGGAGACAAAAGTGGATAGGGTTCAACTTGTTCTGCCAGAGCGGCCATGATGGAGATACAAATCATAAGCGAGCACTTAAGCTGATTTGTATGTAGTCTGTATAAAGGCTGAAAGGTCTATTTACGCGGCACACCGCATATTTCTGTACCTTTATTCACGCCACGGACTACCTAGACTAGACTCAATTTTATGGTCGATTTCAGAGCACTGTAGGTGAAGGGCCGTAAATCTATTGGGAAAATTGTTTGAGCGAACTTGGGTCTTAACTTCGCCTTGTAGGTGAAGGTGATGAAGTCCAACATATTTTGGAAACTTTGGCTTTTGCAAAGTGAGTATGAAGGCATATATCGTGGTTGTTAGTATTTGCTGGCGATGTATCAAGAGCACAGCTCAGCATCCATCATTCACCATTGACATTTTGCCAAGACAAGGATGGTATTCAGGGGATACCACACTAGCTAGGGAGATCAGATCACCAGGGGAGCGCGTTCAAGTGCTTAGAATGTCAAAAACAACGACGTTGTCCGCTGTTAGTCGGTCGTGTAGTTTTCGCTGAATGTACAGTTTCTATGTCTTGAACCACAGGTTGTTCTCCCATTATTTTCCTAACGGGTCGATGGAAGATCGACTTGCAGCAACTTGTACTCCCTGTGGCCTCTGGGCATCGTTTCGTAGCCAATCCAAAGTTCCTTTTGCTGCTGCTGCCATTGCCATTCCCCGTGCGGAGACCAACCTGATATAAGTGCCCTCATCATGGGGTGTTTTGCACATCATTATCATCAATCTCCCAGTTGGTGGAGAGTCCTACGCTCTGTCTATGTCCAAGGTTCTTCGTCATTATCTCTCAGAAAAACCCGCGCCACTTTATTGAGTCCCCCTGATCTTCGCCAACAGAAACGCCGGATAGCGAACGAGAGGAAGGCTTAGCTTCTCCCTCACTGTCCGCTTTTCGGGTCTCATTTCCGCCAGAAGCCGAGATTGTGGGAAGCTAAGGATTTGGTGCAGATGGTGTTACCACAAATCCTTACTTCACTCACGCCCATGCAGTAATACGTTTGCCTAAAACATCGGATTGAAACTTTTTTTCAGAAGCTTAATTGCCCGGGAGAGAGGGGCGGGTGGGTCTGGATGAAGGAGATCAGATGAAGGCGCCCGTCAGAGGTCAAGTTGGTAAGATTAATTGTAGCTGGCAGAGACGACGTCTGCTCGTTAATGTATACAATCAAGAGACCGTCAGGCCGGGGCCTTTGGCCGTGATCAGAGGGGCTGGCGAAGGTGTAGAACGTGTTTAGTTGGCCCCGTTCGTCTTCAAAAGACGTTGATTACACACGCCTCTCTGCCCTTTTAGACCTGTACATGTAGGCTGAGACAACTTCTGACTCTCAATCATGCTGATTTGTACACTGCATCGGAATCGGGCGTTCAGGCACATGTCTGTGGATCATTGTTAAGAGTTGCAGTGCGCGTTTCATGCTGTGTTCATTAGAATCTGCATACGCTGCTTACATTCAATTTTCTTTGTTCTACTTTTACATTAAACTATTAAATACGCTGCTCATCTATGGGCTTAATTCCCCTCCATGGTCATTCTACAAGACAGACGTTTCCAGGCCGCTGAAATAGTGACGTTAATCCATCTGATTGTCAGTCAGCAAATTGCCAACGAGGCTTAGTTGCCTGGACGTCTTGCTTGCTGTCATCTAGTTTCTGCACACACGAACTAGGGCAGTCGGTTACCACATCAAAGCTGCAGTTCAAAGAGACGGCGATAATACCTATAACTTGGTGCTGCGCCGCGGTGGTGGAAATTGCCCGTGAAGCATTACTCCCCAGTCCTGACAGGGTACCCTGCGGAGCCGCCCCGCGTTAGAGGAATCCGGTGGATGGTGACTGAGTTTGTGGCAAGGGAGGAGGATGATCATTTGAGGAATAGCAGTGTCAACCGTATGTAAGATGGTACTCACTTAGGGACCGAAATCCCGCTAGGAATGAGAAAATGTTGTCAAATGTATGTGAACAATTGGCCGTGTCTTTTTGACTTATTACGCCTGTCACAACGCGAGCAGACCTGCTATTAATCTCCTGGCCTTGCGAAGACAGTAATGGGGCAATGTACACTCTGGTTCTGACTTTCTTTGAACCAAACTGACCGCCCTGCTGGCTGCAGCATCAGCTTATGTGTATCACAAAGGCAAAGATTTACGCGACTTGTCTTCATTGCAGTTGACCTATTCCGCACTTAGGAGCCGCTTTGTGACTACGTCAGTTGGGCGACGTGCCAGCCCAAGTTCCGCCCAATACTCGCTCTCACATCGCTGAGGCTACATGTATATTTCTTCCTGTATGTATTGATAGCCGTCTGGACTATCGTGTAAACGATCTAGGACTTTCTGTTTCGGTAGAGGAGTCTATACTTTACGGCTCTAGTTGCAGACAGAGTCGATGGCTCGACGTACCATAGAGCGAGCAGCTTGACTTTATTTCTTCCGTCGCCACCTCGTAGTGCGCTCCTCAACATGACTCCACCCCGACCTTCCACGGTGTTTCTGCGGCTAGCTGTCTTGATAATGCAGCACAACTTCGGTAAGTCTTGTTATCTCGTTTTGGGACCAGTAAATCCCCGTTTGGTGGCTTATATATCGATTCTTGATGACGGTGCCCTCAGGTGTCAATGTATATCCTCTGCTGATGCAGTAAGATCAACGCAATACCCGACGGTCTCTAAGGAAATAACTGTCTAACGGTATATGAAAGATCGAGTGTAAATTGTTCCACGTTCCTTATATGCTACATTGGCGAAGCGAGAACTATAAGAATATAATTTAATGTAATGCTTTCCAATATATTACTCAATGAGCGAGATACTTTAAGTCAGCACCATCTTCAGTTCCAGATGGTCTTCCTATATTAGATATTCTACATGAAAAATTAAACAGAAGCGTCGCCATCTGTAAAAGTCTTCCAGAGATTACGTGCCCGGGAAGATAAGACACGGTGGAAGCGAAGCATCCCAAAATGTGATTAACAATCAAAGACCGTGTAAAATAAATGATTCAGTGATGATCAACGTTACATTGGATGCTGTCACGCGTGATTTTGCTCTCTCGCATGTGAGTTTAATGCATGATCGACCTGCGATAATGCGGGGAATCATGATCACGGCAAACGTTCGCCCGTTCACGTCATTCTCACCTAAGTGTCGCTGATATTAGTGAGAATGAAACACGCAACGATAACGGGCAGGATCAAGCCTGTCACCGTCACTGCATCAACCACACAAAGCACTGTTAGGCTCGGAGGTTACGTGTCAAAATGTCGTTATCTTCAGTAGGAATAGTTTATTTCCTAGGAAACACTTCAAAATTTTAAAAAGCAATGAACAGTTTTCGTTACCACTTCATAACACCACTGTCGTATTTAGATGGTTGTATTTTACATGTACCGGTGTACTACTGGCATTATATGTTCGGATAAAACGGTAACCACTTCTTTTAATAATTACATTTATTCTAGAGGCAGTAAAGTCCTGCATTAAATGTATTCGAAGGCAGTGATATCCGTTTGTTCAAAGTCCTCGTGAACAATCTTGATTGGCCATTTCTCGGCTGAACTAGAAGCGCTGTTAGTATGACATCTGTTGCCGCGGCCATTTGTGCTACATGTGGTATTAATGTAACTCTGGGATAATTGCCATCAAATATCGATCTCCGGCTGGGGAAACGATAATACGGAACAAAAACCTTATTACAACTCTGCAATCAATCAACTTCTGAGTGCAAACTACTTTCTGTGTAGCACTTGCATTAAGGGGGATCTAGTGGGCCACTCTTCAACCAGTTGGGTCGTATGGCGTAACGGTAGAGTGTTCGACTCAAAACCAAGAGGTCGGATCCCGGGTTTGAATCCTGCTATGTCACAGACCTTATGCCCTTGAGAAATGCGCTTTACACGATTTTCGTCACTTCACTCAGGTGGAATGGTCAGAGTAGCCTGCTTCGGTTGGTGACGTTCCTCGGATAGTACGTTAAGTAGCGGTGCGATGTTTGAGGAGAGCCACACCCCACGCACGTTAAAGAACCCACCACACCTTTCGAGAAAGAGTAAGGGAATTCCTCAGTGTGCGATGGCCCAAATACTATTGACTGGAAGTTGGTGATTCACTTCAAATTACTTAGATAGAGGCCTGGCGAACCCCCGTCTCGTATTAGCCACATGGTCATTTACATCATTACCCGGACTCCGGGAAGAATAGTGTGAATTGTCACACCAATGGAGATCCTAACCAACAAACAAACAAACAGACCAAACCAACCAACCAAACCAAACACCTAGAGGAATCAACATGGACAATATCAGATCGATCAAAAGAGACGAATTTGGAAAGGTTCCATCACATATTGCCCTATTACCCATCGAGGGAACAATTCATCATACAGCGAGACTTTTTCGATTTTCTCTCCCCCAGTGTTATTTCTTGGACCACTTCATTTCTTGTGCCTGACAATCCTGAAGGATTGCTTCTATCGAATATTGTATTTAGAGTCTATATAGTCTGTTCATGAGAAAATTCTCGGATAATCAATCACTACAAATCATTGTGTTGGTCTGTGTTCACACTTATACAAAGCATCTGCTTACGTACGTTGCAAGAACTTCTTGTTATATGCCTGAGATTAATTACCTTTAGGGCAGGTAGGGCATTTTGAAACAAGCCCCAGTGTTTGAAGAGTTTGGCGCCTTAGCAAAGTGCCGGTACCTCCCGAGAGAGTGGGTTAGAGAGAGTCACAGACAACCCACAGGGTTTTAGGGCTTATATATCGTTCTGGGCATGTATGGCAGGAATGGTGCGAAGGGTACGCTGAATGATTTTTATTGCAAGGTCTAGTCCAGGTGAGCTGTGTGACCATATGTAGATAGAAAACATAGTATTGAAACTGAAATGCTACATTCTAGCACCAAGTGCTAAAATCTATGTATTACAGCGATACTATAACCAAGACGCTTATAGTAAGCCCCTTGCTACAACCTATTTATCATCTATATACAATGTATTCACACGTGGCGAAGGCTGGTCAGTTTTGATAAAAGATTTTAACCCTTCAGGAAGTCAATAGAACGTATTCCTGGCAAACGTTGTGCACTCTGGTTGCCCCGTACGCAACCCGGTTAACACGGAAAAGCAATTAGTGACTGCTCCCAGTTTGATAACTTCGATCATCCTCTCTGAATTGAAATTAGCAGCCTTATAATTGTTTTCTTCCAGTGGCATGTGTTTTGGAAGGCTAAGTAATTGAGCAATTAAGAAAATAATGTAAGGAAAGTGCGGCTAAACTAGGCGTGTAAAGACGTATGCGTACTAGCAAATCCTCACCAATTTATATCGTTGTCTGGCTATTTTTCTATTTCCATTTCCATCAATCCAGATGCAAAAAAACGCCCATTGTTCTGTGAGACGAACGAGAAGAATAGTTCTATCTCCTGGTAATGTGCCTTGGTTGCCAAATGGCTATGAAGGATAATGAAAGGCTGATGTGTGCATAAATTGTATTGATGACATTCGAAGAAAATTATCTGAGGAACGGAATTAAGACCATTCGTTACATTTCGGTCTATGGGTTGAGCGGCATGGGAAAATAATATGGCTAAAGATAAAACGCACGAAGTTTGGCTAGCTCCCAAAATATAGTGAAACTTTTCTTTTTCTTAATGGTATAGGCCATCTCTGCCAAGTCAACAGAGAAGAAGCATCATGAAGTGTTGTGTCATTCCGGTCCCAGAAGATGATCATTCAGTAACGTGGTGATGATGGCTGATGTCGTGCCAAACCTTTGATGGCTTTTAGTAGAATAACCAAATTATAATTCATTATCATGTCCGCTATATAAATATAATAGAAGTTTTGTGATAACATCAGCAATATGGTGCATTAACCTTTGCTCAGCCAAAGAATTACCGTAAAGAAATTTGTTCGGAACAAACCGGGAATACAAATTAACATTCTTTTATCCTATGGTATCTAAGATGGTAGAATAAAAGTTGTTGCCTTGTGAATGAAGTGTTGTGTATAGGATAGTAGGTTTAACCTAACCTCTTATCTTGGTACGTAAACAAAACCGGCTTGTGATGTCACATAGCAAACCATACTGAGATCTAAATGACTGAAAAACAAGCTAGCTGAGTTGTCAACCTGATACGTCCCTCCCTCGGAAAAACTCAGTATCGACCAGGGTGAACCTCCCGTTTTCAACTGTGCACATTAGAAAATCCATCAAGTTTGCGTTAGGCTGAAATGCGCTTGTAATGGATGTTATGGTCTGCGTTATGGAAGTTAGACCACGCTGATCACCCATTTGGCTGGATATTCAGAACCCTGCGCATTTGCTGATTCTAATTCCAAAGGAGTAGCACTCTTACATGTTGATCAATGAGCATTACGATTTTCTCTACGAAATGAAGTACGTGCTTATGGACATGACACATGTTTATGAGAATGTTTATGAAATGTTGAGGTCTTTCAGAATTGACTAGAGTGGTTCAGATCTGTAGATGATACTGGAATGCTAAACCATGTAAACCTGTAAATGTGTGAGTTTCTTTAATGAATCTTAAAGCAGTATATTTATGTGTAAACTTGGCGAGCCGCTGTAGCTGCATCCACTCTACACATGTACTCTCGAAAGGGGTGGGATTCGGAGATCGTAACCCTCACAAGTTTGCCACACAAGCTGGCAGCCGTCCCATCCAAAGTCTGAAAAGTTTACGATCTCCTCATCCAACCTCTACCTTGGAAAGTAGCATTAACCAGAGACGAATCACACGTACACACCAGGGACACATGAAAGCATGAGGTCCCTTTAATTTGGCGACCTGCGAGCTCCTTCCATGTCAGTGGTACAGCCATTACTAATGCATCAGGGCAAGAAAAACATTTTACACCATGCAACCTGATACTTTAGAATTATTTGTATCAATATAGGTCACATGTAAATTCATCTTTTGGGAATATAGCCATTCGTCCTGTCTTCAGGAGTGAATGCTTTTGTAATGTTTAGTGGTGTAGAATGACGCAAGTTGGCAGTGTCTTTGTAGTAGGGGAAAGAGGTTGTTTTTATCGCGTAAATCATAATTTGCTTTATCAGTGATAAATTGCTACACTTATAGCATATGAATGTCACTAGCCGGTTTCTAAAAGATGAAAGTGCCAGAATAGTAGAGATGTCGTGTGTTATAATTGCAAGCTAGCCAGTTGGGTGACACTTTCCAGACATATCATCAATAACAACTTAACGAAGTATCTCGTAGACCAAGAGACGTTTCCTGATGACGATGACGATGTAAAGAGCTAAGCATGCACTTCAAACAGAGGGCGGGGAGGAAGAGTTACTATATACTAGTCCTTCCATTTGACATGTTAGAGGAAAAGAGAGTTTTAACGACATGCTCTAAACTGAGCTGAAGTTTTCCAACACTGCACGTTGAAAAGTAGATGTTAACAACTGTGATAGAATGCCAAGTAATGGCTTTGTGCGATTCAGATATGAATACCAAACAGAACGTTGAAGTTTTCCATGCTGACTGCGAGGAGTAAGTACTGACGTGATCTCAGTCGGCATGTTTTACGTATTAATCGCTAAGTGTTGCTGCCAGGTGGTACAACCTGAGCGGAGGGAATTAGCTTTCCTTTCAATCAGACATCCTACCTGTTCTTAGGAGAGAAGAAGAATGTTGTGGATCCGATTAGAAAGGCTTTCGGGACTTTCGGGAATTGTTCTTGCGGCAAGCTCTGTAATCTTCCACGGCTTTCTCGGCTGTCTCCCGGGACGACTTATGTAGAGAACTCGGAGCCACGAGGCATGAAGTTGTCATCCTCGTGCATTGTGCGCACATCTGGTGGGGAAATGTGGATTTGCAGCGCGCGGCAGTCGCGATTACATGTAGAGGAATTAAACCCGTCCTAGGGAACCTACTCCGACAGAATTGCCACATGAATATAGACTATAATTGTACCGCCAGCTTCAGGGAATGCTGTTGATGCTTCTGTAATAGGTCTGCTACACATTATCTCCTTTCGAATTGGAATCAACAGTTAGATTGCTTAATTTGCTGTAATTATGGAGCGCGCATTCTGAGAGCTATTTTACATTAATTTCCAGACAAATTGCCGCTATATTTTGCCTTTTGGAAGTGGCTGTTATTGTGACTTACGTGGAGTTGCATGGCTTGGCAGCGTATCCGTAACAGGGAAGGTAGCGATGCCTATATGTAGGACATGATTTACGTTTTAAAAGTAAATGTATATAAATAAATACTACACTTATTATGTTTACCGAAGGAAATCATATTGTTTTTTGCTACGTTGCCTCTTCTTCTCCAAACCAAAGTCAATGACCTGAACCAGACTGTCTGTTACCATGGTAACTAGTGTTGGGTAACATCATGTTGCAATTTTATAGCAGGAGGGATTTTTGAACTCCTGTCTGACCATATGTATGAATGTGTTTGAATAAGAATTAACAGAGCAGACCACATGCGAAGGTAAACATTATGCATTTGCTTTGCAAATGTTACCTTTCTAGTTAATTATGTAGTACATAGCACGTTTCTCTAGAGAAAATATTTCATACTAAATCCTAGCCAATATCTCTTTCATGTTGATTGTAACAAGCGCTAGTCGTTGCCGTCAGGAAGCACGCCCCAAGCAACGAGCATCGACTCAAAATGCTGCAGTTCATACAAGACTATTGGGACCACGTAAGTTCCGGCGGGAAGCTTTCTAGTTTCCCCAGTTTCACGGGAGGTTTTACTGGGAGATATTGGGGAGTAAGAAGCCATGAAACCCTCGTCCTCCTGTATTTTGTGCACGTGTGGTGGAGAAAACGTGGATTTGTTGCGGGCGCCAGTGGCATCCACGGGCTTCAGCTAACACCAGGGAATCTATCCTCCCGTGAGGACCACCTGAATGAAGGATTGACCATGTTGGTCCGCAGTAATCTCACTAAAGCTGCAACCATGATTCTGGACATGGTCGTGAATCAACCTGTTCATGTAGAGGTCTTCATCAAATCCTTCAGATTCCTGTCGACTTTACTAAACGCTAGTTGACCATGCAATGAATCTTCTGACGATTTCTCTTTTCAAGCCTGAACCTTATATCTTCTATTTTCAAAGACAAAATCTGCCTGTCTTTGAACTTTCTGTACATCTTGGGAGACTGCTAGCTATATATGTATAGTCAAGTTCTGTCCTCGACATTATAAGAGACATAATGCAACGTAATGGACATCATGGCAGTAGTTGTAGTAAGTTTCCATCACATTAATTGGAATAAATGTAACTATGTTGTCCACAAGCTGTAATATTGGAGTAAATGTTAACTACGTTGTAAAACAGTTGCTTTTCTTCTTGTAATTTGTAGACCAGATAAAAAAGGAAACGATGGTGCAATTTATTTGATGACATGGCATTAACAAGTCTTAACACCAGAAAAAATAATATAAACCGTTCTCCCATTAAGGGGTACAAAGAAGCTCTTGTTATCTTCTCATCTTCATCACTGTCCCGGCAATGGAGTTTAAATTGAAAACACGATTTAAGGAGACCTTTGGGGAAAGAAAGTCATTATCAGTTTACGATGGTCTTTTGCCTTTTCTTTACGTGTGTCGAGATGGCTTCATTACGCTGTAACATCAGATGGGATAAGCGGATCAACCGTGAGGAATACATGATTCGTGCAGAAACAAGCCCCGAGGGTATGTCGTCTGGGGAAGGGCTGGGATGATATAAGGCCTTGGACTGGACCGCAAGACGACATTAGACGCCGTGAGAAGATTGCCATTTACCGCCTCGTTTGAGTATGTCGTTAAATACTCATAGCATTGCACACGTAAAGTCTAATGCATTTTGCATTAGATACGTACGTCATAGGGCTATGTTTTACTCACTCACAGCTTCGGGCTGTCATACAAGCTTAATTCTTTCGCAAGTTAACATATTGTTTAGATGCATATACGCTTGATTTTTTGTATTGCATTTTATTTTCTAAGCCCCCAAAACTAGGCGTGCACTTGGTAATCGTAGTCTTTCTATCAATTTTGGCCGTCGAAGCTAAACACGTACCGAGGGAGTGTTGAAATGCCATCAGGATTATAGACCACTCAAATGTTACAAGTTCGCCCACGCCAGTATTTGTTTGCAAAAGCGCTGTCTCATCTTAACGCAATGACCTCCCTTTAATACGGGGGCCAGAAACCATCTTGTTACATCTTTGCTGAACTAAGTACTTTGCCTTTATTTTTACCTAATAAAAATTCACAGGAGGAAGGCATTCAAAGTTACACTAAAGTTGGCAAAATCACAACTGAGCTTGTTAACTCCACAGTAGTTTTCCAACCACTTCATTTTGTTCTATTTAGGTCAATTGGTACCAGGTAGGCTTGCAATTCATCATCATATACAGACGATGGGTTTAATTAAGGCGTGTACTCGGAGAAGGGTTTATAACTATTACCAAAACTGAAAAAGGATGTGCAGAATTAATGGACGCTAAATGGACTCTAAAAGTTGGGGATTCATTTATCTGTAACAGACATGGTAGGATGAGCCTCACAGGCGAATGTGTCGTCTGACTAAAGGTCTTGAGACGGAAAATGCATGTGTTGGGCAACTGTGTTGGAACCCATCATACCTATTTTGCATTTCCCTTTACATTTTGTACGTTCATATAGCTGCCATCCATACCATATATTTCCGCATTTCCTGGTGACTTCCTGTAATGATGTTGCTGTTTCCTCTTACCTTTAATGACCACCCTGCCTGTTTGTTAATTGACCTGTGTAACCGGGGTGAGGCTCATTTGTTCATTCTAAAGCACACCGGAGGGAACTACCCACGTCATCTCTCACAAATCTTCAGTCTCTGTTCGATGCCTGAAGCTGATCTACAACTCATATGGTCGGCATTCGGGAGCAGCCATTTGTTAAGGATCGCTGGTCGATCAATTTCGGCAAATCGATCAGGAATTCTCACGTGAGAAGGTTGGAACTATTGTTAGAACTCACGAGGCGCTGCCGGCAGCGGACCGGTCATTGATGGATGCGGGGGTCCGCAAGGCAAAGTCGCGCCTAAGTTCCCACTGGTAAATCTGACATCTATTATACAGCACGGAACTTTCCCATTTGTGTCAGCCAGGTAATTGCTTAGGTGCTGGGGCCACGCGCCCATCCATTTTCCCGGAAAATTTATACCCAGTCCGTTTTTGAATATCCTGTAGTAAATGGCATTAAGTTTTACCAAAAGGAATACTCAATGACACTGGTTTGGATTCTTTCATATTTTGTTCTCATATCCATTAAGTAATTGCATGTAGTTAATTGTACCCTCTAATATCAGCTGCCAATCCAAAATGTATCCAAAATGTATCACGCATTTTATTTGAATCTACCATTCAATATCTGCAATCGCTACGTGACCAGCGTACATTAAGTACACAAATCTGTTCTGGGCGTGATTAGTATCGGGAAATGGTTGGTCACTGTCAGTGTCGACCATTTGTATTCTTGGAGGTGTTCTTACCGCACTTATCTCATCTGATCGGGCAGCATTAACGCAGCAGGGGAGTGACCTGGATATGTCTAACATCCAAGCTAAGAGCAGCTAATAACGGCCATGGAGAAAAGGCCCAGCTCAGATATCTTTCGCGATTATAGAGCGATGTGGTTTTTGAAAGCTTCCGCGTAAAATGCTTTGCATAAAGCTCTCTGGCAATCGGCGGAGTGTGTAAGTATAAGGTATAAAAGGGTGCTGTGATAACATCCATTCGAAGTTATAGAAAGTAGTTTGGACGTACACATTGCAATTGTTAGAATGGATTTTTTACGACTTCGCGCAACTGAATGTCAATGGAGGGCAAGCAAGCTCTTTACAAGTTGCAATCGGAAATTTACGTTTTGTAGTATACTGGCAATATATACTAAAGGTTATGTACAAGGTATCTTGTAGGGCATCGTCAAAACCTATAGGTCATTGACCTAGCTGGATGACAGGGCTACTATGACTCACACAACGATATTACCCTCCCCTGTTGCTATTAGGTCTAGATGAGTTTTGTCTAGATGACCTGTAGATGGGATGGTGCAGAATACCTCCAATGTAATTATAACACCATAGCTTATAAGTGTAGAAACTATTCTGCACGTACAAGTGCGACTTTTTGTAGCAACCGCTTAAAAGATATTCCACTTACAAAGTTGTGTCAGTCAAACTTGACTAAGCTTGATGTTTCTGATGTAAGGAGAAGAGATGCTGCTGCCGTGACCGTTACATGCCTACATTACATGCGTAGTCCAATGCCTACAAGTGGCCCTTGTGGTTTTGCACTGAGCAAACTCGTTAAAAAGTTGAGGGAACTGGTCTTGTCCCCCCATCTTCTTTCATTTAACTAACACTGTCCTTCGACCCAGTCCCCTGGCTGTTCAAATGGAATAGCCATTAGCCCAACCACTGTAAGCCTGATGTGTATGTAATTAGTCCGGTACCCATTAGTTTCTGTGGCTCCCTGACGTACATCTTTGTACTGCACTGGACTCCCATTATCATTGCAGAACTCTGTGATGCACAAACTCTACAGGAACACCTCCAGGGGACCGTCAAAGGTTTATGAAGGTCCACATAGAATAGAAATAGGTAAAGGTGATAGAAAAGGCCACACAAGCAAAGGGTAGGCTGAGATCATCTGAGTATCAATAAAGGCACAAGATTAGGGACACGGGACCATTATCAAGTTTCGGAGAACTTAGCATTTGTAATGCAAATATTGGAATGGGTGTTGCTTTGTGCAGTTTCGTCCATTGAGGTGGGATTGGCATCAAGTTCTGCTGGGCATCTAGAGTTCCAATCATTCCCTCCAGCAACTATTAATCTCCTCTGCCCACTACTCGCACCACGTCAACCATTGCGCCCTTTCGTGTGCTACAAGATCCTGGTTTACGGATTACATGTAGGACACGTAGGATAGGTGATACCAAGTAGGAAGCAGACACAGTGTTAATACATAATGAAGATAGATGGAGCAATAGATAAACAGATTTGGGTAGCTAGATACGAGACACTTAGGCTGATAAGTACAGAGGGCTGTAGGTAATGAGCATAGATGAATAATAAATGAATAGATGCACAGAGGGATAGTTAGGCGAGAAACACGTGTGTGGTGTGGGTTATAGCCATTTAACCACTACTACAAGGTAGTACAAGCACCCTACTTTACGTAGTACGTAATGATCACGGCGCAATGATAGCCACTTAGACAGAGCAGAAAGTTGCCTGGTTCCCCATAGCGCCATGGATAATGGAACTTGGTGCCATCCATAACAGACTTACCCAACACAGGAGTGTCATGGAGCTCACAACGACTCAATATGTCCTTTTAGTAATCCTCTGTCTAGTCATCATCCGCGACATGAACCTTAGTGGGATAATGGGTAATCCTAGACATAATTTACTCAAGTCTGCCACTTTTTACACGAGCCAATGATACAAGTTGATTCAATGGAGAAAACTTTTTTCTGTTTTGATTTTTCCCAATTGAATTACAAACATTAGTGCCCAGGGTTTTGTGGATCGCACATTACACTAACGAGTAGGTGATGTTATATCCTCTGTATCTTTCCCCAGCCCCATCACTGCGAATATTGAGCCATCAAGCTTGAATCAATGCAATGACCGTGTGTGGAGTTTGCCTTATGCTGCCTAACGAAAGTGATCAATTCCTAGGCATGTTTCGTAATGAAGCTCTTACACAGTTGCATTTTCTGGCTTTGGTCATTAGGTACATGCCAGTAGCACATTTAAGTTGGTTGGTTGTTTAAGTAGGAGTGGCATATTGGGTGCATCACTTCACTGTCACAACAGGAAAATGAACAGCATGCCTGTCAAACTATCGTGCAGAATGTTTGGTGCCAGCACTACTGCACATAACCTATATGGGAGAGATGATGCGAGAAAATGCAATTTGAGGGAAAAGGACGTCATCGAGCAAAGATTGGATTGCACGGTGGAGCAAAGGGCAGTCTGTGTATTGGACTTTCTGTCAGAATATACGGAGAAGGAGATATATTGCCAAGATTTACTTGTCACTGGTATGTTGAGATATATGAGAATGAAGAGCCTGCCCAGGAACAGGTAGCAAGAGGTCTTGGAATCCGGTGGATGAGGTGAAATTTTGGTCATGGAGATTGATGTCAATTTTCACCATTTCAAGTACTCTGGCATGGAGTATTATATGTGGTAAAATTGAAGATGGCAGAAAAAAGAGACATGAGCTAAGATACCAGATAGCGTCTAGTGTTTCCAGATTGGAAAGTTTTGATGAGGTCGAGCGAGATTGGATGATGTAGAATGTTAGAAATATAGAGTAACATGCAAACTCATCAACATCTTCTACTTCGTTCATCTTTGATTATTGCCAGACAAACCTTTCAATGTTACTTGCCCAAACTGCACTGCCGACTTCATTCAACTCCAACACCTGCCCAGTGATGCCCTTGTGATATATGCTTCAATCGATAGTCATCTCCAAGTGCACACAATTTAGCGCCAGGAAGGCTGTATCTCTGGCAATGTTACCGCAGCAGCCTGACCAGGTCCTTGTGTCATTCTATGTGTAAGTTACATAACCTGAATTGACTCGGAGTCATACAGTTTTGCTTTTATGAAATCCAGCAGAAAACTTTACAAAACCCTGTTGCTCTTTGACTGCCACCAACCGATCAGTACACCAGCATATCGATTAGATTTGGTCCTAAAGCATTCTTGCTTCTCAAGTTTCAAGGAGGGATTCATATCTCAGATCTCTTGTCAGCGTACGGACTTCGAGCACAGTTGCAGTTCCCTTTGATTTTTGAACATATTGCAAATTCAAGGACTCTCTGAATTGGGCAACATCAAGGGAAAGGAGAGAGAGGGATTTGGCCCTTACGTTGATTTAGACAGCACTTTTCATCAGGGGAATGCGATGATAGATGGAGCAATCTGTATGCCTGGTGAAACGTAAGCCCATATAAGCTGCACTTCGTGCATCATACCCACACCGCCCATCGTGGCAAATCACTAGAATCATTGCAGGGTCAACCCTACTGTGGTAACAGCGGCGGCTCCTGCTGCCGTATTGGGTGAGGACGTGGCTTGATTGCTGACCTGTGAGCCCCAGAAGCAATCTCACCAATCTTCTCTGACCCCATAATCATAACGGAAGTGCAGCCGTTTGTCAAAAAGGTCCTGTTTGCGGACCAGGGGTCACGTAAACGGTGCGCGATGTTTTATCTCGGGAAAGCAGATGTTTGTGTGGGTATCCCCCGAACCTCGACCATTCGTCTCTGTTATCCGTAGTTGCAATAATGCTCCAACACTTCTACCTCTTTTACTCTGGAGATGTTGGATATATACTTGACATCGTAACTATCTTGGCAGGGCTTTATCCCTGGCCGATAGCGTCAACGGCGTCAGGACCACCGAAGTGCTGTAAACTCTGGACTTGCGCCGGCCACGCTGACCAGTTTTGGTGTTTTTCCCGGGCCTCATCTCTGTCTTACCAACATGCAGACGATGGGGTTTTCATCAGCCATGGCTCATAAAAATGTCATACATCTCATGAATAACTAACCATCCTGAAAAGTTATGATCATCTAAATTCTGAACCAGGGAGCATCGACCATAAAGCTTCTCACCACGTGGTGCTCTCATCTATAGTGAGAATGAGAATCTGCTGCGTTATCAATTTAAGGTTAGGTCACCATCAACGACGATTCAGCTTTAGTCATAACAAGTAATACAATAGGATTACTCTTTTCAAAACTTTCTTGAATAACACTGATGGCCCAAATGATAAGTTGCTAGAACCACGGTGTCTAATGTGCAGGCAGACATATTATCTTCCGTCTGGCTGCCCCGTGCCGCGCCTTCTGGAGGTGTAATTCTGTTCAGGCTCAGTTGAGCGGCAATCAACGTTTTTCATGAAGAACCGTCAAGATGCGGTACGGTTGGCTTGATCTTCTGAAGTCATGATGAGGTCGTTTCGCACCTTGCCACCTCGTTCATCGAATTCCCTCAGTGCTCTTCATCAGTGCGCTTCATTCCCCCTTTTATGTGTGGATTATGAAGATGATGATGAGAGGATTATAGTAACCCCTGATTATTGCCCTGCTGCGAGGTATGAAGCGGTAGGTAAGAGCAAATCTGCCGGGCGTGCAATATCTGGTAGTACTTTCTCTGATACGGTGGGGGAATGGACGTGCTACTTTGTGTCAGCTGGTCATTAGCTCCATTGTAGTTAACATCATTTCTGTAGCTAATGTGATGGAGCTGACAGCTCTCTAAGTCTTTATAGTCCTATTTCCACTGTTTGCATTGTGCAGGGTACACAATTAATGGACGTAAACCTGAAAAGGGATACCTATTCCATACTTAGGCATGCTATTCCATACACATCAGTCTTAAACAGTACAATAAGGTGCATGCAATAGCAATTACAATCAGTCACGCGTACAGTTGAGTTGTTAGATAGCCGTCAAACTGCACCATAAGTTTTGTGGAAAGTTTTACGGGACGCCAGTAAGTCTCTTAGTTTTTCTTGGTGTTCAAGTCTGCCGATCTGTCTTACAGAGTTTCCCTCAGGCGAGATAAAAGTCGTGCCGTACAGCGGCGCGGATGTGGCACGGTGCCGGCGACGCCTCCAGTGGGAGAGACCGACAATGTCTCTTTGAACCCGGTTTGGTCTTCATCCTTTGAAAATACAACTAACAAACGCGACCGGAATAAAGTCAAAATCAAACGTGTACATGTGAGACGTAAAAGTTTTTGGACCCAGCTCTATAAAACAGTAGTACACTTCATTCACATTATATCTGTCATATCCTTCCCTCTGTATCATGAGTACTTTATACATACACATCATTGTACTGTCCTGATGTTATGGGAACTGATTTGAGAATAATTGATGATGCTATGGCAGTTGATGCCTTTTAACGAAAGTCAATATCGGTTATATCTAGTATGTCGGTTGTAAAGCATACCCACGTCTCGGTGTCTTCTCTTGTTAGCTCTGCTTCGTTATAGCTGTTTTCAAAACATCAGGATAGATTACGTTACATTATCAACGTTAATGCAAGGTGGTCTTGACTTGGGTGGAAGAAAATGTTTACCCTTTACGCAGAGGTGTGGGCTTCGGCCTATTTTTGACGTGTTTTTGTGTTTTTATCGGGCTTTCTTTTAGTACAAAAAGTCAAATATATATTTTTTGACTAACCAAACTTTGGGTGGCGCACTGGGTATTGCCTTGCCTATTTGATACTGTCTTGCAGACCACAAAGGATTGGCGATTAGACAATTTATTTTCCCTATGTGGAGTGTCAGAATTATATCATACTAAGATGGGACTGGGTTTGCCTGCTGCAGAACTTGGCCAGTCGTTGGCCAGAGTATATACGTATATGAGAAAATCGTCCATTGTTTAGAGACATGTCGACAGATAATTGATTTGCAATTCCCAAGTATGTCCCGAAGAAGGAAACTTCAATTTCAAACCGTTCTTCATATGTTATATTCAATTGTCTAATGTTAAAAATCGCCCCCATTTATGAATAGCGTAGCTCATAAATTTTCGATTAATAGTTAAATCGTTCTTTTGTTACAGGTGCTGATAACAGAATAATTGATGGACAGCTGTATAATAGGTTATGGAATTCAATAAAGCCCTAAGTATGTATTTCCGATATGTTGGTTATCAAGTCCTGGCAGACCTAGCATGTATCACTGTCTGCTGTGTTCCGCTTTCTTGTAATGGTATTAAAACTACACAAAGGAAGACAATACAGGGCCGATAAAGCTGGAAAATGTTAATGGAGCACAAAGAATCAGATTGGTTCTGCACACCTACCGCGAACACTGGATTCGTCACTACCTGTACTGGATGCGGATGTAGGTCTTACTAGTAGATATATGTTTGTTTGTTTGTTTGTTTGTTTGTTTGTTTGTTTGTTTGTTTGTTTGTTTGTTTGTTTGTTTGTTGGTTGGTTGGTTGGTTGGTTGGTTGGTTGGTTGGTTAGATTGATTGATTGATTTATCTCGTGAAATACCAACAAATGAAAAGAGAACCAGACTATTGCCAACCCCACGCAGAACATTCAAGATGTTATAAGGGGTCGGTTGAGACTTTATCTCGGGCATTGATGTCTGATGCCATTTATACATGTACTAAGGACATTATGAACCATGAGGGAACTTTGGGGTCAGGAGACCATGGACCTGGGTTCTTGAAGTTTCCCGCTTCCGCTAGTTCCGTCACCCCAATTACAAGATCCTGGGGTTTCAGACCCGCCATTGACCGTGTGTTTGACCGTATTACTGTCGTTAGTATTGACTCAACCTTTATCTCTCTACTACAGGCTGTCTCTCTCTTCACGGTTTGGCACCTTTGTTGATCTGGAGCATATCATATGACATGACATGGCATTTGATTCGTGTCTCAGGTCAAGGCTATTTTAAATAACTTTTCTTCAGCGGGATTCAGTCACAGCTTTCCTCCAGTGGGAGATATGTTATCTTCCATACTGTAGGCGCTGTTGCCTCTGCGGATGACGGTGGTGCCTCTGCGGGAACAATGATGACTTATCGGCGTCACACTGGAGGAGGTATGCATGAAGTTGTCGTTTAGCAGCACCCTGAAGGGGTTATCTATTGTGTCAGTGTTTCCTGCAACAATCAGGGACGATCTGTCAGTTTTTCAAACCGTGGTTGGCTGGAGGAAAGCCTTTGATGAGTGACCGTATCACTGGATGTATCACATCAGAGTGGTGCTGCACTGTTGAATTTAATGCTCCCCGCGCTGATACACCTGCTGATACAGTACCTATCACCCATGTACACTTCTGATGAAAGGAAGACATGGTGTGTTACGGTGAGTATATAGATGGCTGCTGCAAGGTAATGGACATTCAAAGATACAGACACCAACGCCGGCTTTAGCTTTATCAGTCATACTCGTCTATCTTAAGTAACACACAGACATCAGGCCTACAAAATTTGACAAATTGGGTTTGTCAGCTTTTTTGCATGTCTTGATTGACATATGTGAAAATTGATGTGCAGATGTCGTATATTTTTACAAGCTATTTACGTCCATGCACCATCTGGGAGCCACATGATGTACGAAGATGAAAGGGGAAAATTCTATTCCATTTCAAAATCATATGAAGACCAACACAACGGGAGAAGGGAGAATCACCTGGACATTGAGTCCCTGTAATCCAATGCCCTGCCTCCAAATCAATGCGACCTCCCGACGTGTGCCGTAAATTTCAATCGCTGCCTGTCTCGTCTGTTTCTCCGTGACGGAATGATTAAACTTGGAAGCAGCGTCTTGGGAGGCAGAATCAACGTTACCTGTCTGCGTTGTCATAGTGACCGTTTCTAACTGTGCTCGAGGGCATATCGATTTTCGTTGGTGTCTCCACCGTTAGCACACGGGTGTAGAAATCATTACAAATGGAGGGACGTCGTGACTGTAGACTGATTACTTCATCAAAGAACTTCGAGACATTTCCATTTAAAACTTACTTACGACTATTCAGTAAATCGGAGAATTGCTGAAATGGCGTGTTCGTGTTCAAATTGACCTGAAAAATATCAAACGTATTTCTCAATCTCTTCCCCTTCCGGCAGTTGGTTAGAGACCTGAGAAAATACACGCAGTTCACCAGGCTGGCTATAATAGGATTGTCAGCGCATATAAGCAAGTCTGCTTGGTCCCTTGAGCACAACATCAGGAAATTACATTCAGTCAGTCGTAAACACCATTAGGACTGAAAATAACATTATTCATTGCTGGAGCGAATAGAATCTGGTGTTAATGCTGTTAATGCAATTGTTAACGTCTCTTAACTCCTTTACTACGTAGGGCTCCGTCAAGGTCTGAAAATTTCACATTTTGATTTATCAGCTAAAATCTTTGAATCATTGGCATCAAAGAAGAAAATAACACGTCTTAACTTCATGCTTTTTGCAGTCGATCTATATGTATTGACTTATATTCCGGTATGGAGACGTAACAAATTGCGTTAGTATTGTTTGGTGGGTTTAACTGACATTGCTGTGGTGCGGGGTTAAGGGCCAAGGCTGAGGCCTGCCGATATTTGTACGTCCGTGAAGCACACTAAATCCTCTGCCATGGCCAGGGCACTGTTTTCCAGACATAGCGGAGACAACCTACCCAAGACACATCGAGACGTCTTCCTCTCGTCTATTGATCCCTTAATTGCAAGGTTGACGCTTACTTATCTGTTACCCCATAAAACGACACATCTTAATTGCGTTTACGCTGCGGGCTAACTCCTCCATCGATACGCCGATACCCCCTGCATACTTCATTAACGACTTTATAGATCCTGCTCCATTACCCAGGCTTTTACTGCTTGATAATGGAATAATCATTTTAATCTATCAGTACTTCGCATTATCACACAAGTACTTAAGATTGAATTCGCCGAGTCCAAGACTGCTTGATTTTACTAATTGTCAACAACGTAGGTTGAGACGCCATCTTTAATTGAAACAATCTTTAACCTGACTTGGACGAAGATCTTCAAATGTCATGTGCAACTCGATGTAAATAACCTTATTATTAAAATGGTAGAGTCAGTTTTGTTCAGTCGTGTGTCTAAAAGCTTCAGACCTATATGGAATATGTATATTCTCAGCATAGGGTAGAATGAGGCGTAACATTGTTTATACAGAATGTGCCTGCATCAAATATTCCATTGCTCTTCACATCCGTGTGTTTGACTATCACCTCTGCGGCCTTATGCGGGGGTAGACTGGCGGCACAGGGCAAGCTGGAGAGCGTGTGAAGAAGTGTGAAATGAAGTCCCATGGTTAACCCCACCCCTTTGAAGTGTAGAGAGAGACGGATTGGACGTCGCACCGAATGATAATACACAATACGGACATGGGCGTGCTAGACTGTGATTATAAAGCTGCATGGCTGAGATATAGAGATGTGAAGAAATGAGTTCTGTTGGTAGCTATCAATGGCAATAATCCCAAGTATATTACATGGAATAGGAATGCATTACTCGTCCCAAGCTCGTTCTTTGTCATGTAATGGACTGCATATATCTCCATTATAAGGATTTCTCCAGATGAAATGACAATAATGTCTGGCAGTCTGGCTGTAATTTGTCATATATCAGGAGGACAGTGCGTTCTAATTGCAATGGTGTTGGTTATTTGACTAATGATGTAGACGTCATTTTACACTTATCGGCGTCGATGTAGACTTCATTCTGCTTTCACACGCTATTTAACCGAACTGAACAGTTATAACCTTCCCAACTAGGCACCTGTCTGAAGTCAAGTGTGTGGAGTAAATACCTTCGGAACTTCACATTCATCATGTGCCTGGGAAATGATAGACCCACAGGTCCAGAACAAGCTATATTGACCGGCTTGCTTGATGGATGTCCACTTCTTGGTGGATGTCCTCTAACTTTCACTCCTTTGACAAGCCGGAAACTTTAGCAGATAAAGCAAAACTCTTCGTGTGATGAATTCTTTGATACAGGAGCTGTTTCATGTGTTCGTTTACCACCAAGAACCCGCATTGGGCATTTTCCATCATAACGAGTTCTTGTAGTATACAAAGTTCGATGAGTATTCCTCTTATCACAAGCCTACCATGGCATAGTTGGTGACAAATTTACCCTTTTTACCCTTCTGGTCACGCGGCAAATTACGGTTCTTGTTGGTCATCAATCAGACGTCGTTTTCGGTAATGAGTTTGAGCGGTCAAAGGCCAGACCACTTTGTCAATACAGTTCAGTCGTTCGGTGAGACCTTTGCTGCTTAGGTCGGAAAATCATACCGACTAATAGTACGCTGGTTAGTACAACATCAATATACATTTTTGTTCAGATGACGGGATTACGAAATTTCATTAGAGTCTGGCAAGGTAGTTTTAGTGGCAAAGATAAAAAGTATTGCATGTTTACCACATTGACCCAAAATGTCCTGCATTATTACCATATTGGTAAGAAATGTCTGACATTTTGTCCACGAATAACAGAAATTACAGTGTTTTTATAAACAACTTTTTAAAGAACGTGATGGATGTGTTATCTGTGGGCATCATGGCAGGGTAATCTGATGACTGTGTATTGGCAGTATTGGGTTTTCCGAGGTCACATCAAGGTTTCCATCCCGCCTCCTGAGGGCCCACACTGACAGATGAATGATCGGGGGGCTCAGCCCTGTAGAGGGCATTACGTCAATCAAAGTCACAGCAACAGTGCTGTACATCGCGATATGGGCCTACTTACAGAATAACGTTGTATTCAAGGTTATCTTTGCCATCAACAGTGGTTACGTTTGACCCAAACGATGTTGGTGGTCTAATGATCGTCGTGTAGGGTCTTCTCCCATTGCCGTTGCTCATCGATGCGTGAGAATTGCATTGGCGCTAAAGAGACTGAATGAGTTGTTTTGCATGTTGAAGGTGACGTTCTATGTGTGCATCACTAGCTAGATAGGGGGACCCTGTACACAATATTGTGATCGTCACATTTCTTGGTGCAGTGTGTAAATGGTTCATTAGTTGATGTTCCAGACAGACTTCCCACCAAAAGACTATCAGCTTTGTGAATCTGTAGCCCCGTGCCCCGGCGTCTGATAACCTTTCTCATCAGGAACTGCGCACGTCC
The DNA here is from genome assembly GCF_001625305.1 of Branchiostoma belcheri. NCBI lineage: Eukaryota > Metazoa > Chordata > Leptocardii > Amphioxiformes > Branchiostomatidae > Branchiostoma > Branchiostoma belcheri. The sequence continues at coordinate 1,297,434 of NW_017804131.1, forward strand.
GTTTGTGGACAGCCGTGACAGGCTGCCCCTGGGGATAATTGATGGCACTAACAGTCTGGTCATATCACAATTCATCTCCGTTAAAGATGACCCGGCAAGGTCGTCTGACAACAAAGTTAGATGTCACGGCTGATTGGTCGTCAAGGCTTTGTCTGCGGAAGGATAACTCAGAAGTCACTCAAATTCCGTCCATTATTTACAGTATTACCTTGCCTATCGCACGAACTGATACGAAATAAGCCCATAATCCTGTCCAAGAGCGGGGAGGCCAGGCAAAGGTACCTATGAGAGATTCTCCCCGCGGATCAACATGACGAAACAGGCGAGAGTTTTGGCACTTCACGACTCTCCGTAATGCTCAGAAACTGTGAAATCCATTTCGCCGGTTTTCAGACGGTGAAGCCCATCACACCTCTGTGTGGTGAAAAGCGGTGGATGAAATTGCTTCCCGTACTTGAACCGACTTAATGGGTTGGGGCGTAACGCTGCATTTTGTCTGTAAAATGAAACTTTTACGGACGGTTTCGTTCGAAGATATTTAGCTTCGAGGAAGCCTTTTAAAGGTATCAAGCGTCTTCAAAATCACATTACAGGTTAATACTTTGTAAGACACTCAGATATATATGAAAGTGTATAAAATTGTACTTATTCATTCCCTACTTTTCATGCTCGGTGTAGCCATTTCAATAGAGTGTACACCTCCCTTCTCCGACACAGCAAAATCATGGATTCAAATCTTTGGTCTTAGGAAAAGCCAAACCATATTACATTTGTCGCACTTGGTTTCGAGGAAAACCTGAGCACAAAATCGAAATTGAATCCTGTGCTTTCCTTCCAAAATTAACCCATTTACAGATGCAGTCGAAAATCCGGTGCACTGAATCCTGGATGAACGAAGATCTGCAGCTAATTTGCAGAGGATTTCTCCAAATCCTCTCAGTAGCAAGTTGTGATGAGAATTTCAATCCTGGTCCAGATACCATATCTACTATCCCTTGAAGCATCGGTGTCTCATTTATTTGTTCATTGGTTTACTTTTTAAAAATTTTTGTTAGAAAAATGGTTGCCTTTATCCGTACTGCTAGAAATTATGAAATGTATTACTTAAGCAGTAACATGTATAAATTGTAAGTTAGTTTGGTAAATTGTAGGTAATGTACCGAATGTAAAAAGCGTCCATCTCTAAAGCCCCAATGTTTTACACTGATAAGTTTTGTAACCTTCCAAATTAAACAGAGAAACTTTTCAAAGCCATTAGTATATATTTACCCCATTCATGTCCACGATAAAACGCACATATGGATTTCACACTTATGTTCACCGTCTAAGGTTACGACTACATTGTTTAAGTCCTGTATGTAAATTTAAGGATATGAACCAGAAACCCTGCATTAACCCAAAGTGGCCTCGGTTCCCCGCCCCAGGATTGACCCTAAGAACATGTGTATGTTAGATCTTCTCCCTATGTCTCCTCCCGTCCAAGGCTCTGTTCTAAATCATCATCATCTGTACGCAGAGATGCCCTTGGGCTCACCCGACATCCGAAGATCCATCTGGTAATATTTCATGATATCCGGGCCTGACAGCGCCTGATGTCTGGATAGATGACGTGGGGCTTGACCCTGGATGCCACTTTACTTAATGTTATTACTTTGATAAGACTTCTAATAGCTCCGGGCTGAATAATAACGAAACCCTCGCTGATTTAAACTAGTATCTACGAGGCAGTAGTTGTCCGTACTGTTCTGAAGATGTGGCCTGAGCGGGTGGCTGTAGCAGTTATATTACCGACCTGTTCTTGCCTTAAGTACCGCATACGTAGATGCGCAATTGAAAAATGCAGCATCTGTTTTCTGGTATTCCCTTTGGGATGTATGTTACGTGGATTCATTAGCTTTGAGAAAAGTGCTTTGAAGTCAGAGTAAAGAATACTCGGAGGGAAAACGTGCGTAGGAACGTACATGTGGGAAAACTCGCTTGAAAGCCAAATGGACTCTCAATTAAACTGTAATTGAAAAGTCTATGGGTGGAATTTCTTGGGGCTTGATAAAGGTATCACACAAATGATTTCAAAGCGGTGTTTGCCGTCGGAAGTGTACAGTGAGTCTTACATGTTGAAGGATGTGCAGGTTAATAGTTCGTACTGGTATCAGATACGAAATTATCTTGGTGTATGTTTTGTTATTCTATACAAACTAAGATTGCTTCGGTGTTGTAGGTTGCTGGGCGCAGTCTTCCATTGGGCTGAAGGTGCCAGGGTCAGTGGACGCCACTGCAGGACACTCCGCAGTCTTGCAAGCTGACTTCGACACAACAAAACGTATCGCCTCTGTAGTATGGACCAAAGTCGACTCAATGGACAAAATGAAAAGAACCCAGGTCTTTACCTACTGGCCTCATTTCGACTCCTCCACGGCTCATGGGGATTATAACGGACGCGCAAGGCTTGATGTCCAAGGTGAGGCGTCATTGGTCATTGATGACGTCACGGAAGAAGACGAGGGGACGTACATCATCACAGTATCGGCAGAGGGACTTCCTAGTGAAGAGGCGTTTGTTGATCTCAGGGTGTTGGGTACGTTATGACAAGACAGCCTCTACCGGGCTTCGGAAGCGACTGAAAGGAGAAGAAATTGGCAAAATAGACAACAAACATGTCAGGGACCTGCCAATTTCTTTCCAGCCGCTTCCGAAGCCTGGTAGAGGCTCATGACAACAATAGTAAAGAAGGTAGTGGTCAGTTACCCATAGTTCCGTAACATACTTCTAAATACTACAGAACTATATGCTTTTTAATAGGTATACTGTGCGAAATATGTATATGTTTAATGGGCGTGACGTTGTGTTGCCATGGCGAACTACAACAACTACACTTTATCTTCTTCATAGACTTGTTTCACGTTTATTAATCACAGACAAGAGGTAAAGCAGCAAAAAAATAGGTTGACCACTATAATGGTAGTTATAATATTTTTCAACAAAATGTCTCTTCCCTGTACAGTTTCCCCCTCCGTGTCGGTAGGACCGTCTGATCCTTACGTCACTTCCTGGGGCAGAGGTGTCACCCTGACATGCGCAGTGAGAAACGCGAAGCCCAACGTCACAAACATCTACTGGCAGAGAAATGGCGCCGTGATTGACAGCAGACAGTTCGACACCAAGTATTCTGGCGGGAATCTGCAACAGCCAGACTTGGTCATACGTCACGTGACTAGAGGTGACAAAGGCGTGTACAAATGTATCGCTGATCACGTGGTTCGGACCAGCAGCGACACTCTCAGCTTGGTTGTTCTGTGTAAGGTTGATCTTAATATTTTGACATACTCTATACTTATCCCTTATACCCAACGAGTCATCAATTCATGTTGCAAACAATTCAAACTTTTTTAGACATGCTCATTCTCCAAGATACTATCGTTTCTGTTGTCAAGATATAAATCATATATCTATTCAACATTATTTTCAGCTATTTTCATTACAATTCATATCTTTACATGGTATGCAATATTTCATGGAAACTTGGGTATTTTGTGAATGGGTTTTAATGTGTTTCCAACAGATCCGGCCACCATTGTGAGCATCTCTGACTCCCAGACCGTGAATACAGACGATAGGGTGAAGTTTCAGTGCGTTGCCGAGGGCAACCCGCCCCCAAACATCACGTGGACAGTGAATGGCATGCGCGTGCGCTCTACGACAAGTAAGATGACACGTGACGTGCGCACGGGCACAGTTGTTCTGGACAGAGTGCGGCCAAACGCAACAGGAACGTACGTGTGCACAGTCAGCAATAAAGTTGGGGAGAGCCATGTAAAGTCATTACAACTTAATGTCAAAGGTAACAACTTCTTTTGTAACATTAAACTCAGAATAACGCAAGATGCATGATGCACTTATTCGTAAATGGGAAGCTGAACTAAGAAAGAACATCAGCGAAGACAAAACAGGCAATGAAATGGCAAAATTGGGAATTGAGATAGAGAAACTCAATGTAAAGAAATTGCTCAGCATTTCTCCCCATTCACCACGATCAACTAACGCAGCCGGTGGGTAGTAACAAATGGAGGTAGGTTATGACTGAGTAAAACTTTTATGTACATTTACAGCGTCTTTACGAGGTGATGCGAGCAGCGCGGTAGCTATAGCTATCTGGGTGGGCGCCATTGCCGGAGGTCTGTGGTTCGTGATCTGTCTGGGACTGGTGGTGTACTTCATACAGCGGAGGAGAAACAAGGAAGACAAGAAACGGTTCTCCTTCTACTACAACATGGGGCGGAGGGAGCAGGGACGGCTGGAGGAGAGGTTTGGGGAGGAGACGTTAGAAGTCACCAGACATCCTCATCTCAAATTACCCTGTATGTTTCAACCCCTAGAAATACATCCTATCAGTGGGATAGTCATTTACTTGTTCAAAAGTAAGAAGATAACGGTATGTAACGGCCATGATATAGAACTGTCCTATTTTCAGTCTATAGAACTTATATTTGAAATGTGCGCAGTTTGATGCCATCACCGGTTGGGTTTTGACGTGTTGTATGCATCTTTAACAAAATGTCACGTTTTTACACTTCGAAGTTGCATTTACGTGTTATGGATATAGCTTGCCATTAAACGTATTGTTCCAACAGCCAAACCGATATCACAGACACCCGCAGGAGGCATCACAACCATCAGGCGAACCACAAACAAAGGGAAAAGTAGGTATTTCTTTAGTTTTAGAGTTCCCGTAGTTATCATCTAACAATAAGACGCTTGGATGTGACGCTTGGATGAAGCTATTTGATTTTCACTGGTTAAGAATAGGATTTGAATTGGTCTGGTGAACGTAAACCGGAACATATGGTTTGGCTATCCTTAATTTGGCCTATCAAATCCGTTTGGCATGGTTGAAAGAGCTATATTTCACAATCCAACTTTTTAAGTAGAGGTACGTGATGTCTGTTCTAAAGTAAGCTGTACAAAAGCTCGTATGCTGCAGTGACTGAATGTTTTACGTGCCAAACTTGTGGGAGACCTCATTGTACTTGCGTGCCGTTTCAGTCAGAAGATACGCCAGAGTTCTGCACCCATACCACCCTCAGGAGGGAAACGAACTTTACTTAGAGGCAGATGACGTCATCGAGGTGCTGGAGGGGGAAGATGGCGGCTGGTGCCTGGGTTACCTGAGGGGCAGGATAGGCCTGTTCCCCTCCAACTACGTCAAGTTCCTGTCCGCGTCACAAGGTCGAGGATTTATGACAAGAATTTTGCACATAATTATATTTGTGTTCATTGATCAATGGTCAATTTGGCGCCAATGACGATAGACTTTCATTATTTAAGTTTTTTGTTTCTGCTAATTTTGGTCCCTTTCTCCTGTTGCAGTATCAGCAGCAAAGCTGAGGGAACTTCCCGACGGCGCAAAAGGTCGATGGGCAGACGGAAGTAAAGGTTCTCCTTAGACTAGCGCCTGATCTGTAAAGGGGTTGAAAGTTAACTTTGCTCAAAAGACGCCAATCCTCAAGACTCTTAGGGAAAAATAGAGAACTCGATACTTCGAAACATACCCATTAAGGTCTGGTATCTACGAAGTAGATACTTCCTTCTTAAGTGTCAGATAGTTACAACGGACGAACGTATTGTACATTACAAACTGCCACATGTGTGCCGCTGTTGCTGAACTCTGGTATTGTCTGCAAGAGATGAAACTCTGCTAAAAGGTTATTAATAAGAACATTTTACTACAAACATTGATTTGACGAACTAGGTTGTATTATGCATTACTAGCGGATCAACATGCATGCGGTATTTTCTTTGTGATTGAAGTCTTAAACCACAAAGCAGCTGTGGTCTTAATCACCACTGCACTGTTTCTGATTTAGTTGTAACTATCAACTATCAATCTACAACCAATTATCTTGTAGAGATCCGTTGCTTCTATGGCCTTTAGATTATTGAAAGCATGGCTGCCACAGGTGCAGCTTTTAGATGTAGCAGCTGAGGAGCCGTAAAGACGGCACACTCCACACGAGCCCTGTGTACCAAAGCCGGCATCATCGTCTGCTGCCTGCGTAGGTAGGTTCAAAGTCATCAGTAACTATTCATGTCATCTGTATATATGTACTTCACTTTGCAAATGTCCCTGAAAGCTCAGCAGTTTCTTCAATCACGCATATAAACTTTCAAAAATGCTCTCTGGTCTCTCAAAAAATTCTAAAATATTTGATGGTTGTCTGTCAGGATGCCGTACAGTTTACCAGTCATCAGTAGGAAGAGTTTGATATCAAGAGCATCAGGTGACGACTATACGGAGCCGGAAGGAAGAAGTCAGGTTTGTCTACGATTTTTGTTCTTTGTTAGCTCTTAAGTCTCTTAAGTTTTACAACCATCCAGTGGAAGCTAACGCAACACATATATCATGCACAGACGCTAGAATAGTTAACACAATTGTAGAGCGATGGTTAAACTGATTTTGAAAACTCTAGTCAAGACGCTCTTCTTGATTTCTAATATAGGCAAGCTTATAAGATCATGTCTTTCAGCCAGTTTTGTGCTTGAGGGATCAAACAAGTAAATTTTACGAGTAGTCAAACAGGCTATATCGTAAACGTACATCAATGTTAAATGAAGTGCGGTGTAATAAAAGGATCCCATTCTTACATCTATAACTATTAGCTGATGTAAAGATAGGAGAAGACCTTTTTAGCCAAAGGATATCACCATTTTCCACAACAAATGATATCTAACGATTCTTTGGCCTAGGTGATCTTTAGCAGAAGTAATGCCGGAGGCCATAAATCATAAGATACCCTCTTCACATTCACATTTTTATGACACCGATGACAACTTCTTTTCAAACAACTACTCATAAATCTCATGACCAATTCGTTGTAAAAGAATGCGGCCTTTGATGCTAAATGGTCGTTTGATTTCCAGCGGCTTTGTTCTCTTGACAAAAATAGCTACTGTGCTTTTGACATCCAGCTAGACCTACAGAATGCAGACGTATGTTTCACACATGATTGAAACTCCTTTAGCTCCAGGCTATTGAAGGCGTGAAGTTCGTGGAGAATAAAGCATTGAATGGACTAACAGCGAAGCAGTGACCCCTGTCATCGCGGTGCCATTGGCGCAGATGAAGACAAATGTATTCAATGATTGGATCGTATGGGCCGTGCCCGTAGAAAAAACCTCCCTGTCAATATGGATTCTTCAAGAAATCAGACCTGGCAGACCAACTTACATCCTTTATAACTAGACCCCGATCCGAATAACACTTTTGATAACTTTCTGTACACGTACTTACATCTTATAGGGTAAAAAAGATGATATATCTACCTCTAGCTATTTATCACATTTTCTTTCAAAATAGCTTTTCAGTTTAAAACCGTGTTAACTACTTTTACACGTGATAAAGCATTGTCACTGAGATATCAAATTATTTCAATAGTTTTTTTAGACAGAAAGAACTTTATCATTCTCTTACTAGTAAAATAATGATATATCACCCATTTATCTTATTTTTACTATTACATTTAAGGAAAATCTAAAATTTTCTTACTAGTAAAATATTGAGATAGCACCCATCTCATTTTTTACTAAAAGGAAAATCTAAAATTATCTAAAATGAAAGGAAGTACGTTTACTGACCTGAAAATATTTTCAAACCTAAATGTGGTAGATAATCAAGTCTATGTATCTGCATCTTGGACCAGAAAGGCATGGTTGTAGGATGGTTGTCATGATGATGATGCTTGTGATGGCAAACAGGACTTTATTCTGATACGGCCCTGGCTGAAAAGCCCCTTTAACATTTCAAGTTTTATGCTTGAGGTAACATGAATAGACTTTTCATTTCCAACGAGAGCTCTTCACGGCGCTTTCATTTATAATTAATAGTCGCGCCACTGTCATTGTGATTGCTAACACGTCCGTAGGTTTTTTTGCTGACCCCACATCAGGTTTACACCACAGTACAATCAAACAAACTCTGCCCACACGTTCAAACTTCACTGCACTCTATCCATCACCCGCTGTGATTAATTAATTATGCGTTTAATAAATTATGTAGGGAGGATGACTGAAAATTTATCTGCCTGTCGTGACTTTGATGAGCTTTGGCGAATCCCTGCCGTCAGTCCCGATTCACAGAGTAATCTGCAGTCTGTCATGGAAAAGCGTCATCATTCTGTACAACGACAAAGGAGAGTGATCCAGGACTGCCTCCGTTTACATTTACTTGCCACAACACAGACGTGAAGAAAGGCTAAAAGCTCTGGAACACGGCTCAAGTTACGTTCCCAGTGGGAACAATAGACACATTGGGACCTCCATTAGCGCCAAAGTACCACGACAAATGACTTATTCCTGTGGAATTGGACCCTGGACTCGCTCTAGATTAATGTTTCTGACGTTGACACAGACAACTTCGCCCTCCATGCACATGAGGTGGTGCGATACAACACCACCACTCTTTAAGGAAGTCATTGAAAGTCTAGCGTAACAAAATATGTGTTTTTGCCTCTTCTTTCTCTCAATATCTAGTTTTATTCGTACATGTCCCCTTGGCAGGCATGCTGCATCGTTTCTTTACCCTCCATTTTATCTGTAACAAGTGGGTTTAAGACAGCTCCAGTGTTGACTGTGAGATAATGTTTTTCATATCCTTTGATAGACCCGACTAACAGCGCCTAGAGCTGTTTTAATAACGCAACAATAGACGATGATTTTACGGTAGTATCTCTGCCATCTTTCTAGACAGATTAAAACAATTTTTTTAAACAGTTTATAGACAACGTTTTAGGGCTATCCAAGCGTATACCATTTTCAGATTTAAGATTACCCGAATCCTCAGTACTCTTTACGAGAGAGGCTCATTATTAAAAGAGCTGTTGGACCGTTTCTGTAGTAATTTGTGCCTTTGTGGTGTTCCTGTCTACCGTTTTCTTCCTTTAATATCCAGACGGGGAGACTGAGATAGGAGTCTAGCCTTAAGCTCGTAATAAAGGAAGATGATGGAATACAGTTCGGCCATCATAAAGATACAAATCTTAAGAGGGCACTTAGACTCATTCGTTTGTAGTCTTGCTAAAGGTTGGGGGGTTGTTTGACAGATCACGTACTTCGGAGGGCAAAGTTAGTGGAAGTATGTCGTTCCTTTTATTATTCACTGCATCTCGCCTTATTTTGTGTGAAGGGCAGGACGCACGCCAGAATAGCTCTTCCGACTGAATGATGGATTTTGCGATGACTTTGATCTCACAGCTTCTGTCAGTTCGTCTCCTTGTTGCAAGTGCTCCTCGGCAGCATCGACCATCGAGGGAACGCCTCCTCCGCTGGAGGGAAATGAGGACATCCCGTCGCTCCTTTAACCAGGCGAAAAGGACACGCTGTTTCCCCGAGTTTCACGTTTTCCGTCATGAACTGGTGGCCTAGTAGTCTTTAAATCAGTCAATAACAGATTCCGTATCGGATCTACTTGAAGCGGGTCGCATTCTGATTGGCCTAGAGGCCTCGTTACGTAGCCAATCCCCGGCCGCCTGAGCTTAAACTGCCATTGCCATTCTCCGTGCGGAGACCAACCTGATATAAGTGCCCTCATCATGGGGCGTTTTGCACATCATTATCATCAATCTCCCAGTTGGTGGAGAGCCCTCCGGTTTGCATATTTTCAAAAGTTTTCGCCGGCTTTGATATCTGGGAGAAAAAGGTGCCACTTAACTGTCATCCCTTGATCTTTGCCGACATAAATGCCGGATAGCGAACGAAAGGAAGGCTTACCTTTTCCCCGAGTGTCCGCATTTGGGGGCTCGATACCGCAGTACTCGGCGTCAGTGTGTATCCAAGGCTTTTGTGCAAATGCCGTTTGTATTTGTACGAGGCATGTTTCAACTGGCCGCACTCGGAGGGTTTGCCTACAAACCGCAGGGTTAGGAGTTTAGGGAGCCTCAGGCTCAGCAGCCCGGGAGAGAGAGGCGGGTGGGTCTGGATGAAGGAGATAGTTTAGAAGAAGGCGCCCGTCAGAGGTCAAGTTGGTAAGATTAATTGGAACTGGCGAGGACGACGTCTGCTCGTTAATCAGGGAGACCGTCAGGCCGAGACATTTCTGTGAACACAGCCGTGATCAGAACGCTGACGAGGACTCGGGCCTCCTGGGTGTGTGCAGGGGCTGAACACAGTGCAGGGCACCGCCTACCGCCGAGTTAGCGCCGTCCCTGCCCTGCATGGATGTCTGCTCGCACGAGGAGAAACCTTCGCGGTGTGTGGCACGGCTTCTGACTTACGAGCACGCTGATGTTTCTTCGGCACATCCGGCGTTCAAGTAACGGCCTGCCCGAGGATTATTAGGCGCTACAGGACAACTTCCATACTGTCTACAGTGCCAACTGAATGCGTTGGAAAATAGCCAATTTCTTCCGAAGCTTGGTTTAGCAGATCTAACAGTACGGTGTGGAGAACTAAATATCGTGTGAAAGGTTTGCCCATGTCTAGTCTATTGCCGACCACACATTTTTAAACCTAGCGTGAACGTAGCTTATGTTGCCAGACTAACAAAAATACCTAGTTGTCATAGAGGAAGTCTACGAGGCAACTAGTATTTAGTTTACAGGCCGCCGACACAAGAACTTCCCTGCGTTTGACAGAGGAAATTGCCTGCGAGTCTTGCTCGTACTTTAACCTGAAACGTGCCAGTGACTTGTACCACAAGTCAGATAGTAGGCTGCTGCACATCAAACCTGCAGTTCAAAGAGACGGTGATAGCACCTGAAACTTCCCACTGCGAATCTGTCTCCTGCGCGGTGGTGGAAATTGCCCGTGAAGCATTCCTCCCCAGCCCTGGCAGGGTGTCCTGCGGAGCCGCCCCGCGTAAGTGGAATCCGGTGGGCTGTGACTGAGTTTGGGGCACGTGAGGGATGATAACCATCAGCACTGATGATCACTTCTCACACGAGGACCGGCCGCGTCTACACCGCCAAGGATATTTCACGCCGAAGGATTGAATTTCCATCCGAGTCGGTGTAGGAATGTATGCCGACCAGATCTGACCAATTGCCCGTCTCTTTTTGACCAATCGCAGCCGCCTCACCGAAAGCAGCCGAGCTATTAATTGTAAAATCCGGACAGTATTCGGGCATTACCCTGACCACCCTGCCGGCCGCGGCATCAGCGTGTGTTTGCAGCCGGCCAAAGATCCGCTCACCGTGAACTTGTCGTCTTCGCAGGCGACTTGGTTTGCTCCCAGGAGCCACCGTGTGACTACGTCAACTGGGTTTCCTGCCAACCCAAGTTCCACCCAATACGTGCTCTCACCGGCTCGGAGATCGTAACACTGCGCCTGTGGGAACTACCTTATTCTTCCCTGAAGAAGGCCTACAGCTCGCCTTCCGGGCTACTATTATGTAAAGCATATCGGTTTTCTATCTCGACGAGCGAGTACGAGTGCGTATATACGGTAAACAGTTCGTGCTCTGAGGTTCTGGAGAGAGGAACTCAGCCCTTGAGTGCTACATAAGGCGAAGAGGTTGACTTTTCTCATTTCTTCTCATTCCTTCATCGTCACTCGTCTTACAGGATGACTCCCCACCGACCTTACATGGTGGTGTTTCTCCGACTGGCTGTCTTCATCAACCAGTACGACTTCGGTAAGTGTCGGTGTCTTACATGTATGTCTGGATGACTACATTTCTTTATAGTGTTTCAAATGCCTTAACGGGATGACGGTGCCCCCGGGTGTCAATGCATATCCTCCGCTGATTCCGTCAGATCAGCGCAATACTCGGCAGTCTCTAAGGAAATAACTGTCTAACGGTATATGAGGGATGGTGGTATGCATCGGCAACGTGACAGGTGTAAAATATTAGCTGACACTTCTGTCATTGTTTTCTCTTCATCGTACAATATTTTACAACCTAGGGCCCTTTTCACTTCATCATTGTCTTATCGTATTGGATATTACCGCATGAAAAAGGTAAACAAACCACATCGTCTGAGAGGATATTTACAGATTGTTTGGCCATCAAGATAAGACACGGTGGAAGCGAAGCACTATAAAATGTGATTAACAATCAAAGACCGTGTAAAATAAATGATTCAGTGCTGATCAATGTTACATTGGGTTCTGTCACGCTCGGCACGTGTGAGTTTAATGCATGATCGACCTGCAATAATACATCGAATCATATCATGGCAAATGTTCATCCGTTCACGTCAGTCTCACTTAAGTGTGGCTGATATACCTGAGTGTAAAACACGCAATGATTGTGGGCAGAGTTAAATCCATCACTTACAGCACGTCAACTCTTCACATGATTCACTCAGGAGGAGTTAGGATAAAAGGTTGACACGGTGAAATGTTGTTGAAACCAGGATTGATATCTGCAGGCTTTGTAATCTTTTCATATGAAAGTTCTATGCCTCAAAAACCTTATGTGTGGCTATATGTGTGACTATATGAGTGATGAGTACTAAGAAGAGTTCTATAGCGATGCAAACCCCGTGCCCCTTCTTGCCACTTGTAATAGAAACATAAAACCAGGATAATTTTCGTGAAATATCGACCACCGAAAGTGGAGACCATAATATAGAACAAAAACCTTATTATAACTCTGCGATCAATCAACTACCGAGGTGAAAACCTGCGTTTCGTCTTTAGAGGTCTAACAGAGACATTTTGTGCTTGGAGAAGGGTCCCTTGATATACAAGAAAGATTTCACCACAGATGCATGTCTCCAGGGATGTAGAATATAGGTCCATCAGAAAATACGAATTTGAAAAGGTTCCATGGCTTATTGCTCTATTACATGTCCTGGGATTCATTTATCAACAGGCAGGTGATATTCGATTTTTACCCTCACGCCATTATGTCTCGAAGCACTTCATTTCTTTCCCTGGCATTCCTGAAGGATTGCCCGGATCGAATTTGTAAATAGACCGCCACGTCCGTGTCTCTAGAGATTCACATGTAATGAGGGCACATTATTGTATTACTCCTCTATTAGCCTGCATTTGCGTTCGCATATCTGCAGAGCACGTTTTGCCAGAGATAAGTTGTATTCAGGAGAGGTGAGAAGCTTTGAGACAAGCCCTGTCTTTTGAAAGCTTGGCGACTAAATTTTAAAGTGGACGAACCCCCTGGGAAGTAAATGATTGGGAGAGAAGTGAACATGACCTATGAGGCAGCTTTCCCATGGTTATCGACCTTGCACTTAACAGGAAACAGCGCGAGAAAGAGAATTAAGATCCCACCAAACCACGGTTTACTCTTAATTAAACGAAGCGCGGCCAGCCTGAGTGAAATTCTGCGGCTAAACGAAATGGCGATTAAGAACTTCTTTTCCTCTCTAGTGGTTTGAGACGTCCCATAAGGTCGAAGAAAAGCCACCTGCGTACCCACTCTTCTACACGGAGAATCAATTAGTTACTAATGCTCCAAGTCTAATAACTCTCTGCGTCTCAGTAGTCTTGTTTTAATTAGAATCTGCGGTCTGATTGCTTTTTTCGCAGAGCCACTTGTCACCAAAATTCATGAAGTTTACTGTGTAATTGCGGAAGAAGTATAAGTAATGCACTTGGCAACAGAAAGGTACATAGAATAATGATAGCAGTAGGCATTTTAAGACATACTGCAGAATATTTTACTCCTTAGAGAATAGGTGGAATGTATGTTGCATAAACGTTTGCCACAGAGTCTGGCAATTATGATTATTACAAAGTCTAATTCAGTACTCATTTACAGAGAATGCTGACATATTCAAACTGGTGGAAATTATCGAGAATCCTTAATTGGTTCACAAATCATAATCGCCAGGTCTGCGGGTATGAAATAGTTATTATGTTTACCGAAGGAAAACATATTGTTTCTTCCTCTTCCTCTTCTCCAAACAAATAAGGTCAATGACCTGAACCAGACGTCTGTCACGGTGGTAACTAGTGTTGGGTTACATCATGTTGCAATTTTATAGGATGCAATTTTATAGGAGGAGGGATTTAGACTCCTGTAACTATATTATATGATAAGAATGTGTTTGAGTAAGAATTAACAGAGCAGACTATATGCGAAGGTAAACATTGTGCATTATGCTTATTGCAAATGTTACATTTCTAGTTCTTAAATGTTTCATCGGGGCTTCGAAAACGTCTGACAACATGTGCATTCCAAACATGAATTGTTCTGTACTAACAGAGAGAAGAAGAATAGTTCTATTAGGTTTTGATGGTTGTGAAACAGGAGCCGCCTGCGGTGAGAAGATCAAAAGGTGATATGAACATGACTTAAATGATGACCTTGGAAGGAAATAGCGCGAGCAAACGAATTAAAACCATTCTTTATGTTCTCCACTGGCTGGGTGTAGTTAGGTCTGTCTAGCAGCTGGACAAAATATTGTAGGGCGAAACATAAAACAGAGAAAGAGAAAATTTTGTTTCCTTTTGGACTTCAAAAAATTGTCTTCGCTAAGTTGCATATCAATCAATAGTTTGTGCTTATAAATCTGCAATTCTCATGCAGTCTCTTAGTGTCACTGACGAAAGGTACTGTATGCTACCTGAAACATCTGACCGTTTCCAAAATCATATCCAGTTGCTTGAGTAACTGTTTTGGGCGTAACGTTTGGCTAGATTTCCACAGAACTCGGTCATTTATCGAGCAAGACAGGTCGGTCAGGCCAAGGGATGACAAACTATGGAATTCACACACTAGAAGACGAATATATACAGGTTTGAAAGCGTGCTTTCCGCAGGCATTGAGTAGCAAGACCTACATACCCACTTGACTTATCGCTGGGAAAAGTACACGGTTCTACTCTAGAGAACCTGACGTTTCAGCTGCACGCATGAGAGCAATTATTGCCCTGGCGTCGGCTCAAGATGTGTGGGCTTCTTTTTGTAGAAGTGAAGACCGTTCCTCCCATTTGTGAGATGAATGTAAATGTGGCTTAGATGCCCATGTATCTATATTTGATGTCCTTAAAACGAAAGATTTGCTGCCTTCCATGTTTAAAATGCTTGTTTTGTTAGAATAATTAAATGTTTCGTTTTGGGATAAAAGGGTCAAACTCCGTAAACAAATATTTAAGTATTTAGATACACATATGTAGGTATTAAGAAATGGTGAATGAATTGAGTGAACTTATAGATGTAGAAGTGTATCCCTGAATAGATTCATCAGGTTGGTAAGTCATTGAATAAAGACACTCTTTTCAAATTCAAGAGTTTTATTCAGCCGACGTTTCGGCGACCGTCTATCAACTACCTCAGGGCAATTGTAACTGCTTCACATTGGCCATTGAGTCTCTTTATTCAGTGTAGAGGTATAGTTTGTAGAAGTCTAGACGTATTATTTTTCTTATGTACACTTTTGAGTAGATATCATTCTACGCTTCTGTACAGAAGTGTCCCCTAAAGTTACTTTCACTGATGACAAATGACATGTACGCATTTGGAGGCACATGAAAGTATGGGGTCTCCTGTAATGGCCGACCTAGGAGCTGCACCCGCGTCAGTGATACGGCCGTTACTAATGCACAGGGGCAGGCAAGGCGCTTTACACCTTGCAACCTGATACTTTAGGATCATTTTTATCAATAAAGGTCAGACGAAAATACGTCTATGGGGGATATACAGACTTTCGTCCTGCTTTTAGAGTTATCTGCCAGGCAACTTAAGTGATATTTTATGTCGCAGGTGGTCACCGTCTATGAGTAGAAAAATGGAGTTAAGCTTTTCTGCCTTAATCATATCCACTTTGTGTGTGGAATGAAGTGCTGCAATTACGGTTTACGAGTTCCAGGTACAAAACGCAAAAAGAAGTGACACAAATTGCAGGAAGGTCGGGTACCATAATCACAAACTGGGTTGCTGGACGGGTGGTACATGCTCTGCACGTCGCCAGAAACAAATTGAAGCGGTCCCTGTAGGCAGCAAAGGGAATCGCAGTAACGGCGTAAATGTGGGCAAAATTACCCAGTGGAGTGTGAGTTTGGGTGTGTGCGCAACGTCACTCATAAGACAAAATGGAGTTACAGGGAAGTGGGGGGAAAGAGACAGGGATGTTTCGTAAATTTCTTGTTAAGCATTAAGGTATGTAGAGAATGTGCTGACTGCGAAAAAAACTTTCCTGAAGAGAAATATCTTTCATACTCAATCTTAGCCAGTACCAGTTCTATATCGATGGTTCACTGTTGTCATCCCGAGTGGGAGGAACCACCTTTCCTTTAGTGATGAGTTTCTAAATATCGACAAGTCCCGGGAAGGGAAGGATAAGAAAGGCCGTCGAGACGGCGGAGGTTGTTCTACCGGAAAGCTGAGTAATTTCCCCGGCTCAGCTGGAGCTCACAAGGAAGTTATAAATAGAGAATTCGGGCCAAGAAGGCTTGGACCTGTCATCTGCCTGTATGTTGTGCACGTCGGTAGGGAAAGGGTGGATTTGTAGCGCGCCCCGCTGGTGATCACATGTATTACCGGTCTTAAGTCGGGGACGGGGAATCTATTCTCAGGTGGATGGCTACCAGGATGAAGTACTGCCCATGTCGGTGTTCTCTCACCTCACAGGAACCTCTACCATAATTCTGGTACGACTCCTGAGTTTTAAATGAAACATGCCGTCTTATGCATACAAATATAAGAAAATGTTTTGAAACGCCGCTACTAGTAGCTAACCTACGCGACAACAGCATCCATGACGTCAAAGATAACTTTGTTTCCTTACCTTGCCTTGTCCTACCCATAACTTTGCTTCAAATGTCTCCAAAGGTGCTTGACTTCGCGAAATCTTACTGCATCTCATATGTAAAATAAATTTCCAATGAGTGTAGGAGTTTGGCTCTAGCTCCCAGTACGATATCTTTCCCGGTTTCCCAAGAACGGTGTTTAAGTTGCATAGACAATCTTACCATGACTTTGGGGGAAAAGTCATTACCAGTTTACGGCGCTCATTTGCCTTTTCCTCACATATCGAGCTGGCTTCATTACAGGGAGACGTAAAAAGGTATTATCGGCCGAACCGTTGGGCACACATCCGATCAAAAAACAGGCCCCAAGGCAGGACGTGTATAGAAATGCCGTATTGTAGAATAAAGTACGACTTGGTGTTTAACGAAAGGACGGCATCATATATACTCCGTCAACAGATTACCATCTACCTCGTCACTCACATCCCTATTTCGTTTGATTTTAATGGAATGAAAGGATGGACGTCGTCTAAGATTCATGTTCCAATGTGCTGAATAACGGTCGTGGAAATATCGTATTCGCAACAACATACCCATTACTATTGTTATTGGGCCATATTGCACCCGTAAGGACTATTTCAGTATAGTATAGGAATATTTCCCTCAGCTTCCTTGTCTGGCATCTATTTCTCACACGGCATCAATACTCTTGCAAACCTTTTATAGGAAATACTAGTTCTCTACATCTGTCTTAATTAACTTGTTGAGTTAATCCCCACTTGTCAACCAGTGCCTCCCTTACCACTTATAAGGATTATTTCACATTTCTATGCCATTCCCCTAATCTGCTCTTTCCAAATTATGATAGAAAACCTTATTACAGCGCTGCCTTTTACAGTTGCTGTACGTAACGTGTTCCATAGGCATAAAGCCAAAGGTCGTGATAGAATAGATGGAACGGATTGTCGCTGAGTTATTTAAGGATTAGTCCTCGCAGTAAGACATACTGTTGCTATGTTGTCTAGTGGCCTGACCAGTCTACATGTCGCCAACGTCCCTTTATCGAGTGTGAAAGTCATTTCCAGCAACGCCGGGAGTTTGATTTTATCACCTTTGCTTTTTACATCAGGGATCGGCAGTTTTCATTGCCTTTGAGTGTAGCGTCTGGCTCAGTGACAAGAAGGATTCTAATCTCAACCGAATCACTGAGTTCTAAGTCACAACTATAACTATGTCCCCTTCATGTGTAGTCTCGAGTGATGTTGTGGTCACAAACGTACGTCCGAGACCCGTTGATCTACGTACCATTGTTACTTTTCCTTAAGTTACTTTTTCGCTCCAATGCAAACCTTGGACCATAATGACCTTATGTTTTTTAATCAGTACTACGTTCAACTCGTAATGGGGATATTTTAAGACATATTCCTAAAGTATTGACGAAGTAAAACAGCTCAAGCACCCGGAAATCAGCTACTGGAAGCAAGACCACACACCACGCAAAGGTCCTTGTAAGTTCGGCTGCACAGAAACATGCTCGTTAAACAGCTACCGCGGCTTGACTTGCTGACATCCCGGGAACATTGCGGTCAGACCCAGGCTTGTTCACCCTTAGAGGCCTCGTTAATTCGACCAAGGGCAAACGTGATCAAAATCCTCAAATTCCTACAATGAAAACATTAGGAAGACGCAAAGTTAGGAAGTCGTGCACTTCGAACTATCTAAGTGAAAGAATAGAATCCCACTTCAGGTTGCATCAATTAATTTTCTTCTTTTTAGGTCAATTGGTGGTAATCTTTCACCATGTAGGTTTTAATTAGACCCACAGCCGATTGGGGGTTTCTAATCATTACTCAAGCTGGAAGATGTCAATTTAGGGAAGCCAAATGACCATACTAAGAAATATTTATTAGCAGTAGACACGGTGGGGGGATGGGCCTTATGTAGATCTGATGAGGGGTTCCCTCATGGTAGATTCATGTTTCGTGATCAGCATCTACGTTGGACCTCGGCGCTTTTAGGGTCATTCATCTGTCGTTGCCCCTGCTCACCTTACTGTTATCCTTTCCACATCTTCCGCATTGCCGGGTGTACGAGCGTATGTCTTCTTTGCTGAAAGCTATAATGATGTTTCTGTTTGCTCGTGTATTATGTAACATCTATCAGTGTGTTGATTCAAATGGCCTGCGGCAGCAGGCTGAGGCCCATTGCTCAATGTAAATCACACCGCAGGGGACGATCAACGTCATCGCTCACAAATCTTCAATCTCTGTTCGACGCCCGAAGCTGATGAACGGATTCACGAGGAGAAAAACGTCTGGGCAGAATACGCGAGTGGCCAATTTGTAAATGATCGCTGGTCGATCAATTTCGGCAAATCGATCAGGAATTCTCACGTGAGAAGGTTGGAACTATTGTTAGAACTCACGAGGCGCTGCCGGCAGCGGACCGGTCATTGATGGATGCGGGGGTCCGCAAGGCAAAGTCGCGCCTAAGTTCCCACTGGTAAATCTGACATCTATTATACAGCACGGAACTTTCCCATTTGTGTCAGCGAAGTAATTGTTAGGAGCGCTGTGAGCCCCGAACTTGCCCCCGCACTTTTCCGGAAACTTCCCATGGAGTACGAAGTAGAATTGGCAGATGAAACAGTCATTGGCAACGCCCCAGTTCTTCATTGAACTTCCCGTCGCATGTTTGAATCACAGCCCAATCTAATTGTTGAAGGGATGAGAGTGTTGAAAGAGGATGTCATGAATATGTCAGTGTATTGCAGCGCTACGTGCTATGAAAAAAGGGCATAACGTATTTCCATTTCAAGTCCAATATATGCATATTTCACCATGACCCTGTGACAGATCTTTGTTCAATACCACTAGAATCCTCTCCTGTTCACTCCATACTGACCCCAGTCTCACCTTGCCCTCATTTTGACAGTATCTAACCTGCTGGTGGTCTGACCATTACAGGATATATTATCGTCTCCCACAGAGTACACTTTTATCGTACACAATCACGTGTCTGCCAACAGATGGTGCATGGCATGAGGTCTGTTGAGTGAATCAGGTAGAGGTACAGGTTTGTCCGGTGGTTTTGATGGTGTTACTTTTGTTGTTCGGTTTCATTACATCGTAAACCTTCGAGTCCAGTTGCCTTCAGTTCTTTCAGAATAACAGGAATCGATAATCGTAATTTCCTAGTCCAACATCATATCTTTCTAAAGAATGTCAGCTGTGACTAAGCCTTTTGAGATTCCTCTGTTCCCAAAAGTATCAAATAGATAAACATCAATTTGATGTTAGGTTAACTGCATTGGGTATCTGCTATTCTGATCTGGTATCGCATCCGCGCAAGAATGTTAACAGTATGCAGTGTTGACAGCCTCCATATATAAAGATACATTGCCAACAGCGCTTTCATCAGACGCATGTAATTTACATAAGAATGGGTACTCGTAACAAACTACTCAGCAGGGACTAATAAACACTTTACAATATGCAATCAAACATTTATGTTTTACTGTAAACTACCCAGGCAATAAAAGTCCAGTTCCAGACATCCTGTAGAGCATCTTCAATCGCATAGGTCAATGAATTGGTCGGAGGCCAGGGCTGTAATTCAGTATAGATGTTTATACTGTGGTATCCAGCATACTGAGATTTGAACTGTAGACGAACCTTTATGTCTGCACGACTAAGGAAGGCATGTTTGAAGGAAGAAACAAGATGGTCTGATGTGATTTGATGTGATGTGAGATGGGCATGGTTAACATGCTGGTCAGGTTCCAAGTCTGCTGGTTAGAAGCTCCTTCAGAAGTGTGTTGCGCAGAAACTTCGTCTACCAATGTTTGAAAGTTTTCTCTGAGCCAGTCCATTAGCAAAGTTAAAGGGCGGACGTTGTGAGCATACGTACACACGTACGCCGTACCCAAGCCTCTATTACAATTACAAATGTACAGTGTCCTTCAAACTAGTCCCAGTGCTGACGTCCCCTGTCAAATGGTCAAATGGAATAGCCATTAGCCCAACCACTGTAAGCCTGATGGGTATGTAATTAGTCCGGTACCCATTAGTTTCTGTGGCTCCCTGACGTACATCTTTGTACTGCACTGGACTCCCATTATCATTGCAGAACTCTGTGATGCACAAACTCTACAGGAACACCTGCAAGGTATACCCTCGAAGGTTTACAAAAAGCTACACAGGATAGACGTAGGTAAAGGTGGTATCCATGCCATCTAGTAGAAATGGCCACACAGGCAATATACAGGTCGAGAGCTTTCGAGTACCAAAATGACATGGTCTAGTCCACGACCATATGTACTGTAGATCACCAGCCGATGTCTCTTGTGTTGTTTCATCACTGGTATGGCAAGGGGGAAGAGAAAATGCTCTACTACAATGGCAACGCTTTATGTGTACATAGTAAAAACATCCGTCTATTCCGGTTGGCGAGGCGGTCTGTTTCCCATGCCCAAGACCTGTGCCAAGTGATGAATGTCTTACGGTGGGCAGGGTCAGAACGATGGGAATCTCATGAGGGCAAGAGTCATACATCATCCACGGAAATCCATTGTCCCATCTAAATCGATACCCCAACTCCACTTACCGTACATCTGTGTTTCCACATATGTCATCTATATTACAGTATCGACATCAGCGCCAGGGTGCAATCTGTCAGGACTAATGTCAAAGTTTGGAGAAACTTGAGTGTGAGGATTAAAGTGCGCCAAAATGCAACCGTTTTCTTATCAAACAAAGCAAATGTTTTAAAGCACTTTTTAAAAGACTATGCCTTTCGCAAATTCTTGCCTCTACCGTTATCTTAGTTTGCAGACGCTTGAAGAAAATCTAGGTGGTTTGGTCTTATCTTTTACTTCTATATTTCTTTCCAAGAAAAGAGCGCCCAATAAGTGAAGAGCGCACTTCAAAGTCAAGGGTTAATCCCGAAACACTCTAAGCGAAAACAAAATTTAGGCCCGGGCTTATGACACACGATTTCTAAGATTTCTCAAGTGTACATGGAGCCATCCCGTCTAGTGCTGGTTATTTGTCTGGTACCCGCCATAATCAAAAGTTTTCTGTTTAACTATGTTTTGAATATATCTTATACAGGGCGTGAATACGCAATAAGATTAATTGTACTTTACATATTTAATCAGATTAATCTGTATACGCAGATTTGGTATCCGAATAGACTTTTCTGTCATGAGCAGCAAATCTTTATATAATTACTGCCATAATTCAAAGTTATAGATTTCGATTCCCAGGTTCAAATAAGGTTTTCGTGTAGGACAATTATATTTTAGTATGAAATGGGATGAAAGCAACTGGGGTTGACAAGTTCTCCTTGGCATCATATGCTCAGGTTGGCATACTCAGTAGGGACTGCATGCGGCAGCGGTTCACAATGAAGATAGATAGGAAAGACAATAGATACTGAAGGTATAGACTGATACGTACAGGGGGACTACTAATGTAGGGAGATGAATTATAGATGGATGAATATTAGGAAATATTTGGGCAGATAGAACAATATATAAATAGAAAATATCCACAGTGTTCTGGGACACACATTGTGCCTCTTTCATTTGACTTAACTACTTCCTCAATTCAATGTTACAAATGAATACATTGTCGTGGCTTTTCTAAGACAACCAGATCGATTACTGGCCTAAATAAGTTTACCTGGCCACTTGATGTCTGCTAGTGTATCTAAGAGCAGTATAGGTAGGCAGGTAGTTAGATGTCAATTGTGACATGTACTAGTAATTGTTACTGCCTGTCGACACTATCTGTTTTTGTTGGATTCTAATGTACAAAGATATCCGATATTTTTATTATCTAATGCTTCGGTCTTACATGTCGTTATCACCGATTTACAATAGACATATACCATGGAGAATTCCAGATGCCTTTTTGTCGGATTGATATTGCGCCAGTTCCTTCCACCTGCCAGACATGTTCATTCCCTAACGGTAACCAAGGTCAATGCCACTATTCAGTTCACGGAATAATAAATGGCACAGCATGAGTGAAGGACGACCTAAATCAATGTTGTTCTGTACAAG
This sequence comes from Branchiostoma belcheri, assembly GCF_001625305.1. Lineage (NCBI taxonomy): Eukaryota > Metazoa > Chordata > Leptocardii > Amphioxiformes > Branchiostomatidae > Branchiostoma > Branchiostoma belcheri. Next base: position 1,320,148 of record NW_017804131.1, read on the forward strand.
GCTACCTCACAGCCATCAACACCAGATAAAAGGCTACAACATGACAGCCACCTCCCCAAATGATGGATGGCCGCGTACCGGCAAAGCTAATGTCCCCTTTCAAGTTGTTAGAACATGTCTGATTCCATCTTCGTACCGAACACGACACGGATAATGGAGCTTTGTGCCGTTCAGAGTGGGAATGACTGAAATAACAGCTGAGGAGTTCAGAGCTGTTCCTTCAGGACTGGTCCTAATCCTTTGTCTAGTCCACATCCGTGGCAGAAACCTTAATGGGTCTGGTTTGCAATCCTAAACATCGTTCTGTTGTGTCTTGAGATTTTGACGTGAGATACATCAACTGCATTGAAAACATAATTCAAATCCTCATGGAGTTGTCTAATTGCAAAGGTGGTCAAACTTTCTACTTACAATGCGACAGGTCCATATTCATCAATGCCCATGGAGACTACTGTTCTTCTGGAATATGAAATACAAAGCGTTTCTGACATATGAAATACAAATATACTGATGTAGTAGTAGTAGTAGTGTTTTATTTATTCAGTAATTACAGATTACACTAGCATGTCATAATACTTCTGGCTGCCCTTTCGCTGAATTGGAGTGATGACATTGACAAAACGTAGTATCCAGATCAAAATAACAATACTTGAGTAACAGTAGAATTTGTGTTGAGGCCTCGTCTGTAACTACCCGTCCTTCCACGATAAGTATAGGTTATCAGGCCTTGGCAATGTGAAGGCCGTGTGCGGAGTTTGGCTTGTACTAACTAAACCACACAGATCGATTCTGAGGTATGCATGCCCGAAGCCAGGATTCTGATTGGGGGGATTCTTTCCACCGTCTGAGGGACCATCAAGAGCCGAAGGCGCGAGCTTCCTAGGGGGGTCTGGAGAGTATACTCCTCCGGAAAATTTTGAAAATTGAACCTTCTGAAATGGCATTTCCTTAATTTTTTAGAGGATTTCAAACACACAAAAACAGAGATAAGTTTTTATCCAATGACAAAGTGAGCAGTTTTTTCAAGGACTTCCATCCCCACGTGATACAAATCCCACCTAGGTTTTTAAAGAAAAATTTCGGACCTTTAGATAAAAAGTGGACCTTTGGGCCTTGTGTGGGATTTTTCCGAACCCCACCCCCCTGTCTACGGGCATGGTATGTCTGGTAATGTATCTCTCACAGTTACATCGCACCTTAGTGTTTTGTTACTTGTATCATTATCTAAACGCGAGCACCAAAATTAGTGTTGCTTTGCATCTGGGAATTCGTCATACGCAAGGTTGTCAATGTGGCAGACAGGATACTTTGGCGCTGCGTGTGCATATTTATAAGTGCACAGCGAGAGATAACTCTCCAAGAGAGAATGCGCGGAAGATGAATGTTTTAGGCAAGGATTGGATTGCACGGTGGGGCATAGGACAGCTTGTATATTGGATTTGTCTATTGAAAGGTAAGACGAAAGGTCATACATTGCAGTTTTTTGCGTGTAAGTTAGGATATATTGATATTGAGAGCTGGTACGCAGTAAGGGATATTGCAGACAGGTTGATATGGTGGTACGCCTTATAACGCACAGTGGGTCACAGGGGTTGTATGATTTTTATATCTTCTGAGAGAGAACATACGTTTTGTTGAAATAGGTTGGCAGAGTATAAGACGCATTGGTAATCATAGCATTACACATCATTCTAAGATACTGTACTGTAATCATGACGGGTTAAATGGACTGGTTGTTCACGTTGGGTGGCATGGTAAAGGCAATCTATAAAATAAAGGTGGAATTTACGTGTTGAGGTTAGGAAGGCAACAACCTGATAACAACATGCATTGGGAACGTAGAATTATTATCCATTTTACAATCAGTTTTTCTGTCGAGTTTGCTACATTTGTAATACATGACCATACTGTGAAACTTGATGAATGCGGGATTTCAGCAACATAGAATAAGGTGCCAACCCACGAACATCTTGACTTTCTACTTGATGTCTATGCTACAAGATTGCCTGAAGATTGCCAGCTCTCGCTTTACTTATTCCGGCTTGAAACTGTTCTACCCCCTCCATCCAGCTCCAACTGATGACCTTGTGAGATATGCTCCAATCGATATTCACGTCCAAGTGCACACGCTTTGGCGGCCGGAAAGGCAAACATGATCTTCGTGATAATGTGGCCGCACCAGCCAGACCGGCCCGTATTGTCATCAAATATGTCGTTAAATTGAATTAGTTAAAAGGCAGACGATTGTGTTGTCTGGACCAACATTTAACAAAAACATCGCTTCGCACGCTGATATCACCCCGAACAGATCGAGATAACAAGACGCTCACATCAAAGAATCCCTGATGCCGGCTCTATGGATTTGGCCCTGAAGCGTACCAAAAGGCCAGGTGCTGCTAGCTCGATGACCGAGCAGCGATTCGTATCACGAACTGTCAGCTCAGGATTTCGACCAGTTATGCTTCGCCCTGATTTACGAAAACATCGCACAATCTTCCCGATTCAACCTTTGCAAGGGGAGGACTAAATTTGGCCCTTACGACCATTTAACGAAATCCTTTTCAATAATCTTCTGCCAGTGATTGATGAAGTAATCTATATGCCTAGTGGAACTTGAGCCCAAAAAAGGCTGTACTTCGTGCATCATATCCACACCGCCCATCGTGACAAACCACCAGAATCATGGCAGGGTTCGCTGAGGTCGATCTGCTGTGGTAACAGCGGCGGCTCCTGCTGCCGTATTGGGTGAGGACGTGGCTTGATTGCTGACCTGTGAGCCCCAGAAGCAATCTCACCAATCTTCTCTGACCCCATAATCATAACGGAAGTGCAGCCGTTTGTCAGAAAGGTCCTGTTTGCGGACCAGGGGTCACGTAAGCGGTGCGCGATGTTTTATCTCGGGAAAGCAGATGTTTGCGCACTCATCCCCCGGAGTTCGACCACTCGCCTCTTATTATTCTCGGGGTAGTCTCGACCTTTCTGCACGCCTTAGCAGGAAGTTCCCACTGGTCGATACTGTATCCTCCCGGCGCCATGGCCGCCGAACTGCCGTCTACTCTCGGCTTTTGAGTTTCGCGTTGACCAATTTGGGCGTCATTTTCCCGGTACGTATCTTAAAGTAACGAGCACCACAGATGAATTCCTGTCAGCTATGGGTCGTCAAAATGTCAAAAGTCTCATGAATAGCTAACTACCATGACAGACAGTGGTTACAGCCAATCTTCAAGCTACTGAGCGTCGTCAGTGAAGCTTAACAAAATGGAATGGATACTCTTATCTATGATAGCAAAACGCCCTTGTCTAAGACCCTGGTGATTAATGATGTTACCCACGTACATCGGGAGGTGGCGTGTTGAGAATATCACAGTCTGTCATGTTCACCTTTCACGTTAATGAAGCCGTAGTCATACACATGAATATACAGTAACAACTGGTTATCTCTAGTGTAACACTATGTTTTGAAGTTCACTCAACGTTACGCGTTCCTGTAAGCACCTGCCACAAGTTGTTACCTGGTTCGTGGAAATACGCCATCAATCAGCATACGCTAAGTTATCTTTGTTGGCCCCAGATGATACTTAAGTTAAGCATTGTCTGCCTAATGTACCAGGGGGCATTTTCATTTTCTGTCTGAATGCTTCGCACAACACTTTTTGAAAAGCTAATTTTGTTTTAGGCTCAGTTGAGTGGCAATGAAAAGCATTTGATGAAGAATAGGCAGGATGTACCGCGGGTGCCTTGATCCTCTGCAGCGATAATGACGTCGTTCCGCTTCCTGCCAGCTCGTTCCCAAGTCTGCTGTCTGAGAACTATATTAGTGCGACTCGTTCCCCTCATGTGCGAGGATTATGGCAACTTTTCATTGTTGTTTCATAGTGCAGTACGAAGATCATCTAACGGCACAACTACGTACGTGTTTGATATCAGGCGTACTTTCTAACGACTATGGGCTGCTGTTCAAGCTTAAAGCCACGCTCCTAAGTATATATTTTTTCTCAACACACCATAGCAGATTCAGAGCATATTCTAAAAATGGATGTTACTCCAGCTCTGGATGTTATAATGAATTCCGGTCACGCCATATGCGTAGACTGAATAACAAAGTTCTTTATTCACAACCACTCGCTGACGTCTCAAAGACCGTCTGTCATCTTCATCAGGGCAATTATAACTGGTAGACTGTGCACTGAAGCTAGGTGTTACTCGTTTCCTGTGCACTGAAGCTGAGTGTTACCGGTTGACTGTGCACTGAAGCTATGTATTACTGGTTCACTGTGCACTGAAGCTAGATGTTACTGCAAACAATGTAGTCCCAAACGTTAAGTAATTGTGAAATACACATATTTTGCTACAAAAATAGACGTTTGAGGATCAGTATAGTAAACTAATCAGATATAGACATACGGATGTCTCAATAGTATTGTGCGGCTGTGCACATTAAAGCTACGTGGAATGTAACAAAAACAAGCCTTGTCATCAGTTTCTGGAAAGTAAGGACACAATAACCCATCATTTTCCCGAGCTGGTCCTTTTCCAATACTAGCAGCGCATCATTTGACCCGAGACGCTGTGGGGTGTGTAAGAAAAATAGAGTTATAAATCATAGGTTACATTGTGTGGAACCTGGGCCGCATCAAAAGCTCCTATTACTTTCCAGCCACCAATCTGAAACGGAACTGTCGATATCAAATCAGACGACGGGTCAACCGTTATGTACTCCAATAGAAGACCCTTTCACGTTACCACGCGGCAGGGAGTAGTTTGTTCACAAGGCTATTGGTGTTATCGATTCTATGTCTGAGTTTGAATAGATAGTTGTGCATTGTTCAAGCAGTGCTTTTGTACTTGATATATACAACATTGGCTTTGGCAATTGGGCTTTCACTAGAATAAATGGCGGGTAAGAAATGTATATCATTCACTGTTAAGACATTTTTATCGTAGCAGTTGGTAGATGATTATGGTTGGGTGAACTTTCCATAGCCAGATAGGAGACTATATAACCTGCTATTTCTCAGTGTCACGAGATGGAGGATAGTAAAGTTAACGAAACCGTACCAGCTATTGACCGTGTTATCGGCGCGCGCGCAGTAGCCAGTGTCAGGGGAATACGCGTTCTCAGCAGGAAAGGTCGCCTATAATTTGTTGGGCTTGCATGATGTAGTACTGACACGGTACCTAGTGGAGTCAAACGGTTTGCGTGCCATTTTGTGTGTTGTCTACTATGTTATTTAAAGTTAATGCAATTAAGGTCTTTACGAAACGCGGTGACGATGACACCGTCTCGTTTCATCAGCTCTTCCAGTCTCCATTGCCTCTCTGAGTCCGTAAACTTGCATGAAGAAAGTTGGGTGCGTGCGTGCGTGCGTAAATACTAGTAATCACGACCAGCTATCCCACGAGCTGCCAAGCGACATCTAGTCATCCTGTAACATAGTTTTGCTTCAGCTCACGGTGGGACGTCTCTCAGTCAACTTAGTACCACGCCGTGTTCAAGGCCGCCGATCTGTCTTACACAGTTTCCCTCAGGCGAGATAAAAGTCGTGCCGTACAGCGGCGCGGATGTGGCACGGTGCCGGCGACGCCTCCACTGGGAGAGACCGACAATGTCTCTATGAACCCGGCTTGGTCTTCATCCTTTGAAAATACAACTAGCAAACGTGACCGGAATAAAGTCGTTGGACAAAGTTTATAAACACAGCCCATACAAGAAGTCAAAATAGTTAATGGCAATCAAACTATCTCGATAATAAATCTATGACTTTTTGTTCAATAATCAAAACTGATAATAATCAACAAGATATATCTTTAACGCCTTGATTTGAGTTACTTCATGACTTCTGAACGTCATTCCTAGATTAATTCATAAATACTTTAGACTACCCCTTTGTTATGAGGACTGATTTGAGAATAATTGATGACGGTACGGCAGTTGGTTCCTTTTAATAAAGATCTATACTGTTCATTTCCAATATGCAGGTTGTCAAACATACCCACGTCTTCTGGTCATGTCGAATTAGCCCTGCTTCGTGATGTCTGTTTTTAAAAGTTAACGCCAAGATTTATTTTGACATGAATACGGGTGAATCGATACGACACAACAGCTCAGGCGACTGGTGCTCTGAAACCTGTCGTGTTTTGAGCCAACTACGTCGTGTTTGGATATAGTTTGTGACAGATTGATTAATCCGTTTGAGACTCTATTCAATACTTGCTCATTTCCAACTTGGTCCATTTATCCTCTCATCCACAAAGCCAAAGGGAAGCTTAAATGTCACGACAGAAGTAGAGCATGTTTGGCCGGGTTTTCGAAATTGGATGATCTGTTATAAGGCACCAAAATGGTAAAATGTAAATGCTATGAGACACCTTGGCCCTTATCCACGCTCTGGGCTCGTGTGAAAACGAAATTAGCAAGGCCGCTGCCTCTTTTGTAGTATGCTTCATGTAACAGTCATTTCTATTTATAAATCCCATACCTCTTCGTATTGCCATAAATTGTTAAACTGGTTCCTTTCTTACGAGTGGTGATGGCAGAATAATTGATGAATGAATGTATAACACAAAATGTCCTTTGTCCCATTCAGTAAAGATCAATAGCATGACTTTCCAATATGCTGGTTATCACGTCCTGCCAGACCAGGTATCTATCACTGTCCGATGTGTTCCGCTGACTTGTAAAGGCTCTATTAAAGGCGAACAACAAAAAAGTCCATAAAGTTGAGAAAGCGTAAAGAGCACAAAGGACCAAATTGGTCATGCACAATGTATTCGATGCAGTCTGTCGTGTATGTGGTTCCTAATAGAATGTATTGATTGGATTTTCTATAGAGTATCATAAACCAAGAGGTAAGAGCTTATGTTCACAATATGTATTGATCTTGATGTTACTGAATAAATCACCAATGTGGCAGATACTACAGGACTTGGACCACACAAAAGACAAATCAGGATGGTTGAATGTCAGCCACCTCTTTGACATGTAAGCTTAAGGCGAACTCATGCAGACGTTTTGAGGGCTAGACAGAGACCTTGAGGTCTCAACCCTATCTCGTGGGGACCAGACGTCCTGACGGTATTCCCACTGCCACTGCCTCAATTCACCCCAATTACCGTAGAATCCTTCAGATCAGGCCCGGTGCTGACCGTGTATTTGGCCGTAGGGTACCGCATGTCGTTAGCATGGAGTCAGCTTTATCTCTGTTCGCCAGGTTGTCTTCTTCTTTCTAAGGTTTACCGTTATTGAGATCCTCGAGCTCAGCGACATGACTTGCGGTTAGGGTCATGAACCTGGGCACATTTGTTCTGCCTCAGATCTGGCTGAGTGAAAGATTCAATACTGAAGTCGACTTGGAAGCTCTGAAGTTCAAGCAGAATAAATGGCGGCTTGTTAGCCTGTTAGACCCTAGGGGGGGCATGGAACTGTAATGCATATTTCAGCGGAGAAAAACAAATGTCACTATTTCTAGCATCAGTCAAGAATAAGTTGCTAAGTAGCTTCAAGAAAATCCTTTGATAAACGACGCATTAACTATATATATGGCTTTTCAGAGCACTGGTGCACTCTTGAATTAAATCCCTCCGCATTGATGTACATGGTTCGCATCAACCAACTGTACTACTACTCATATAAAATGGAAACCTAGACCATATCGATCGTCTTTGAAAAGTAATGGACATTTGCAGATAGGAACGCGTTTACCTACATTATCACCGTCACATCAAAGCGGTAATGCACTGACATAGACGTTTGGCTAAGCCTCTTAAGTAACTCACTAACATTAGGCCGAGGAACAAATGGAGAGAATGTCACATCAAGGTTCTGCCTGGCTTACTGGATCTCATTTATCTCTAGACGTGCACGCTGAGAATGATGTTGTTGGGTTGGAGGTGAAAAAGCACCAACAGTACCAGAACGACAGGTAAATTTCTCTCCGTGTGTGTGGGGGGTGAGAGAATCACCTGGACATTGAGTCCCTGTAATCCAATGCCCTGCCTCCAAATCAATGCGACCTCCCGACGTGTGCCGTAAATTTCAATCGCTGCCTGTCTCGTCTGTTTCTCCGTGACGGAATGATTAAACTTGGAAGCAGCGTCTTGGGAGGCAGAATCAACGTTACCTGTCTGCGTTGTCATAGTGACCGTTTCTAACTGTGCTCGAGGGCATATCGATTTTCGTTGGTGTCTCCACCGTTAGCACACGGGTGTAGAAATCATTACAAATGGAGGGACGTCGTGACTGTAGACTGATGAGTTTGCACTTGTCTTGTAGCGATCAATGTCAACGTTTACCAGGAGAATTTCCGTATTTCACCCCACTTGTCTCTTCCGCCTCTCGTTCAATTTCCTCTACCCGTGTTTGTACAGAAACCTGCATGATGAGTAAAGAGACTCTTTTTACACAACCAAGTCTTTTATTCAGTCGACGTTTCGGTGAACGTCTGTCAACTTCCTCAGGGCAATTCTGACCGGTTCACATTGCACTGCAGTTACAGGGAACTGTATCTACAATGCGGTCACAGACATACAGGAGTATACATATATACATAATTGTGGTGAGTTATTAAACAAAAGCAGTTACAGCGAACATAGAACAGATTCCACAATGCGGTTCCAAACGTACAGGAGTGTAATATATACATGATAGTCATTCAACAAGAGTCTCTTTACTAAGTGACTTACCAACCTGATGAAACTATTCAAGAACCTGCATGATGTTCAAAACTACACTAACTCCCCATCTGAAATTGGATTGTCAGCGCATATCAGAAAATCTGCGGCGAGATTTTACCCTTCCCTGAAGCAGAGAATCGAGAAGATTGCATCCAGTCAGTCGTAACCGTTTTCAGCCAATGATAGTCTATAAATTTAATGGATTTCCGGTACAAGTACTTATTTTACTTTCTTTATCTCCCAGGGGAGGACTCTGCTCATGATCTAAGAAAGATAGTTTGATCTCTTCGTCACACATGTTGATTTCTTTGCTTGTGTTGGCTGAAACTTTCACTCCTGCTGAAGAGCTCGACAAGATACATGTATCACTGACAAGAATGTCAATTTACATGCCAGAAGAAGGAGAAAAACAATATCTACTTCATAGCCCTGCGCTCACGGTAGAGTCATAGTTGGTGCACATGGACCAAGTTTAATCAAGTTAGAAGAGCAACTACTTTCAACATTTGGCAAGGACAAATAAGGTCATAACGCTCGAACGCCGTACTTCTAGGCGCCTTTCTCTTGTATATCGATCCCTTAATTGCAAGGTTGACGCTTAATTATCTGTTACCGCGTAACGACGACACATCTTAATTGCGTTTACGCTGCGGGCTAACTCCTCCATCGATACGCCGATACCCCCTGCATACTTCATTAACGACTTTATAGATCCTGCTCCATTACCCAGGCTTTTACTGCTTGATAATGGAATAAGTGTGGGAATCCGTCAGCGGGTAAATGTAGAAGTTGTATCCGCCGAGTGTTAGGGCGACAACGTTCGATTACGAGTAATAAAACCGTCTGCAGATGTCAATACGGACCTTTAATGGCACGGCTGGGAATGAGGTGATCGTGTGTCATGTCGCCAATCACCCGGCCTGTTCCTGACCAAGTTCACTCAGACGCGACGCGCTGCCACTGTGAAGCAATGTGTGCATCGGTGAGGCGTTTGTTCCAGTTAACCAACTGTCAATGGGCAAGGCGTAGCTGTAGAGCTTGAAGAATTGGTTTCTGACCCGGACTCCATGAGACCTCCCTGTGCAGGCGGGTATTCAGAACCGCTGCAGATGCGGAGATAAGCTCCGTCCGGTCGTATCTCTGAAGGCTACGGACGTAAATGAAATATTTATCTCCTCTCAGCTCAGCACGGGATAAAGTGGGGTTATGTCCTCTGGCCAGATGGGTTATATAGTGTGGTCCTGCATCAGATTTCTCAGTATTATTCTCTAACTAGATGCAAAGAGAGTTTCAGCACACATTGACTGTGGTGGCCTTTGCAATGGGAGTGTGGGTGGCAAAGTCATGGAGCACATTGGAGGGCGCACTGAGGTGTGTGAAATGAAGTGTGCCGGTTTATTCTACATCCCAAAGGATGTAAAGAGAAAGGATATGACGTCTTTCAGAATAATAGAAACCGTAGCAAGAAAGCTGCTTCTTGAAATGGAATAGAGAAGGGAAGTCTGAACTAAGGAATAAGGAAATAGAAGCTAAGTTACCAATGGCTAATCTAGCTTTAATTGCTACATAAAGTATTAAGATATCCCTCACGTCTATTTATTACGAAATAGAATTAGACCATACGTAGTTTCCTTCAGATGAAGAGTAATAGTCTCCTTGGAATGTACATGCAAATGCAACCGGAAAAGCGAGAGAAATCACTCTGCCGGTGCCTTGTTAGGCTTCTTTGATATCCCATGTTGTGTATACATTTACTTTACAGTCGTGTAATGCCTGTATTGCATCATTGCAATGGATGTTGGCATAACAACAAGGGCAACTGGATGCTTAATGGACTTTAATGTTCCACCGCTCCCCTGGGGCACTACAGCAAAGTAGATAATAAATTCAGCCCTTTTCACCTTTCGGTCATGCGGCAAATCACGGCTTCTATAGGTCATCAATCAGACGCCGTTTCCAGTAATGAGTTTGTGAGATCAAAGGCCAAGCCACTTTGTCAAGAACTGTGCTGCCGTTTGGTCAGACCTTGCTGGTTAGCTGGGAACATTACACCAGCTATAATGGCTTCCCGACACGCCGGTTAGCCCTACATCAAAATGTTTTCATTTGGGTGACTCTGGGGGTCACAATATTTCACCAGAGTTCATGAAATTGAATGATACAAGTATATTATAACTATAGATTGTCAATTGTTGAATGCACGCTCAGTAGAATATGTCAGGGCCAAAATTGATCTCAGAAGACGAGTTCATCAACATGGGTTAATTAAACCCCGTTTCTTCATACTCCCCAAGGCGTAAGTAATCGAACGTAATGGCGGAAATGAATCTCATAAAACATCTATCTTCTATTTGTGCACTCCCGGTACGTGTTCAGCGTTAAAGGCACCCAATGCAATTTCAAGGCGGCAAAACTGGAAATATTTTGAATAAGGCAGTCTGTATGATATTGATACATACTTTCTCCCACATTAGCACATTTGAATCAGTATTTCATACTTTAGGCATGTAATACTGCAGAAACAAGCCCCAAGATTTAAATAGTCCTTTCTTTTCTGAGTGGTACCCTAAAACTCAATCCAGGTCCCTCCAGTAACCGTTTTTTTTAATTCCGTAAGAATTTTTGGCATTTGTGCTCCATGAATGTCGATATACATTGGGACAGTGTTGACAATGTGGATAAGTGACTAGAATATTGACTTTGAAAAATCTGGTCTCCAAGCCCTATAATCTGCAGACAAAAAAGGGTCCAATGTCAGGTAACACTAATTGTCCAGTTGCTGCCGTATACGGCTTAATGTACACTATTCAATATGAGGGTGTGGTTATAATGTTTTCCGGTTTCAATTTGTAGGAGGGCATTCTGGAGACTGTGTATTGGCAGTATCGGATGCCCAGGTCACATCAAGGTTTCCATCCCGCCTCCTCAGGGCCCACACTGACAGATGAATGATCGGGGGGCTCAGCCCTGTAGAGGACATTACGTCAATCAAAGTCACAGCAACAGTGCTGTACATCGCGATATGGGGTGACGTACTGTAGAACCTGTGCAGTTAGGGTAATCCTGCCATCAACAATAGGTGCTTCACCCCTATATGGATCTTTTTTATAGCCTGTTAAGTCTGCCGTGCCACTGAATCAGTGAACCATATTGGTTCAATGGGTAATTTTGCATTTCCGTTTTCAATAAAACGGTAGCGATCTGGCTACTTGTGCAGATGGATACCTGGAGACTATGTGGTCAGAATACAGAATACTTTAAGTCTGACTCTGGACATGGCTGGTCAACACGAAAAACAGTCTGCAATTCCAATAAGCATTACACAGAGATCAAATTTTCAACGACCACTGTCGCCTTCATCAGGATAATGAATGACAAATCACTTCAAAACGTAATCTCGCGAGAGTTACGGTTACAGACACGTGACCTTATTCACACGAGACTCTATGGAACAATTGACCAAAAGTGCCAGGGAGTTTATATCGATACACCTTTTGTTGACAAACGTCCCACCAACAGACTATCAGCTTTGTGAATCTGTAGCCCCGTGCCCCGGCGTCTGATAACCTTTCTCATCAGGAACTGCGCACGTCCGTTTGTGGACAGCCGTGACAGGCTACCCCTGGGGATAATTGATGGCACTAACAGTCTGGTCATATCACAATTCATCTACGTTAAAGATGACCCGGCAAGGTCGTCTGACAACAAAGTTAGATGTCACGGCTGATTGGTCGTCAAGGCTTTGTAACCGCGGGGATTATACAGACGTCACTCAGCCTCCTCCCGTATTGATAGTATCCCCTCGCAAATCGCACAGGCTGAATAGAATATATGAGAAATAAGCCCATAATCCCGCACAAGAGCACGGGATAGCAGTAGGGGGAAGGGCTGCCCCAAGGTACCCCGCGGCCATGAACTTTCTCCTGCGGATGGAGATCCGGAAACAGGCGAAAACTTCAGCACTACAGAATTTTCAGAGATCTTCTGATTAAAGTTTGAACTCTCCATTTCGACAGTCGTTACATAGCGGGAGCAGCCCATGATGAGATTACCATGATGAGATTATTGCGGATGAGATTACTTCCCTTACGTACTCTTTTTAGGCTGAGAGGAGACGTTGCTTCGCTATATTTCGTTATATTGGTCCGATAGAACCTCTATTTTGACCACTGAGAATGATCATCTGCACGGTTTCCAACCAAAACTGGAACTGACCAATATCTTCTTGGCTTGTCCTAGCGAACGAAGATCAGGAAGGTTTTTCACGCTGGCAGGACCTCTGGTGGCTGAATAGGCCGATTCTTGATAAACAGGTTCTGCCACAAGTCCTGCATGTCAGTGACTGGTCGATGACCACTATGCATATTCAATAATGCCCCACTATAACGACGTCATAACCTTGATTTGGCAAAAAAAAAGTAACCTGTTTCTAAAACCGAGGTCTGTACCCTCCCCCCCTCCCGCCGCCATGCACACATTAAGTGCATCTACTAATACATGTGCGGTCGAACAGCTATAAAACTCGGTCCAGGATGAAGGCGGATGATCAGAGCTGATTCCTGTAGATCTCCAGAGTGGCATGTTGTGATAAAGTTTCAATACAGAAGCGCCTGGTTGATCCGCCTTTCCCTGATGTGCAGGAGTCACGGCCGCCACAGGAGGGCCGGCTGTGTACTTCATCTATATTTCTGACAATTGTAGAGTGAAACCCTGCTGTATCCCAGTAGAACTTATTATAACACAGGGGTTGCCCTCTCATTTTTGAGATGAGTCAATGACAATTCTTTCGTAAATTATATATTCTTACTGGGGAAATATTGGTTATATTGGTTTGATATCCAATATGTGTGTTCTAACAGCCCTTCGCTTAGGCCTTTTTCAGTGAGCAACGTAGATAATGGTGTTCAATGCCATTGTTCCTCTTGCCCCTATGTTTGATAGTTGACGTCTCTATTTGTCACTGTCTGAAGGCCATGGTTACTATTTCTGTTGTCATTTCTGTTCTTTCATGATCTACGCATCGCGCACACACGCTGCCCTTGGGCAAGACTCCCTTCTGATGAACCAGCCTGTAATAATTCATATCTATATAAATCTCCGTTATTTGATGTCTGAAAAAGTAGCAGGTCCTGACCCTGGATTCTACTCTACTCCTAGTTATTACTTGGAAGAGCCGACTTCTTGTACCTACGGGCCAAATTAGAAAACTTCAAATTGTCCTTTGTAACAAGTTTCGTCAATCTACGTGTTGTCCAAACGATACCTGTCACGCCTTAGGGTGACGGAGATACGGTCCGACTGTGCGCTGTTCATCAAACAGTGAATATATCATGTGCATATCCTGCCTCGGGATATGCCTTTATATTACTGAGCATTGATAAGCTGTGAATAACCGCCTTGACGAGGTAGTAACGAGCCCTTGGAGGGAGGATGTGCGCAGCAGAATACATGTGGGAAAACTCACTTTATAACCCAAACCGTATGGACTATCAATTAAAGCCCTTAATGGCTTCGTAGGGATGATATATCATATAGATATTAGGACGGCACAGGGGCATTCATGAAGAAGAACTCGTGTACAAGCATACACAGTCATCGTGCATACGGTTTTCAATCTCAAATATTTGCTTCTCGGTGAACCACGCCATCTACCGCTTCGCACATGCACAACTGAAACGTACATATGAACATTGACACGTTATCTGACACTGTATATAAATAACACCACCATCGCTGCAAATCTAATAAACTTTAATTGGTCCCTAGAGAAAATGATTTATAGACTGTCTGTAAACATTTTATTGCGTCTAGGCGACTCGGATATTCCCACATTCCCAGGAGGATTTAGCATCATACGTTACAAAAATGTTTGGTCTCTTCTTGTAGGTTGCTGGGCGCAGTCTTCTATCGGCTTGAACGTACCAGACTACGTGGAAGCTATCATAGGGAGTTCCGCCATCTTGGAAGCTGACTACGCCACCACGAAACGTATTGCCTCTATTGAATGGAGCAAAGTGGACTCCGTGGAGAAGATTAAGAGAACCTCCGTCTTTACCTACTGGCCTCCTTTCGACTCGTCCACGGCCCACGGGGAATATAACGGACGCGCAAGGCTTGACGGGAAAGCGTCTCTGATGATTGATGACGTCACGGAGAATGACGAAGGGACGTACATCATCACAGTATCCGCGGAGGGACTTCCGAGTGAAGAGGCGTTTGTTGATCTCAGGGTATTGGGTAGGTTATGTTCATGGGGTTAGCGGTCCATAGTGCCCTTGAGTACTACTATTACTATATCACTGCTACTAGTACTACTGATGCTACTACTACAACAAAATGTACTACTACTACTAATAGTAGTAATACTACTAGTACTACAAATGTACTACTACATACTAACAGTAGTAATACTTAGTACTACTACTACTACTACTATAGACCTTAATACTACTACTACTACTACTACTTCTGCTTCTTACTACCACTACTACTACTACTACTACTACTACTACTACTACTATTACTACCACTGATCATTTTGTGGGAAATAAGAAGATCGGAAACGAAAGAAAGAACTTAAAGACTTGAAGTTTTCGATACCGAATACCCGTAGAAGCTTTGGTAAGTCTTAGAAGAGAATGGCTTGCTAATGTGAATATCTTTTCTACAGTACCCCCGTCAGTGGTTGTGGGGCCGTCTGATCCTTACGTCACTTCCTGGGGCAGAGCAGTCTCCCTGACATGCGCAGTGAGAAATGCGAAGCCCAACGTCACAAACATCTACTGGCAGAGAAATGGCGCCGTGATTGACAGCAGACAGTTCGACACCAAGTATTCTGGCGGGAATCTGCAACAGCCTGACTTGGTCATACGTCACGTGACTAGAGGCGACAAAGGCGTGTACAAATGTGTCGCTGATCACGTGGTTCAGACCAGCAGCGACACTCTCAGCTTGGATGTTCTGTGTAAGGTTGATTTCACATTGTAATTTTATCAGTTTATATCACTAAACCGTGGTCGACAGCTTTCAACATCGCAAGATGTCAACGTGTCTCAAGACTATTAAGTAAGCCATTGCTAGATCTGGCTGATATTGACATATATACTGCACATTTTCGTCACTATTTCAAATTTCGTCGCTATTTTGAAATAGCCTCAAAATAGGCTACATGAGGCGTCAAAACAGGCTACATGTCAGTGACATTGTCTTTTTGCTTCACAGACATCAGTATGCTATGGGATAGAGTTGATTAAACTTACTACATGTACATTGAAAAGATAGTCTTTGAAAATCCAGTTTTACCACCCTAAAATTGCATTTTAAAACTACTAATTATTCTGTAAATGATTGTCTTCAACAGATCCGGCCACCATTGTCAGCATCTCTGACTCCCAGACCGTGAATACAGACGATAGGGTGAAGTTTCAGTGCGTTGCCGAGGGCAACCCACCCCCAAACATCACGTGGACAGTGAATGGCATGCGCGTGCGCTCTACGACAAGTAAGATGACACGTGACGTGCGCACGGGCACAGTTGTTCTGGACAGAGTGCGGCCAAACGCAACAGGAACGTACGTGTGCACGGTCAGCAATAAAGTTGGAGAGAGCGATGTAAAGTCACTTCAACTTAGCGTCAAAGGTAAATGTTCAGCTATAGTGGCAATGTCCCATTTGTATTAGCTCCATGAAAAATGGAGGTACTGCTTTTGGTCTGGATGATATTTGGACGTATATCTCAATATTCGTCAGACGGAATGTAATGGTATTTAGCAGGTGGGTAGGTGGGGTGAAGTGGATTGTGTAGGTTAATTTTTGGACCTGGTGATTGACCTTAGTACTGCGGTAAGAATTAGAAAATATCTTTGGCACTGGACAGTATGTGGACCCTACTACCGTTACTGGCCTATATATAATGGTAACAAGCAAGATAGTTTATATAAGTTGGGTATGCTATGACTTGATAATATTTTCATGACCATATTCCTGCAGCGTCTCTGCGAGGCCATGACGGCAGTACTGTAGTGATCTGGGTGGGCGCCATTGCCGGAGGTCTGTGGTTCGTGATCTGTCTGGGACTGGTGGTGTACTTCATACAGCGGAGGAGAAACAAGGAAGACAAGAAACGGTTCTCCTTCTACTACAACATGGGGCGGAGGGAGCAGGGTCGGCTGGAGGAGAGGTTTGGGGAGGAGACGTTAGAAGTCACCAGACATCCTCATCTCAAATTACCCTGTACGTTTCAGGCTCCTCTACTGTGATATTTGGATGAAATTATGACAATAACTTTCTAAACTCCACGGAACAATTTGGTTCCTATAGTTGCTTGGAACGTTTTGGATGGTTTCGCGGATTCTCAAGCCCAATGTTATGTCATGTCACTAACATAAATGGTTGTGCTTAACGTATTGCCAACAATGTGTTCCAACAGCCAAACCGATCTCACAGGCACCCTCAGGAGGCATCGACACCATCAGGCGAACCACAAACAAAGGCAGGAGTAAGTATTAATGTAGTCACAGCTTAAGGTACAATAGATAGATTTATAGGAAATTTTTATTTTATTTTTTCGTAATAACATTTGGCTTTTTTGTTCTAAATAAAAAAAAAACATGTATAATTCGCAATGAATCTATGTATTCTAGTCTACAGACTTGCGTTACTTCGAAAAGTTTAAACTTTTCCAGCCTGGTCCAATCTTGTTACAGTGTTAAACTACAGTGCCATGTGTTTTATCTTGCCTGGATTCTGGCACAGTTCAATTTGCCTTCACCACCGGGCATTTGGCACAAAAGACTTCTAACGTCGGGGCAATGTACTTAGTACTAAGCCTTTGCAGAGACTTCCCCCCGGGGCTTCTTCTGCCGTGGATATAAATTCGATTTCTTTAGATCTTTTTAGAGTTCGTTTTGGCTTACTTCTTTAGCTTTTGACTTCAGGGTTCCATTACGTTATATCTTTATCTAGCCCTTCCTTATCCCTCGCGGATATTATTGCAACTTTCCCCCAGACATCTATATCGAACCGCTGTCTGGATTCCACCCACCTTCTCTTGCGTTACTTCCAATTCACGCCGCGAGTACCATTGTGGAATGTGCTCAAATGTCATGGGATTCATTTGGAACAATCAGTACAATCTTACGTGCTGTACACAGTCTTATCACTTAGCTTTTTCAATCCGCTCCTCACCCACACGTGATCACCTATTTTACCATGTAAATCTTGCTCAAGGGAAGCTTGAACGGGAACCTGTAACGGTTTTCTGGGTCCGTTGAGTGCAATCTTCTCTTTACATCTTAGTTGCGACCACAATGTTGGGGTTTTACGTAACTATCAGTGGTCGGAAATGCGTTTGGATCCCATGTGGTGAACATAAAAAGTAAGCCGTGTGGCTTTATCTTTCGACAGAAAGCCATTTAAAATCCATTCGGTAAGTTTCAAAAGAGCGATATTTCGCCCTGCAGCGCTCAGAGGGCATCGTTGCATCCTAAAACTTTTAGCGAAAGGATGTATTTTTTTGTTTTGAATTAAGCTGTATAAAGCCCATGGAATATGGACGCTTCTGACGATCTTATGGTGAATTGCATCCATTGAATGCCACCTAGTACCTGCAGATTTCTTGCGTCTAACTTTATCTTATATCTCTTCAGTCAGAAGATACGCCAGAGTTCTGTATCCATACCACCCACAAGAGGGAAACGAACTATATTTGGAGGCAGATGACGTCATCGAGGTGCTGGAGGGGGAAGATGGCGGCTGGTGCCTGGGTTACCTGAGCGGCAGGATAGGCCTGTTCCCCTCCAACTACGTCAAGTTCCTGTCCGCGTCAGAAGGTCCACGATTTTCGAATTAATCATCGCAAAATGTTTCTTCAATTTTCGTACATATCCTAAGACACAGATACAATCATGTCTAGCTTCGTTTCCAAATTCCAATAGAAGTGCACATGTTACAGTGATATACTGTCTGGCTCCTAAAAAAATCATATCATAGATACACTACTGATATACAAATTGAATCGTGCCCAAAACACTAGTTTGCAAAAATATTTCATAAGATAGAACTATACGTTTAAATCCCCATTTTTTTACTTTACAGTATCAGCGGCAAAACTTAGGGAACTTTACGACGGCGCAAGCGCAGACGGATGTAAAGGGTCTCCCAAGAGAAGCGTCTGACCTTGACTTGTAAAGAAAGTGACCTTGACTCAAACCACACCGACCGAGAAGGTCACTGCATATCCACGGGATTTTTTTGGGTGCTGAGAACAATCTGAGAGCTGGATCTTTCGGGACACATCTACTAACACCAGGGAGCGACGTGTGAGACATCATCACGTGACTGGGTGCTGCTGCAACGTCATTGATGACGTCACAGCCATGACACAAACACAACTTGATGGCGACGTTTGCGGCACCGTGTACTGTCAGCCCAATGGGGAACTCTCTTTCAATATCAGTTCGTTCTCCTTTTAGGTGAGGGGGGGGGGTATTATGCGGTCTAAAATCTATGTAATCTATTTCAGACAAAGAAAATGACGTAATGTTGACATCTTGAAACATTCCGGGTCTCATTAGCCTCTTGATGAGAAGTTGCCCCTTGCCGTGCCTGGTCGAAAAAGAGAGGAACGTTTGCTACAAACAACAAGTCAGATCACCAAATCAGACATATACATATTTAACCGGCTTGAACATAGCAGTTCTCCGTTTCCCTGCCATTAACTATTGACTAACTACGTGCAGTTCTACCGCAGCCCGACAGGGGGTGTTGCAAGACTGCACGAACGCTAGGAACCTCAGGCTTAAGGTGGACGATTTTCTGCAACACTCATTCAGCACCGGAGAGGGAGGTTAAGAGAGTGGGAGAGACGGTATTACAGAAATATCCAGAACACTTTAACCGATTGTCTTCACCAAAGGAATTCTCAAACCGTTCTGCTGTACTTGTGTGCTCTCCAGGTCACAAACGCTTAAGACTCCATCATTACAAACAACGCCCCATTTCGTTTGGAATGGCAAACCAAATAAGGCTAGTGCATTCAAAGGTGTGATTATCAAATGAAAGCAATGTTTAGAGGATTTCGGATGACGGTTAGAAAAGTAGTTTTCCAAGACGTTTTAGTAATTCGGAAGTTAATTGAATTCTATCAATTTGCTTCAACAGCAGGTTAAATTGTATATTATATTTTCCACTATGCATCAATGACTACGGTTTCATTTTCCGAACTATTTACATATTTTGTACTCGCTGTTAATCAAGACTATATTCAGTCTGACACTGTCGTTCTTCAGCCTGTCTTGCATTAGAACACATTTACTTTGATGTGCAGCCACGACAGAATAAAGGCACCTTCACCTATAGATGTTTCTTCCCTCTTGAAGAAGTGTGGCCGTGAATCCACTTGTTGCTAATGTGTAGCTTCTTGATTATCGTCTTGAATGGCATGAACTCTTAGAAGATCACGATCGTGCCACGGGTGTGTCTATCACCCTGCATAGGCTCTTATCCTTGTTAAATCCTAGTCTACCTTCGCCCATTGATATTGACTAATTACAGAGTGGAAACCTTAACATAATATTTCAGCCATGGTAATTTGAACGAAATAAAATACAGTGTTTATCTACAACCATTTGTCACAACTATGAAAATGTCAGAAATTTCGACATAAGGTACATCACATTTCGACGCCTTCTTTTGGAATTTCCATATCAATTAGAGATTTTTGATATTTTACGCCCAGTAGAATTTATCAGCATGAAACCATTCCCTTAAAATTGGGCACTTGTGCACCAGCCTGATTAGAAATGTTTTGCGTTTTTGTCATTTATGTGCTTTCCACGTAAGCCTGGGCATTCGCACGCACATTAATTTCTGTACGACAGAAACTGGGGGGATTTTATGCCATACTATTAAAATGCAGCGGCTGTCAGGAATTGGTGCTTTGTGTATGTGCTCACTTGACCCTGGCTTTACACATGTCTCTAATCTGTATGCAACACTGGGTATAAAGTCTGCCCAGAGACCGCCGTACGCGAGACAACGCTTCATTAAAACTCCCTTTAGTGCCCGCGGAGCTGCATGTATACAGCCTGCCGTCTGTGCGAGTTGCTGTGGAGGGAACTTGACATTTCAGCATTGCCTCTCTAGAAAACAACTTCTTCGTCTTTGTCAGATTAAACGCCGCAGAGCCTGAGTTATGCCAGTCTGAGGCGTTATTACTTCTACGCAAAGGGACTACTTTGCAACTTATTATTCATCTACAAGTCAAACCCGTCAAATTCAAAAGTGTATCAAATGTTCTGCTGTTCAGCCTGTTCTATACTGGTTGAAATTTATGGCTATGCAAAATCTTGATAAGCCAACAATTTGTCTAAACGTGTGGTTCATGAGATAATCTCGGCCACCTGGGCTTTCCTTCCTCCCGCAATTTCCAACCCCGGTGACTCCTCATGTCTTGCCGTTCCGTCCTGAGACAGCAGACGGGACCTGGGCAGTCCTGCAGGTACAGGATCGATACAAAGCTATCTTTATCTGCTCTCCAAGATGATCTATATCGCGTGTGTCGTTCGAGTAAAAGCTTGATTCTTGCGGCTTGGTCCTCCCGACATGCGTGACCATCAATTAAGACCAGCCTCTCGGGCTTGGTCCCCGCACGGCACATGACGGATGGCTGCCGGCGGCGCCGAGTCCGCTGGGACGCCGGGCTGCTACAGCCGATCTACCGTCGTCTTCCAGCCGCCACAGACAATTAAAGAGTCCAAGTCCGCGGCCGGTAATCCCGCAGGATTACACCTGGCTGGGCGCCGCTGCTGCCTACCATGCGTGCCGTAAGCCGTGATGCGATAAGGTAAAAGATTGATCAATTAATCATGGGGGATAATGTAGGCATAATTCAAACTACTGTAGCTGCACAGTCATCTCTAAAACTCTATTAAAGCCTGACAAGTTGTTATGGCAACGCCCAAAGAGCGTAAGAAACACCGAAGATGTCTAGACAAGAAAGACCTCTTTCATTTCTTTTCGTATAGACTGCTGAACTTCTTTGATGCGTAAATAATAAGTAGTATCTCGACTCCCGAAGAAGGCTTTCTGCCTGATTGCTTATCTGTAAAGAAATCTGAGAGAGATGCAAAGATGTCCATCGTAGACTGTATTCCAAACCTTTAATAAAAACACTCGGCCTAGACTGTTTTTTAAATTATATTTAAGTTTTGTACATTAAATACTAAAGGTTCTAAAAGGCTAAGAAAAACTTGGACCTTCAGTTTGTTAGAAATATCTGATATCCAGATAAGATTATATCCAATTTTTGCTTGCTTCCCATGCTAGGGCTTTTCTTATTTCAAAATCTTCCCTTGGGCACATAATTAGGGAGCCAAGATATATGAAATTTCCAACTCTTTGGATGAGTGGCCCAGACAAGGATCTGAGTTCCAGTGATCCAGATATATTCCAACCTGACATTTCCAATAACATTCTCCAAAGCTCGGAGGAACAAAAAAGGTGTTCTCAAATTAATCAAAACTAGAAAGCAATATCTGCGAACAGATACATTGTATCTACCTCCCTGAGTTATGGACTATTCCCTTTTTCATTGTGTGGTGTGTTGAAGGTTAATGTACCGACATGTGTCTATAATTCCAGAACAATATGTGACTACGCTAGTCGAAGTGTTGACTCTAACTCTAAATTCTGGTATACGAAAGATCCCAATTTTACTTTTACCATCATGGCATAGGAGGTCAAAATATACATCCTTAGTGGAAATAGAAAACGGGAACGGTGTCGCCAATGTGTCGCCATCGCCTTCCCAAATACTGTAACAATCTGCAGACTGAAGATTACCCCCACAGCAAAGCGCTGTCGTGTTGAATATCAAAGCGCACAGTTGTACGCAAAACAGTCGACTAAGCTTCTTTTATGTGTGAGCCTGGCTGTCTGTACCGTTCTGCCCTCATCCCTCCTACACAAATCAGCCGTTTTTATCGTTCCTGTGATGTGGGTGGAGGCACGAAGGGGCGTTTATAGCCTCAACTTAGTGTAGAAACTATACATGATTATTACCCGGACAATGTTTGATTTGTTCCTAATCTTGATAACAAGAAATTGATTAAAAACAAGTTTCGAGCGGTTCAAAAGCGCAGTGAAGGAACGTGGGTGTGACACACAAATTACCTGTGGCCCGGAAAGAACCGGAATACGATACTCTGTGCTTTATGAAGGCTTTAATTAGAAAGTCACGGAGCTTTACGAGCGAATCTTCCCCACGTAAAACTACACATCTGCCGCCTGGGATTGGACAATATCCTGATGAATAATACATGCCTGGATTGATTGCCACCGGGGCCGCTTTAGCGACAATAGGCGAGAGAAGTGAGGCCGGGTCAGCCGGGATATGATCCGCCATTAGAAAACATTATGTGTGATTGCTCGTGGGTCAAGAGGCAAACTTGGGTGGCGTGTCAAAGCCGTATGTCAAGTCTCTACCTCACTAGTCTCTCTCGGGATAGACTCTGTCTCACTCTGGATTGCAGTCCCATGTGCTAAACAGCTAGTGCCCAGTAGCCTCTATCAGTCTTTGGGAGGCGGTCCGGGTGTGGCAAACTGTACTCTCTAGCGAACCAACTCCCCGGCATGTTTTATCTCTCTATTTGGCCAATTGTGCTCTCTCCAGCCGTCTTCCTAAGTCTGGTAGAGGCTAAGTGACAAGGACAGAACAGAAGGAAGAACCTTACCTTTTTCACTGACACCCTTATGTAATTTGCACTGAATAAAGACGAATGTAGAAATGAAAGGCTCGGCTAGATCAGCAGGTAAACCAAAGCAACATGTAGTGTTGATTATGGAGATGCAAATTCAATCCAATTTAGCTGTTTACACCCAGGAGGCAGGTCCCGTTAGTAAGTATGCTAATTACCCCTGCCCTTGGTGCTGAAAACGCGGTGTTATTACTCATGTTGTTCATGTTCTTCCTGACGCCTTGAAGGTCCCTTCCCGCAGAGGGTGAGACCGTTACGCTGTTCAAAATTACCTGTGGGGAAAGATCGATTAACAATCGATAAAAGAACTACATCATGTTTAATGCACCACGTGAGAGGAAGCCCAGAGGTATAGTTTTGCCGGAACACGCCGATATTCCATCCCGGATTCATCTGATCCTAATGAAACGTTTGTCATCTCATCTGTACCAGAACCATCAATAACACAGACCAGATATACCCTATTGTCATGACTATTGGGCCCAAAACGCCCCGACTAATTATTATCAAGCCTTTCTGTTCACTCGGCACGACTGAAGCGGTGTTGATGTAGTTTTGTAAGATTGATCTCGTCTGACTAAGAACCATTAACGCCTGAACGTGTCAGTGAATGTGATGTCTTACATTCATGCAGATTGAATTATTCAATTTTACTTGCGAACGTTTAAACATGTGATTAATCTAAATATATCCTTTTCATTCTTACATTAACCTTTTGAAGAACTGAACAAACGTGCCTAATTTTAGTCCTTATAGTAAAGCATGTTGTGCAGGTAGAGTGATGACTTGATGTGAACAGGTGCCAATAGACAGCGAAGAAAGGAAGTGAGAACGTGACAAAACCAAGCTTCACTGGAAACACAATTACTGTCTACCTGCGGGACTCCCATTGTTCCATTGTGTTCGACAAAGAGGTGTTAAATAGTTCATGTTGTTGCAATGAAAGATTGAGGAGTTACAGGACTTGGGCATCCATGCGTTCGTGAATTGTTCATCTAGAACTGTTAACTACACATGCGTTTTGCAGATACACTGAAAACTATTAGAAAGCAACAGAAACCAACGAACAAATCAGAGAAAGGAGTGGAGAAATACGGTAACAGTGAATTGGATATTGATGTTATAGAACATGAATTAACAACAAAGAATTGTATTCATTTCGTGATACCTACATTATGGACACCTACTTCTAGGACCAAACCTCCCAAAAACTTAGACCCAATTAAGATTTAAATTGCTCCATGTACATACATGTTTGGTGCCGATGCGTGCGCCGGGGTCTAAATTTGCTCGTTCTGAACGTCACCATGAATTAAGACTCGCATAGAACTCCCTTTCCAGCTGACCCTCGGGTCGGCGCGCAGATGAATGTATTATATCTCCGTCTGTCTGAATTATGCACGATTTATTACCAGCTTGGAAGAAGCGACTGATGCAAAATTTATCAAAGAAAAATATCGCCCCAGACACCGCGGGAGTCGGAAAAGCCGTATCTTCTGATAGATAATTTGTTGGTTCATTCACAGCCTTGGCTAGGAAATTGGGCTAGCAAATAAGAGGTTCAGACAGAAGGGCAGTAACACAAAATCTCATACGGAATTCGGGTGAGAGGAGAGATTGACTGAAAATCCCGGGACGCCAACGCTCTTTGTGAGACAACCCGAGAATGTCAATGTACTGGGATAGATTATTTACACTGTAAAATGTCTTAAGGAAATCCACCATAAAATGCTAATCGTAACTCCTGAAGCAGTATGCTGTAACAACGGCAATACATTTGAGTGTATAACTGTCGGCTTTACCAGCAGATGACGGCTAGAGAGCGAGAAGGGATGTACCGTTAGTGCGTGCAGATGATGCCTGATTCGGCCATTCTCCTCTTTCAAACCTATTCCCGATTGCTACCCTTCCTCGCCCAGAAGTGATGTGATTGTCCATATAAAATTGAGAGTGTGATGACATTTAAATAGGAAAGCTGCCTCTCAAACACCATTTGCCTCAATACCCCCTGACGCCTCGATAACAAATACACCTCATTCCGAGACCAGTAATCTGGTAGGCCCGTGTTTGGACAGAACCTCACCTTCAGCACTTACAGAACACATCACACTTATAGATAAGAGTAGGGGCATGACCGCTATGAGATGGTGACAATCAATCAGTGTCAGAGGGCGCATGTACGGGGTGGTAAGTACGGGACTAGTGGGTCAGGCCAGCAGGTATAAACGCTGATACATTATCAGACACACTAAGTACTTAGATGGACATGTGCAGGATATGAAAGGGTTTGACTGTTGCCCCCTGTCTCACATACACAAGACATATAGAAAGAGTTTTGATTAATCAATTTTTATGTCATATTCATGCCCAAGGGCTAAATACAGATATGAGAATACTAGGTAATGCATAGTAATCAAAAGAATAACTCAAAAGTCTTAGGTACTACATTCTACTTAATCTGAGTCCTCCTGGAGAGAAATAAGTTAGTATCACAGCGTGCAAAATACCTGCCCAGTTGCCCCGGGCAACCAAATTTTACTTGGGGCAACCTATTTTTGAACCTTAAGTTTGAAATTTAAGAATGCCCCCCCCCCCAATCATGCCCACTTGGCTTGCACCACTGTATCCGACAGATGCTTTTTAATTTTAGGTATTAATGGCTATTACTGGTATCAGTTAACTAAAGGCTGTTAGAAATATTGTCAAAGGCTCGGATTTACTTTCCGAGCCCCAGATAGTCCAATTTGAAGAAAGTAGTAACTTATATGGGGGCAACCTAAAATTCTGATGGGCAAGCTAATTTTTGCCCTAGGTTGCCCACTGGGCAACCTGGTTCAATGAAGTATTTTGTACACTGTATCATATCATTGGGATGCATAACGTTTGAATATATGACCGGTTTTACGCAGACGTTACTGAAACAATATGGACATAAAACGAGTAACTGCGACACTAACGAGTAACTGTGTCTTCGGTAATTAGAACTGGATCCGCCAGGCCT
>NW_017804131.1:1346597-1358700 GCF_001625305.1 Branchiostoma belcheri
TCTCGTCACAGGGGCGATGAAGGGTACACCTTACTCAAACCTACTGCAGGAGTTAGAATGGGATACTTTATCCTCTAGACGACAATACAACTCACTCACCATCATGTACAGGATGACGAAAGGCCTCGTACCTCCACATCTACAGTCGCTTACTCCACCAACAAGGGGCTCCCAGTTCACACGTATACAACTACGCAACAATACTCACCTTTGTGTTCCTCGCTGTCGGACTCAGGTTTATAAAACCAGCTTTATTCCACATACATCTTCACTTTGGAACCAGCTACCCCAGACAGTCAGAGACGCCAGCAACCTTGCTGCTTTCAAGAGAGCGAGTAAAAAGCACCTGTTGACCACGAGGCATCATCAGATGTACCGTACTCTAGGCTCAAGGCCGAACAACAGACGCACTACCAGGTTACGCGTGGGCTGGTGCCAACTGAACAGTACACTATACAAGATGAAGATCAAGGGCAAAGCATGTGTCTGCGGTTCTTCTTCTGAAACAGTCCAGCACTACTTATTACATTGCCCCCTATACTCTGACCATCGCAGCAGACTTACTGCAGCTGTTGAACGACTTGTCCAACAACGTCCCACCGTTTCCCTCCTACTTCAAGGTTCACCAGACCATGACCCTATTATCAATAAGCAACTCTCAGATGCACTTCATACGTTTATAACATCTTCAAAAAGATTTACTTCCGGCTGATCCTCTGCTTTTCCATATTGTACTAAGTTCTAGTTTTTACGGTATTTACATGCCTTAGCACCTTTCTAATCTTAGCTATTTTTGTATATAGATGTACATGATTCTTAGCTCTTTCTTGTTATTCAATTGTATTTGCTGTTTGACATGTATATTGTATGTATGTATGTATATTCTATGTATGTGGTCACGCCATCAGCTGATTAGCTGCCTTGTGTCCACATTGTATTGTCTTCGTCGCAATTTCAATAAATAAAATAAAATAAAATACTTCTAGGACCAAACCTCCCAAAAACTTAGACCCAATTAAGATTTAAATTGCTCCATGTACATACATGTTTGGTGCCGATGCGTGCGCCGGGGTCTAAATTTGCTCGTTCTGAACGTCACCATGAATTAAGACTCGCATAGAACTCCCTTTCCAGCTGACCCTCGGGTCGGCGCGCAGATGAATGTATTATATCTCCGTCTGTCTGAATTATGCACGATTTATTACCAGCTTGGAAGAAGCGACTGATGCAAAATTTATCAAAGAAAAATATCGCCCCAGACACCGCGGGAGTTGGAAAAGCGGTATCTTCTGGTAGATAATTTGTTGGTTCATTCACAACCTTGGCTAGGAAATTGGGCCAGCAAATAAGAGGTTCAGACAGAAGGGCAGTGGCAGAAAATCTCATACGGAATTCGGGTGAGAGAAGAGATTGACTGAAAATCCCGGGACGCCAACGCTCTTTGTGAGACAACCCGAGAATGTCAATGTACTGGGATAGATTATTTACACTGTAAAATGTCTTAAGGAAATCCACCATAAAATGCTAATCGTAACTCCTGAAGCAGTATGCTGTAACAACGGCAATACATTTGAGTGTGTAACTGTCGGCTTTACCAGCAGATGACGGCTAGAGAGCGAGACGGGATGTACCGTTAATGCATGCAGATGATGCCTGATTCGGCCACTCTCCTCTTTCAGGCCTATTCCCGATCGTCACCCTTCCTCAGCCAGAATGATGTGATTGTCCATATAAAATTGAGAGTGTGATGACATTTAAATAGGAAAGCTGCCTCTCAAACACCATTTGCCTCAATACCCCCTGACGCCTCGATAACAAATACACCTCATTCCGAGGCCAGTAATCTGGTAGGCCCGTGTTTGGACAGAACCTCACCTTCAGCACTTACAGAACACATCACACTTATAGATAAGAGTAGGGGCATGACCGCTATGAGATGGTGACAATCAATCAGTGTTACAGGGCGCATGTACGGGGTGGTAAGTACGGGACTAGTGGGTCAGGCCAGCAGGTATAAACGCTGATACATTATCAGACACACTAAGTACTTAGATGGACATGTGCAGGATATGAAAGGGTTTGACTGTTGCCCCCTGTCTCACATACACAAGACATATAGAAAGAGTTTTGATTAATCAATTTGTATGTCATATTCATGCCCAAGGGCTAAATACAGAGATGAGAATACTCGGTAATGCATAGTAATCAAAAGAATAACTCAAAAGTCTTAGGTACTACATTCTACTTAATCTAAGTCCTCCTGGAGAGAAATAAGTTAGTATCATATCATTGGGATGCATAACGTTTGAATATATGACCGGTTTTACGCAGACGTTACTGAAACAATACGGACATAAACGAGTAACTGTCACACTAACGAGTAACTGTGTCTTCGGTAATTAGAACTGGATCCGCCAGGCCTTGTTTGAGAAGCCTAGTTGCTTGTTATTTCTTATGATCATCTCCTATAGATTAAGTTTCACGTGTTTGTATCACCAAATAACGGAACTCCCTGATTTACTTTCCGATAGTCTCATACGTCATGCTTCATTAGGCCACAGAAAGTACATTTTATAGATGACATCCTCAGCTGACTCCAAATCTAATGCAATAGGGCGAAGAAAACAAGATTTCAACATTTTCAAATTTTGACATCATTAAGCTTGTTAAAAAAAGAAATGACACTGTATATTGTGTTAAGTTTACTGCAAACTATTGCAATATCCATTTGTCACTGAAACAACTTTGAAAAATAATTTTCACTGTACAAATGGTTTTTATTCAGTGGGAACATCACATATACGCAGCCACCATCAGATATAAACGGAATGGAATACTTCAATGCATCAAGGAAGCAAAACAATAAATCAGAGCCTTGTCTTGTCTCCTCTCTTCATAATTTCTGCCATCTACATTCCGGCATGGCAACAGACACATCTTTGCCCATTTTCGGCACGTTGACCACTGTCAGAGGGCAACAAAATTCCTTGTTTTCTTTTTTCCAAAATCAGGCGAAACTCTGATGTCTTGCTGTGGTCTTAGATTAAATTTCACGTATTTGTGTCACCAAACGGAACTCCCGGATTCACTTTCCGAGCCCCAGATAGTTCCATGCTTGATGCTTCATTAGAATGCTGCACGAAGACGTACGGAATGGCGTAAGAATAATGACATTTATCAGCCACGCGTTCATCAACTCCAAAATATAATTACTCGGTATAATCTCATTACTAAAATGCGTTGTCTTTTCCGAGACTATTAATTCTACCCGTGATACGGTTACTGTGAGGTTCAGGGTGGTTTAATGCACAGTGAAGGTCACAGTAAATACAGATGCACTTTTTGAAGGAATATTCCCCATGAATGTAATTAATAAAAACAATTGCAGAAGCTTCTTGTATTTCCGTGTGCAGAACTGTGAGTTCACAAAGTAGTACTTGTGAGTTCGAACTAAATTGCCTTGACGTCACGGTTACGCTGGCGACTGCTCATTGCTCTTTCATAAACTTCCCGTTGACGTTAACGTTACTTCTGTGGTCGAAGGTGAGTAATGGAACCACTGTGGGCTGATTTTTAAAACGGTGTGGAGGACCTTCGCCTTGAAGACGTGTGGAGCAATTTGAAAGAGTTGGCTTTTACGGTATAAACCGGTCAATACGTGGACCAGGGCACACGCAGCACCTATTAGCGAGGAGGGTGGGACGGACGCAAGGTATGGACCGACAGGTTTAATCTCTTATAAAGCAAGTACAAACTTTAATTTCCGACACAAGAAATTGGACTTACCCAAATTTTCGACTGTACAACTCCAGTCTTTGTCAGGGTATAAGAGATCCACCGCTTCAGTGACATCATTTTATTTATGGAGATGCAGGACTCGGTGAGCGCGAAATTGCAGTTTAAACTTGCTTCACAATGACTTCTCCCAACACAGATGAGTTTTCAAGGTATAATCTTTGTCCAGATGTAATTTAGAAAACGATACCCCTTTTTGTTCAATGGTTATCGTTCTGAATTCCAAGAATCTTGTTTGTTACTACCTGTAAAGAGTTTTCTCATTTTGACTCAAGCCTCACCAGCGTATACCAGTATCTAACTGTCAGGATAGACAGTCCCTAGGATACGAGCTGAACATGTATTTTACAAGGTGTGGGGCCTAACGACCAGCTCTTCAGGACGCCCTTACATTTGATAGCATGAAAGAAAAACTCCCATCATTCACTTGAAATTGCTGAAGGACTCTGGACTTAGCGTGGAAAGCTAATTAGCACTCAGGTGTACCACGTGACCACACCTTACCCACTCTCCAGAGTATTACTAGTATATTGTCTGCACGTAGCGTGCCGTTTTCTCTGAAAATCACTCGAGATTTTTCTTACACCATTCACGTTCAGATGCTTGACAAAATATCACCGTAAGAAAAAAGTATTCTGTAGAGATGTGAGGAGGTGTCTATCCGGAGTCCCCGGTGGCGTGAGGCTGATTGTGTGTGCGGTTGTGCACCTGCGTGGTTCGCTCCGTTCTTTGGGCTCGGAACAGCGGCATGGCGTGCATCGGGCGGACTCGGCTGCTGTTTTGCGGTTGGATTTTACTCTTCCTGCACTCATACAAAGGTAGGAGTGAACACTTTGTGGTCAACACACGATCGATACATTAGCCCTTACACTTTCTGTGAAGATTTAATGATTTGTAAACTTTCTAATGGTCGAAGAGAATTTGAAGCATACTTCAATCACCAACGAGATGAACAGTCTTCCACCGGCCCTTTAAAATGTTTTTCTTGTAGTGTTATGTTAAATATTTAGTCCTTTAGTCATTGTAATGCTGTCAGGTGGTAGCTGCTACTTATTATTCAGCAATGTGTACAGTCCGAAAGACCACAAATTGTGGTCAGTTTTGGGGGGACAGGAAAAAGCTGTCGACAGCGCTAACGCTGTAACACTTGATGCGTCCATTGAAACGTTCCATGTAGCGGCGGAAAACACCTAATATCAGCGTACTGCAATGTGTGGCGAGTTACACTGTCATATTCTGTGGCTTTGTCGTTTTGGGAAAAGCATGACAGCTCTGAATGTAGCTCGGGGGGAGATATATATTCTGCGGTTGTATTAATCCTTGTTTTCCGGCGGCGGTGGCGACACTCGTGCTGTTCTGACGGCCCGTTTCTCCTGCTCAATTTCCGCTCCATGATTTTTTTTTACTCTGCCCGCGAGGGACGAGGTGCTGGAATCGAGATACGGTCATGTTAAAAGCAGGTCGCTCCCTTTGAGTGCAACACCATTGACAAACATCCCCTGCAATATGTGATAAAGTAGCTCCATGACGACCCTTAAAGGCCACGCAGAGGAGAAACATGATGCAGAGGCCGTTAAAAACGATTTTTCATGCCCCCAAATTGAGCCGAATGTGCGAAATGTAGCTACGGAGAGACCACCTTTAGCGAGGATGATACGACTGGGGCCAATAGATAGGAAAGAGCTCATTCATTCGTGATGACTTTTGAATTTACGAGGGAGTAAAAGCGCCCAAGAGGTCTAACTCTGGACAAGCCAACCACAGGCGCCCTATGTGTCAGGATCGTGCCTGTATAGCGATTACTCTGCGAGCGAGCCAAAAGCCGTGAAAGACGAAGGTGAACAGATATCACCCAACACACGACGCCACGCTGGGACGCTATTTGCGAGAACTATTCACGAACTGTTGCGCCCATTCCTCAAACCATATCTGCGAGGCCATGACAATGTGTCCGTAGCGCAAATCTAATTTGTTTGTGTTGTAAACTGCAATTTTCTCCAATGGTCCCCTGGAGGCTAGTGTTTTCGGCTCCGTGATCTGACGCATGATCACGTTCTCTATTATTTCGGACGACGCTTTTCATCCATCACAAGGCACGCAACCTTCGATTATTCTCGCTCTTAGGCCCCGCCAAAACACTTCCGCCCTTCTCGTCGTTTATCGATTTTTTTTTCTAACTTCAATTAAGATCTGAGAATTGAGAGCAACCGTGGGCTAGTTTCAAATGAATTTCAAATGATATTTTGATATCCTTATCTTCAGAACAAATCATATCGGAGCTGAGGCAAAGGGAACACAGTCGTTCACAACAGTCTGACAATCAGATAATGCTTCCCTCTCCAACATTTTTCTCTCTCTCTCTCTGACGTCCTCCTGAAGTTTACTTATGAATGTTGTCATTACCGAGCACACGAGATTGATATTCCATCCCTGTCCGTCTCGGCGTAAGCTCCGGGCTAATTCAATGGCTGAGAACCCATTGTACAATAATGAGGTATCACGAGGGGTTTGATGTAAGAGTGCCTGCACTTAAACCAGCGTGGGTACTACTTAGAAAGGCGCGGGTATGGCCTCTGTTCACACTGATAGGCAAGTTTGACTACATACGCTGCATCTTAAGCTGAAGTGCTGGGCGTCATGATTTAATGTACTTTCGCCAGGTTGCGCGTGGATCTGACACTTCAATATAAGAGGCTCTCATAAAAGACCAACTTCCTAGAAGAGACTGAGTACAGTTTGTCTAGGACCTGCAACTACTCTCCAAGCAAAGGTTTGGGTTTTGGGTTATTTCCTGAGTGTTTTAGGCTTTTTTTTATCGATATCAGTTTTTTTTGCACTGGGATTTCTTTTCACCCAATCCAAGGAGAAAAAAATTCTAGTGCAAAAAAGAAACCCCGATACAAAAAGCCTAAAAACACGCCAAAAATAACCCAAAACCCAAACCTCTGCTCGGAGAGTACCTGCAACACGTTATGCTTCATTCGGAAGTTGTTATTTCTGTCGCTCGATATCGTTATTTTCATTGTAGATGAATTGCATCAATGTCTCGAGCGGAGACGTTATTATGTACGAACACTGATGTGATAACGCCAAGGACAATGCAGAAATTCCCCACATTCACAGATCATTAACAACGTATGTGTTTCACATGTGTTATATCTGCATCATTGGCAGGACTGTTTTTCTTGCAAACTGACATGATTTACCAGTAAAAGTCCAAGTTACACGTCAACCAAGGGTAATTGGTGATTACGTCAAGTTCTTTTAAAGCTGAAACTGCATTTCGTTTGAGAGAAAAAGTTCGAGGATCTCTAGAGCAGCGGAGAACTTTTCAAATGGCAAAGTTTACTGGAGCACTGCTGTGTTTTTAGAGCGAAGTTTAGTATTCCGCGGCCTGCGGGGGCGGGTTGAAAGCCACGAGCCCCGACAGTGATATTGAAACTGCGGTACCAATAGCGACACCCTCGGTGCCATTTCTGTGAAAGGGCACAGTTCGCAGGAGAGCGGCAAATGCCAGGAGTAGAAAGGTTATCACGGCGGTTAGCAGCGTTACCTGGCGGGTCTCCGTCGGCGGTCTGCCGGTAATTAAAGCTTTTAAAGGCGCATCTGGTGGCAGGTGAGACCCGCGTTATCTACCCTACACCGGTCGTTCAGGCCAGAACGAGAATTAACAATAGAAATGTCAGATACTTACGAGCGAAACGACGGGCTTTATGGCATACAAGATGTCGTTACACGCTCCATGGTTCATTGACACTTCGGGTTGAGAAGCGATTATAGCTATATAACGCACGGTATGGTGGATCTATGTTACTGTCAAAAGTGCTGGGAAATGCAGTAGAACGATACTATACACCACCCAAACCTTACTCAAGATTAGATTGCACTGAAATATCAGAGGTATGAGCCTACGTACATAGATGATATGTCAGAGGGCAGGGTACATGGAAGAAACATAACCATGAACAATGTTTATCAGGTTCTTCATGTAAAATGAACAGGGCGCAGTGACGGCGTTATGTCTTGGTACTCTACTCAGAATGTGGCATTCAGAAACTTGATACAGGGAAGTTGGCATTTTGTTTATTCATTTCTTCAGAGGTGTCAAGGTAAAGCAGCTTACGTTTAATGAATACCGATGCTATCTTCTTACGGACGATTTTATAACACACCGTCTCATAATGTCAAGGTAAAAATTCATTGCAACTTGCTAATGAAGATTAAATCAGTTATATGAGCTCGTTGCCTGATCATGTGGTATTTTCTGCGTAGGTGCTAAAATTCTCTTATTTTCTGAACCGGTAATCCTCTTATGATGAAACCACGTCACGTGTAAACTGTGATTCGGTCATTTCAAGTTCATACTAGTCGTTTGCAATACAGAAGGCTTTATATTCTGTTCGGTACGTGGTTTTATCATATGCTGAAGACAGTCTAATGTTCCTCTCGGGACCAGACGGGTTGTTGGTCGTGGCCAATGAGGCTTGCCTGTAAAAAAGAAATAACGAAGAGGGAGATAATGATAGGGAGGGCCCAAATAGACTAATGTAATGTTTTTGAACGTTTTCTTGTCTCTTTTATGTGGCTGGCTAATGTGTGGTTTATAGCTTCCCCGTATTATCAGGGGCATTAATATTTACGTCATTCCCCCTAATATGTACCTTTGGTACGGTAACAGTTAGCAATTCTAGAGAGAATTGGGTGGGATAGATAGATGGATGGGACTGTGAACAATGTAGGCCGTCCAGTGATAATTTAAAGCCCATGTGTGAGGGTGTGGCCTTTATATTATTCTATTGGTAAGAACGCCAATAAAACAGTAAAACTGGAGCCAAATTGATTTTTCATCGTGCCTCCATGATGATGGATTATTGGTTGACCGGAGCGCCCTTGGTGCCTGTGATTTACAACTTCTCTCTCCAGCCCAAGGCGGTTTTACCAAACTCTCGCTATCATCGTGTGGAAAGTTTTGAGGAGTCCGTAGCGAACAGTATTCCTTGAGAGCTCACGAGAGCAGCAATTCATGAGACACGATTATAACCTTTCCCGCGGGTTGACAGGTATTAGCATGTCAAAGGAACAAAGTGCCGGGAGGGAACCGTGAATGGTCGGCAGGGTTGCCCCGGACACCGGCCCTCTGAAATCAGAAAAGGCCAACTTTATCGAATTCTAAGCAGAAAATCGAACCAAGGGTCAGAAAGGTGAGGAGCAACTGCACTTTAAAATATCTCCCGTCAGTGGCTGGAATTGCTAAAACTTAACTAAAGGTAAAACCCCGTGATACAGACGTCAGAGGTGGACGGCTGGATGCGCTGTGTAAGCGTTAGTGCGACACAAATACAGTGATGTGCCCGGTAGATTACAGGTAGGCAATAAGAAACTGTTGCACAAACTGCACGTCTTACGCTGCAAATTGGAAGTATAGGGGGTCAGTGGCCCTTAGAAAACCGCCGAGCTTCCTACAAAATTCAATTTTACAATCAGTACGTTTCTAAGCAAGAAGGATGCTAGACTACATTAACCTGAGCCTTGTTTGGTTTGCAAAATACGATTGTCCAAATAAATCTTCGGTTTTTGTGATTTTGTTTCCTATTCTACGGTTGCACTACCCTGTTATCTCGTCAACCATCTGTCTGGTGATGATAATTCTTCATCAAAGATGTGACAAGAAAAATCTATGTCACGGTTATGTTCTATCCACATTTCTGTTCTCCCCTCCATCACGGAACTCATTGGGAATTTTATTGCTCCCTTCCCTTCTTCATGTTCAAAGTAAATCGATCCGTCCTTACAGCCTTTTCCTTTGGGATGCCATATTTACCTCCTGGTACGGAGGTATTGTTTTGATATGTCTCAGTGTGCATTTGGGGGTATTTGAATGTACTATTATACAATGGAGTGGTAGAAAGAGATTTTGTTACCGCAGATTGACGGGAAGGTCGAATTGTGGGTCATAACAATTTGCTCTTAGGCTGGGAGGAATTGAATGATACAAAGGATATTTCATTTTCTATCCTGAACTTCCTGTTATATTCATGTCTGTTGTCTTATGGAGATTATTGAATGTACTATCATACAATGGAGTGGTAGAAAGAGATTTTGTTACCGCAGATTGACGGGAAGGTCAAATTGTGGGTCATAACAATTTGCTCTTAGGCTGGGAGGAATTGAATGATACAAAGGATATTTCATTTTCTATCCTAAACTTCCTGTCTGTTGTCTTATGGAGACAAGTGGGAAAATGCATAGACAGAATCAGACAGAAATTCACAATAATGAATAAAACGATAAAAATTTCGCAACAACTGTAAATACTTAAGTTAACGTTAGTGTAAAATATTGATTTCTTGTTCAAAAGACACTAGAAATAGCTTCAGTTAGCATTCTCCACGGAGACTTATATTTTCTGTGATTGCACTAATTGGTAGCTACGTGCTAGAAACAGTTCTACTCAGAAATACATAAGTGACTTGCCATTACTTAATAAGTTCCCTTTTCTACTAATGCAACTGTGCATAGGTAATTTGCCTGTTGCTTTACTTAATTTTTAAAAGTGACCATAGAGATTTACTTGTTTTCTTATTATTCTACGCACAAAAAGAAACTATGTGAAGAAGCTGCCTTAATTATCTTATAGCTGTCACACGATAGTTGATGTCAGTTTCAAAACCAATCGATACGATAAGCTCCTATCAAACGTCAGCAGTACACGAGCTGTTTCAGCGATTGTACAGGACATCCGTCTTGTTTTTGTGTCCTTGATTTAATTTTCAACGCAGCTTAAGCTTGACAAGAACAGTAACACTATTACTTATCAACAAAGTCTCGACTGAAGATTCAAAGTTTTCGTGCCTCGATGAAAAGCTCTGTGTACTGGATATACTTCGTCTGATTTTAGATATGATTAGGTACTCAGATCAACGCTATGAATCTTGTACGCTCTCATTATCAAAAAAGATATCGCCGGGTGTCTCTTATTGATAACCTTTTGGACATTCAAAGGTGGAAGATTTGTAGTCATTATCAATACACTGCTTCAATCGGGAGAACTGTAGTTTGATGTTACACCACCGCCTTTGCGTGGGCGGGCACTTTGAAGTTTAGCCTCTGTCAGATGAAATAGAGTTATCCATGTAATTTGTCGGAGGTTGATGCCTGTAATCCCTTTATTACATCTGAATCAAAGCGTTGATCACAGAAGAGTCTGGAACACAGAACATATAAAAATGGAATTATAACACGCGCTGTGTGAAATCTCTCCCTTGTTCGGTAATTTTACCGTGAAAGAAGAAGGATTTCTGCGTCTGATATCGCCCAGGAACACAGCGTCATGTGACTCCCACACTCCCCCGATCTTCTCGCCAAGTTTTAGGCGCCTTTTCATTTCCGCCGGGAATTGGAAACTGTTTTATTCAGGAGGACAAAGTAGCGTTCCAATCTTTGCCCGGGGTTTTACAAAGAGGGAGATCACGAAGTCTGACAGCGAAGCTAAACGAGTTTGCCGGGCGACGTTGCAAGGAAAGGCTTCTCTGTGAAGTAGGACTTTCAATAATCGAGGTTGTAGGAGGGTTATTTCCCAAGAAGCCGCTTGTCAGTACGGGTATGGTGCGACGAACTGTTGTAAATTGGGGCTGGTGAATCCGAGCGTACAGAGCACGTCTTCTAGTCTGTTATTGGTGATCGCCCTGTCCTCGGTGCTGAAATTGAAGTGATTGCGCAATTACGATGGCAATTTCATACTTAGAAGGGTCGGGAAAATGGACTTTAATGAAAGGGAGGAGGCCTATCAGTTAGCCCCAGCCCGCTCAGTATTGGTACGCACAGGCCGAGTGCACCAGCTATTCTGCCTGTAATTTCCTACTTCCCACCTGCATTGATGCTTACGGAAAATGCGTGACGTCCGTCCAAAGTGTTGGGAGTTTTCACACTTCGACTAGGAAAGCTTGACCTTGCTTACTTCCAGTTCAAGCACTTCGTCAGCCGCGGTATCAGCCTGGTTGTAACGGTTGCCAAACGTTGACTAATCGTGGGTAGATAAGTGTACTTCCTTCTCCAGCTCAGTTCTCGATAAGGGTCGTCTCCGGGCAATTTACTGTGAGGGGAAAATGGCACACACCTCTGCCGTTTCGTCTCGAAACGGAGGTGATGGAATTCTGTAGCCACTTTACAGTACTTTTGACTTGACGTGGCAGGCACCGATCATGAGATGGTAGATGGGGTCATTATACCAGTAAGACTCCCCTGAAACATAAACGGCGCCCCACGGCAACAAACCACTTAACGAATCGCTCTTTTCACGTACGTGCCT
>NW_017804131.1:1358720-1360553 GCF_001625305.1 Branchiostoma belcheri
CTCTTTTCACGTACGTGCCTACCTGTGAACTCACGATGGAGCAGCGTACTGTAGCCACACTCGGAGTTTTCTTGGTGGCAATCCAAGTACTTTGTCTTATTTGACATCTTCTCTTGACCAAGGTGGTTATAACAGTGAAGTTTCTGTACATTTGCGGTATCGGTACAATTCATCTATGTGCAAACCTGGTGCTACTCACCTATATAATCTATGTCGGACACGTGTATTCACTGTACGTATCCTGCAGAACGAACTACTAACCATCTCTCAAACGATGTGTTTTGTCAGTTTAACCCCAACGGGCCCTCGGAACATCACTCATGTACTCTTTGGTAGAGCAGAAAAATATACAAGATGAACAGTACGCCTACTACACGTGTAACAACAGGCAGGGGTCGTCATTATCATCAGTCATCAATACGTGTAGCGGCTCTGTGAGATTTGCTTTATTGAAGTCTTGTGATGTTCGCGACGCTACCTTGCGAATCTGAAACTCTTTTAATGCCAAAACATAGATCAAAGACGCCTACCCTAGGATATGATACGGATGAAATTCGCAGCTGAAGTGTTCTGCGTGCTTCAAGGTTTCTTCCATTTCGAATTCCGTGTCTAGGTCTATAGCTAAAACAGACGATGCGGAAGCAGGTTTATTGTCCTGTTTGTTACAGACGCTATGGATCAACAACAGCTTATATGGCACACAAATGAGACACAAAAGATCATACTGATATACACCCTGTATTGGGCATGGCTACACTGATTGAATTTCAAACCTGCGTCAAGCCGAAATCCTATCATCTAGCAGAAACAGCGCAAGAAGAACAACTTAAGTTGAAGTTGACTTCAAAAAGATGATATACAAGTCAATAAATTGCACTCCTGGCAGGTTTTGATTAGTTCAATGTTTGTAAAATTAACTACGACTTAAAATATAACCACCGGCAACATATCATTATGTATTAGTACCAAATGGATCAATGATGATCCTAATATAAAGGAAATTAGCCGTCGTAAACTGTGATGATTAATGCGCTTATTCGGGCTAATGGCGTGCCTTTGAACCGACATTGCCCGTCGCACACTCCTCGGCGCTCTGTACGTGCGCTATCGCCTGATCTTAACGATCTGCTCCCGCTGAAGAGCGATGGTGCAATCATTTGTTCTTGTCAAGCGGCAAATAGCGCCGGACGAGGTCCATCTATCAGGTATGGCTGGAGATCATTAGTGGAAACTACCGTAGGACAGACTTTAGAAATCATCGTTTGTCACGGAGCTCTGGGCCAGAGAGTCGCTACACAGAGGCTGGACTCACTTCATCATCACTCGACCGGCTCGTCCCCAGGACACGCAGGTTGGGACAAGTGGCTTCTGTCAAGGCAACTGTTTCATCTGGTGCATGCACGGTACATTAGTTTACTGAATCATTGTAGATGGTATCATACCATGGATTGGCATCTACATACAGAAATCACACAGGGCAAAGTTTTGAGTCAAACTACGGTCACAAAAAGTGCGTGATTGCTTCAAAGCAATCAAGCACTTTTTGCGACCGTAGTTTGACTATAACCCCAGTCCCTTAATAGCATTGAAATATTACGCATTAAATTGTTTCCTAGATCCTTTGACAGGTTAACAGTCCGATTTATAGGCTATCAACCCAACCAATAAGGAAGGCGGCAACAAACTCGACAAGTTTTACCCCCTGGTGATGTTATGGATAAGCGAGATTTGCATGCGAACTTTTCGACTTTGCTGGAATATCACTTGTTGCAAACGTTGTAAAAGTCTGCTAAAGGATTCAGGTTCACTACAGGAGATCTCTTTTCAACCATA
>NW_017804131.1:1360573-1368220 GCF_001625305.1 Branchiostoma belcheri
TAGAGCGACGACGAGAAGAGATGGTGGAACGTACGTGCTGGGGATACAAGGAGAGGGATTCCCCATTGAGGAAGGATTCATTGAGATGAACGTTTTAGGCAAGTTTGAAAATCGTGTTTTAAGGTAATACGTTTGTTCCAACACTAAAGAGAAATTTAGAGCATTCGATCAGTCACTCTGATCTCCAAGTGTTGAAGTCACACTTCAGAAAAGCCACGTGATAACTCTCACTGGGTCAGTCTGCTGAGGATGACTGGTCGAAAGCTCTGGGTGAGAACATTTCTCTTTTGTGTTGGAACAAACATTTTACCTTTTAAACATGTAACTACCAACACATAGTACAGATTACCTTTCATGATAGTATAAGTTTGATAATCATTCAGATACGTGTATCTTTTCCTCTCTGGTGATATATAATGTTTTATTTGAAAAATTGACAACTATTCAGCATACGATATACATACCTTCCATTACTACCTCTGATGAAGTTAGAAACGCAGGTCATCTGTCATGACCGTCTGTGTTTTGTGTGTAGTTCCACCGAAAGTTGAAGTGGGCCCCACCAAGCCCTACGTCACAGCCGAAGGTCGGTCAGCGTCTCTGACATGCGCAGTGAGGGACGCTAGTCCCAACGTGACGTCACTCCGCTGGGAGAAAGATGGCACCGCGATCGACACCCTCAGATTCGACTCCAAATATTCGGACGGCACACTGCAGTCACCTGACCTTCTGATACATCACGTGACCAGGAGCGATGCGGGACGGTATCGCTGCGTGGCAGGTCACGTGGTCAAATCTGTGGGTGACAGTCTCACACTGGAGGTTCGATGTAAGTACAACACTGGGGCCAACTCTTCATTGAGACCAGTCAGTCACAGGGGCTTTCTTTGGTCGCCATTTTTGTTTGTTTGTTTGTTTTTTTGTTTGTTTGTTTGTTTGTTTGTTTGCTTTAACCATTCTTTTTCGTGAATTCTTTATACTCAAATCGGGCTGGAGGCCGTTTTTTTAAGGTTATGAAGGAAGAGGTAAGGGTCAAACTTAACATAAAGTTTACATCATGAATCTGTCGTTGTTTTATTGTTTCACGACCAATTTCTAGAATAAGTACTCAAAATATTTTTTTCTCACAGATCCCGCAACGATTGTCAGTGTGTCCGACTCACTCACCGTGGCCGTGTCCGATAACGCCGTGTTACAGTGCGTCGCGGAGGGACACCCTCCCCCGAACGTCACGTGGTCCAGAAACGGAGTGCGCCTGCGCGGTACGACCAAGAGGCTGTCCCGTGGCGTGTGCACGAGCTCCCTGGTGCTGCAGAAAGTTCGGCTGAACGCCACGGGAACATACGTGTGCACCGCGTCAAACAACGTGGGGAAGGACGATATCAAGTCTGTCATGCTCTCCATCAGAGGTACATGTAATCGATTGCTGCATCAAGAAGTTTATGGTGTATTTTTCAAAGATCTCACGATTTGTCACGAGTCAGGAATAAAAAGTAAGATAACGACGAAAATAGTCCATGCTACCTGTATCAGATGTGGCATACAGCATTAATGTACTTGAGTCATTTCTGTGGAAATACTGATATCAACGTTAAATGAAGTGACACTGGTAAAATAATGTGACGACAGGTTAGTGGATGCTAACTGAAATGTCCGATCGTCGACGTATAAAGACTCAAAGCATATTCATTGATGCAAACTATATTTTAATGTATTTCCCGCAGTCGCCCGTACGGGAGGTGAGGGGGTGGACGTGTTAATCCTGGTCGGCGCCATCGCGGGCGGGATGTGGCTGGTCATCTGTCTGGCGCTGGCCGTGTACTTCGTCCGGCGGCGGAGACAGCGGCAGGAGAAGAAGCGCTTCTCGTTCTACTACAACATGGGGCGGGGGCAGGGCGACAAGAGCGGGGACAGGCCCGGGGAGGAGACTCTGGAGGTCACCCGACACCCCAACCTCAAGCCGCCCGGTACTTTTGTCTTAGTTTTCGTATTTGTATTTATTGGCAATGATACAGATCATTACTAGGGTTTTTATTTGGATGATTTTTACCCCAGCTATGTCATGCCGACGCAGTCAGTTAAAAGGAGTAGCACAAATAACAAAATTACAGAAGTAACGTTTGTTGACAGGGACAACTTTGTGTCTTTCAAAATTGTTCAAAGTTGTTTCTTTTTATGGTTGTGCTCTCCAGTGAAGCCGCGTTCTCCCAGTGCACCGTACGGCGGTATAGAGACCATCAGACGGACATCTAACAAGGGGAAGGGTGAGTTACTGGAGACGTACTAGTTTCATGGAATGCATTTTCGTCAATGATTCAGTGTGGTTACGGATAATAAACTGTAACTAATGGACGAGGCAAAGGATAAAATACCACCTTTATCATCAACAATTACAAATGCACATGCATTGATGTCAATCAACATCGTTCTTTACTCATAGTGAAACATTGCAGTGCCTTAGGCTTGATCAAGCTTGGTGTATTGACTAGAACCTGCTTAGTAAAAGTCTGTTGTTTTGTTTTCTTTAAGTAGTGAGGAGATATGCCCGCGCCTTGTACTGCTACCGTCCGGCAGAGGACAA
Source organism: Branchiostoma belcheri (assembly GCF_001625305.1). NCBI lineage: Eukaryota > Metazoa > Chordata > Leptocardii > Amphioxiformes > Branchiostomatidae > Branchiostoma > Branchiostoma belcheri. The sequence goes on from NW_017804131.1 coordinate 1,363,155, forward strand.
CGAACTGGCTCTGGAGGTAGATGACGTCATCGAGGTGCTGGAGGGGGAAGATGGCGGCTGGTGCCTGGGTTACCTGAGGGGCAGGATAGGCCTGTTCCCCTCCAACTACGTCAAGTTCCTGTCCGCGTCACAAGGTTTGGCAGTACGTTGAGTTGTGCGCAAATTTTTACCGACTCACAACGCATCTTAGATTCTGTTGAATGTAAATTATTAACTAATTATCCGTTCGTAAGATTTGTGGCTTTGCCATCTACCAGTCTATGTTGTTTGTAGAGTATCAATGCATCTATTCAGTAATGAAAGGATATTTGACTAACAGGAACGGGTACAAGTGATTACTTAATTTGTTGGCGATGCAAGTACATTGATAGTCGTTTTTTGTTTCCTACAGTGTCAGCCGCCAAGCTAAGGGAAATATATGAGCCTGTCGAATCCAAATCCTCGTCATCCAAGGCCAGTCTGTGAAGAGAATTTACGACAGTGATGTAACACGACATCAGGCCCGATTTACCACAGATATAGTTTTGTGGCAGAAAAGAAGACAAGGAATTCGAAGGACCGGGGCACAAACTTTGTCTTCATTGGTACTATGTCCTGCTTCGAAGACTGCTTGTGTTAGTGAATAATGTACAGGGAATTATCGTATGTACGGACGTCCCAAAGCAACTAGATGTCCCCATGTGTATATGTATCTTGAAACATGGACGAAGACTTTTGCTGTATAATTTTGTTATTCTATATACGCCCCATCTACCACAATAACGCTTCTTTAGCATGTGATAGACCCCGGAATCTGTAAATATGATATAGAGTCATCTTCACAGACAAACAAATTCCGTTGCTGTTAACGCTACTGTATTAGCAGGCGACATGTATTTTCTCAAAGTTTAGGTATAAACTGAAACCCAAATAAATTTATAGTTGTCATCGTAGTCGTAGTGAAAATATTGCGTAGGGTAATGGTCTTCGGTATTTGTCAACAAAGTGTGCCCTGTTTCAAATAACTTGTACATATCAGGTATTTCTTGTTAATATGAGCCCATGCGGACGATTAGAGTATTACAGGGTGATTACTGCTATTGAAGACCTTCCTGTGACATATTTAAGGTATCAAAGGTACCGAGTACCTGATTGTAAACAATGTAGTTCCAAGGAAAAGGCAACCTAGACGACCACTGATCTGAAAATTAATTCTATAGTTTAAAGGTGTAGATATGTGATGAGGAATCGTTCATGCCATTCTGACTTTGGAGTCAGTGCTCCTGACAAATTTATGAAAGGGTCTTGTGCACTGTTTGTTTGTTTGTTTGTTTGTTTTATATGGTTAAGAGTTACCTCCCAGCATTATGGACAATTTGCAATTGTCTTATACGGGAGAGAATTGGTATACATGGAAAAATATCAATCTTTTCTTTCCGAATTCAACTGGATAAAAGCTAGAATGTGTACATGTATATACAAAATACTATGTGCATTTGTTTTAAATATCCAAAAAGCCTGACTTATGAATCTTGTCATCTACCCTCTGATTAGATGTTGTTGTACCTCACAAGGCTATTTCACAGTTATACGCTGTAACCATAGCTGTACAAAAATAAGGCAGAATTTGTTCTTGGAGTTTCTTGTCTTTATTTACGCTTCACGTTTTCCACAATGGTTTGAATTGATACAACTTCACCGAAAGTTGCTTGTTATGTACATTCTTAGGCCCGATGTCACTTCGTGCCGTCTACTGTAGGTTTATTAAACAATAACGATTCTCTGCATATACGATGTAGATATATAATCAACATCTATTTCTTCATTAACAGGAGACGTCATAATAAAACTGAAGTATCTATAGCTGTATTAAAGCTTAGCGTCGAAAGTCATTCTTGTTTTGTACATGATTTCATGGTTGATGCATTTCTCCCATATTTCTCTCGGTTAACCACATTGCACATAATAGGTTCGTTATGTACATATAATCAAAGCTCTGTAAGCAAAGTGACTTACACACTTGACAGGAGTTTATAACTTTGATTTTTTTTTCCTGATTTTTAATCACTGAATCTGAATACACGTTCCGTCTCTCTTTATCTTTGGGTTGTCAGTAGAACGCATACATGACTCATTTAAATTTGATCAAACGATCAAAACTTTCTTCATCCAATGCAATGTACACTTCGAACTTTATCTTCGCACCCTCCTTTCAAATCCACCCACATCAATGATGTAGACCGTCCAAAAGAAGCGATCATCTGCCAACAGTAGGGGGTCAAATAGCGCTGCCTAGCGGACACGATGATAAGTGCAGTTGGACTCGCCTTCTAGACGCTTGATTTTCCCGATCTGCGATTGGGGTCGGATGAATCGTACAGTTCCCTCAGCTTTGATGCAGATACTAGAAAAATAGTTAACGCAGTAAATTGAATAACAATGACATAACAAGTTCAGGAAAATTTGTGAAATTTAATTACATTTTGAAGGTGCATCGTGTTATGTCCCTACCCACTGTGAAAAAATGCCCGACCCTTATAATTAGGTATTCCTGAATGACAATGACAGTTTCTGATCGACCCCCCTCCAATCTGCCAATGGTTTGGTCCAAGCTTGACGCCGCCATTTTACACACAACTCATGGATACCTGTCGATGGATCACAACACAAGGTATGTGGTCGCTGTACTCCTATACGTCAGTATATATGAACAGTTAAATGGCGTGCGCGCAGTTCTCTGCATGTGTGAAATTTTCCATTCTGAAGTTGGTTCAAGAATATCAAAAGGCTGTGTTGTTAGTGTCTTTGTTTACATTTATGTGTGCGTGTGTGTGTATGTGTAGGGGTATGGCAATACGTCACATCTTCGAAAATTGGTCATTGCATCTACCTTGGGATGCGGACAGGAACTTGACGTAGTTGGAGGGGAACAGGCCTATCCTGCCCCTCAGATAACCCAGGCACCAGCCGCCATCTTCCCCCTCCAGCACCTCGATGACGTCATCAATCTCCAGATACAGCTCGTTGTCCTCCTGTGGGTGGTAGGTGTACAGCACTAGGCCGTACCGGCGCACTGGAACGGGAGCAGACACTGCTTTTTAACAGTCTCTCAAATGCCAATGCCGTTTCCTAACTTTCTATCGACGACCTCTTGCGACGTTCGCTGTAACCTCAGCCTTATATCATGAGTACTAACGTTAGTTTCCTGGTACAAACAACATTTGACAAGACAATGCTTTTAGTGTAGACGTCGTTAACCATTTTCTTTTAAGACAACACGTCTTTGGCCTATATTTCCATTTGATAACCTCATACGTATGTGCCATTTAGGTCAACACTTAGATAACCATTTAGCATTAGGCATGTATAAGTGTGTTCTATTGATCGCTATCCTGACCGTTGCGCCTGCAGAATTGATGAACACGACACGGGGTTAGGGACACCAAGGATATTATATAGAAAATCTCTATATAATGTCCTTGGGAACGACCAATTTGGCAGAGAAACGCACCTTTCCCCTTGGTTCGACGCATCGTATCAATCCCGCCGTAAGTAGGAGCTCCTGAGACTGGTTTGGCTGTATGGTGGTGGGGAAATAGTCAACATAAATACTAGTAGTTACTTCGTGTTAGAAAAATGAGCGCTGCTCGTATATATTAAGCAAAATTTTCGTTACTATAAGATAACTTAATGAAAATGTTCAGCCAAATATACTATGATAGGCTATGATATACTTAGCCATGCCAAAAACTTAAATCATATGCCAACTCTAAACCACAGCTTTCACTCATAGGTTAATGCGCGCATGCATTATAATGACAATGTTGAAATATTACCATTAGCACAATTCATACATAGAAGTACGTACGAATGCACTAAGCGCTTCTAGCTCTTTTTGACTGATAATGAAGCCAAACGTAATATCTTCTTACTCATGATATATATCGTACATGTAATTAGTTATTTGTTAATTACATCGTTGGGTAAGAGAGGGTGCACTGTATAAATCATTATGTTTACCGCAGGAAAACATATTGTTTTTGCTCAGTTTCTTCCTCTTCTTCTTCTCCAAACAGTGACCTCTGACCTGACCAATGACATGATTTGTTGACGCGTTGGGTTACATAATGTTGCAATTTCATGGTCTGCTCTGCTCCTATCACCATATACAAGTAGTATGTATGTGAATGTGTCTGAGTAAGAATTAACAGATCATACCATGTCCGAAGGTAAACATTGTGCATTTGCTTTGCAAATGTTACTTCTCTAGTTTGGTTATTATTGTTGTTTTATATGCGTACCTGGTAGTTTGAGGTGTGGATGGCGGGTCACCTCCAGTGTCTCCTCCCCGGTCTTCCCGTCCGTCCCGTCCGGCTGTTTCCGCCCCATGTTGTAGTAGAAGGCGAACCGCTTCTTGTCCTGTCTGTTGCGCCGCCGTCTGACGAAGTACACCACCAAGCCCACACAGATGGCGAGCCACAGACCCCCCGCGATGGCGCCCACTAGGATGGCGATACTGCTGTCGTCCAGCCAGGACTGGGAACCTAGGAGTCAATGTCCTGATGTTTGTTGATCTTATTTAGATTCTCATTAAAAAATTGCGTATCGGTGTGGTTCAAGCACCACTAACTGACCCAGTCCAGTGGCTCTGAACATTTTGGCCTAGGGGTTAGCGCGTTGCGTTCGTAAGCAGGCTGCCTGGTTTCGGGAGCCAGGGTAGGCTATACTACTCGTCTCCTGCTTTAATCCATTGGATATTAACATATAGTCATGAGAATTGAAGGTTCAATGTACTCTATAACAGAAAACCTACATAAAAGTGAAATCTGTACATTATAGGGGTAGGCCTATACAAACGTTAAATGATGTCTTTGCCAAGTCAGTCCTACCTTGAACGATTACTTCCACAGACTTCAGGTCGCTTTTCCCGACAGAGTTGGCCGCTGTGCATGCGTAGATACCGCTGGCGTTCACCGTGACGTCATCCAGCACCACAGATTCTGCGCGGACGTCACGTGACACAGTCTTCGTCACCCCGCGCAGGCGCACTCCGTTCCGTGTCCACGTGATGTTGGGAGGGGGTTTCC
>NW_017804131.1:1368240-1382818 GCF_001625305.1 Branchiostoma belcheri
TAGCCGTGTTTGAATTTTAACACCCGTATGGGTCGAAGTTCGTATTGGCCTTTAGTCGAGATGCATCCCCATAGACGTACTAACCTCACATGCCCCTACATGTCTGTGTTTTTACTGGTCGTTTTTGGCAGCTACATTCCTGGCTTCTATGGAAAAGAATCAATAAACCACAGGTAGTGATTGGTTGTATATTAGTGATAATAACATCCGTGGTAATCAAAAAGACAGGCACCAAAATTGATTTTCTTCGTGCATTTTTACATCGATATTGTATATTAGAAAATCTGGGTCTCTATAGAATGAACCTACTGTTTGGGGGCGAGGCTGTCTCTACAATGATTAAGACATGTACCTTACTACCAAATCCCTCGACTTGACCTAGTCGTTGGGGACAAAGATAGGAACATGTACGTAGAGATGGAAACGATCCAAGTAGAACAGTTCCACCCGAATTCTAAATCGGCATTTGCTCGAAAAGTTTTCATATATTTTCATACGAAGTTATAGATAGAATATGCATTTAATATCTGGTCTTGTCAAACCGATTTTCTTCGTTCCCACTATAAAACGTATCCGGACGTGTCTAATTCTAGGCCTGTCGTAGTGGCTTTATAAAACACAGCGCTACTTTGTCAGATTAGTTCAGAAGGCTTATAAAATCGATATTTCCCCGCAGGAAGAATGATATGATCGCCGCCACCCCCGGCGATAGATTAACGGTTTTCATGCGCCATTTCTTCTCCGTATGGTAATTCTTCACTGATCAAATATGATTCATCACTCCCTTGTGAGATTCATCTTCGTCGCAAGGTTTTACAGCTGTAAATAATAAAAACACTGCGGCTCAGGCAGCTCACTGTGAGCTGGAGTAATTCCCACTCTTTACTTTGTTTTTAATTCAAAGGCTTGTGACAACACGTTGTATTGAAGTTCATAATAATACATATATGAAAGAGCGTAGCGGGTGTAAAAAATTGCACAGTTCATATGTCTAGAAAAAATGCGTGCAAGAAATTGGGAGGTATATACAAAATTACAAAAGGCAAAATACTCGGACTTAATGGAGAAGTTAACCTGTCTTCTATGCATAAATCTATCTACAATCATTACTGGTTTATCTCCTGTGAGGTGCCACTCCAAGAGAAAGATGTTCACTCAAACCCTAAAAATGTATCTTCAGTCCATTTGTACATGTCTGGAGGGGCCAATATTTTGGTCACCAATGGATCCATCTTCCGACATGGTCAATGGAAAGGAAGACATTTTACCATTAATATACGTTATCTCCATCATGTTTCGCCACAAGCGAGCACGTTTTATATGTATTATACATGGCTAAAGTAAGCACACCGCTGCGAGCAAAACGTGAACACACGTGGAGAATTCCAAACTTTCGTTTCCTTTCTACAAGAATCAATTTGATTGTTCGCTTGCGTGATGAAGCGGGATTAAGGCTCATATCCCTGTGTATGAGTTTTCGTATGATTGATGGCACACTGAACATCTATAAACATATCAATACCAAGTTTCGTGGAAAACTATGTCCATGGAGAATTTGGCAATGTATTCCCAAGCATTACTTGTTATATTTCTTATACATCTGACAAATTACCGTTGTAGATGTACGATAAGATGTACAGTAACGCTAACGCTGATGGATAGTTTATTTGATTGTTGTCTGCGGTACAAACTTGAACACCACAAATCTTCCCGAGACTGCAAGCTGTGATAACAGCCCTCTGGGTGAAATATATCTGACTGTTCTTCTGCACAGATATCACCCCCACGCTTGCTTGCAGTGCGTGGCTTTACATGCGCCTTGTGAAAAAGTACAAACTCTATAGCAAACTTTCTGCAGCTGGTGCAATCTGTCTATCCTAAAACTAAAACGCTCTTTTCTGATACGGTCGAGTATGGATGAGTTGATGTATCCACAGTTGGTTTTGTGGATAGATTTTAGTCTTCTAAGTCTGTAAAACGGCCAAGTTGTAAATCATTATGTTAGAACCGGAATATTCAGGGTCGCTGGGAATTTTCGGCTTTACTTCTCATGTTTTATCTTGAATTCTGCTAGTCGGTCAAGGTTAGGTTGGATTCCTACGTTTTCCGCTATTTTGGGAAGCAGAAAAGAGAGATAAAATTGTCATGAAATGACGCATGTCTGCACAACCTGGATTCTGTGTGCACAGAGAACCCAGGAAAAGAGTGTGTAAATTAACGTCGACAGGGAAATCGTCCAGAAGCTACTATCAGCAGCTTTCTATGCGTCCGTTCACACCCCAAAATCCTTGCCCTTCTGACGAGTAAAACGATATATAACATGCCCAGACCGCAGAATACTAGTAAACTACCCGGGCATTTACTGATAGATTTACTGCGCACCGGACAGCAAGATAAGACCTTCCCACAAAAGGAAATCTTCAGTATCTCCTTTTTGCGATAAGGAGTCAATTTAATTGCTATCTAGGTCACTTCCTTTCCCACACGTCAATGGATCAGATTTAGGGCGTAGATGCAGACGCTCGATGATAGACCTACCAGACCGTGTGGTGTATACTGGCAGTGGAGAATCGGAGACAGTTGAAATCCCCGCTGACTATTTCGTTCTCCATGGCTAAGCTCCCTCCTTTTGTAACATTACGCCGCCTCCAGCGTTGGAAGCAGAGGATGACGCCGAAATAGATGAAGGTGTCTCTCGTCGCGACAAGCAGCTTGCAGCTACGGATTCTGGTTCAACCACAACACCGTAAAAGGCTCGAACGTAGTCTCCTGACTTTGCCACTATGACGGTCATGATAAAAAATACTTGGCACTATGCTTCACCTTCAGAATTTCCCCTGGAGGTCATATAACAACTTGAAGACACAAACGCTGGAACATTTTTAGTACATACTCATGTGAATTTAGTATGTACTGAATGTAATCTACTACTTTTTTTATGTCTATTGTCATTATTACAAAGATGAAATATGTATTAATATCTTCTCTTGTGATTGATTTACCCAATAACATAATATACTATCCTACAGCATGGTATCCTATAACATTCTTTCTTTCTGAGCCCACTTTACGTCTACTTGTGTGTGGCTCTTTTCAATCATATTAAAAGTACTGTTCTTCGCTTCCAGAATGTTCGGCCCAATCGTCCATAGGCCTCACCTTACCAGACATCGTCAACACCATCGTGGGAGACCCCGTCACCTTGCCTGCTACTTTCCAGACAAATCGCCAGGTGATGTCCGTGTCATGGAGCAAGCTCAACCCGAGCCAACCAGCGAAGAAGAGAATACCCGTGCTTCAGTATTTTCCCACCTTGCAGAAAACAGAGTCTTACGGTAGCTTTAAGGGAAGAGTAGCCCTCGAGGGGAGGGCATCTTTGAAAATAGAGCGCACGACGAGAAGAGATGGCGGAACATACGTGCTGGGGATCGTGGGAGAGGGATTCCCCATTGAGGAAGGATTCATTGAGATGAATGTTTTAGGCAAGTTTGAAAATCGTGTTTAAAGGTAATACGTTTGTTCCAACACAAAAGAGAAATTTAGAGCTTTCGATCAGTCACTCTGATCTCCCAGTGTTGGAGTCACACTTCAGAAAAGCCACGTGATAACTCTCACTGGGTCAGTCTGCTGAGGATGACAGGTCGAAAGCTCTGGGTGAGAACATTTCTCTTTTGTGTTGGAACAAATGTTTTACCTTTTAAACATGTAACTACCAACACATAGTACAGATTAACTTTCATGATACATGTAGTATAAGTTTGATAATCATCCAGATACGTGTATCTTTTCCTCTCTGGTGATATAAAATGTTTTCTTTGAAAAATTGACAACTATTCAGCATACTATATACATGCCTCCCATTAGTACCTCTGATAAAGTTACAAACGCAGGCCATCTGTCATAACAGTCTGTGTTTTGTGTGTAGTCCCACCAAAAGTTGAAGTCGGTCCCACCAAGCCCTACGTCACAGCCGAAGGTCGGTCAGCGTCTCTGACATGCGCAGTGAGGGACGCTAGTCCCAACGTGACGTCACTCCGCTGGGAGAAAGATGGCACCGCGATCGACACCCTCAGATTCGACTCCAAATATTCGGACGGGACACTGCAGTCACCTGACCTGCTGATACATCACGTGACCAGGAGCGATGCAGGACGGTATCGCTGCGTGGCAGGTCACGTGGTCAAGTCTGTGGGTGACAGTCTCACACTGGAGGTCCGATGTAAGTAAAACACTGGAGCCAACTCTGTATTGAGACCAGTCGGTCACCTGGGCCTTTTTTGGCCACCCTTAGATCAGGTCTCCCTATTGAGTCAACGTCCTACTGTCACTACGTTTCATGTTACTTATCATAGTCACTAGTATAGACAGAATGGACTATACCCGTAAAGTTTGGTGAATTATTTAATAGTAAAGTTATTTTATCCACAACCATTAGTTTAATTACATGATCATATGAGCTGACGTTTCGATGACCGTCTGTCATCTTCATCAGGACTGGCATGACCGGTTTACTGTAAAATAGAAACGTTGTAAGGAAGTGGGGAAAATTGACAAAAACGGACATGTATGCCATCAAATACGGATTTGATGTTCTATACTGTTTCATGACCAATTTCTAGAATAAGTACTCAAAATATTTTTTTCTCACAGATCCCGCAACGATTGTCAGTGTGTCCGACTCACTCACCGTGGCCGTGTCAGATAACGCCGTGTTACAGTGCGTCGCGGAGGGACACCCTCCCCCGAACGTCACGTGGTCCAGAAACGGAGTGCGCCTGCGCGGTACGACCAAGAGGCTGTCCCGTGGCGTGTGCACGAGCTCCCTGGTGCTGCAGAAAGTTCGGCTGAACGCCACGGGAACATACGTGTGCACCGCGTCAAACAACGTGGGGAAGGACGATATCAAGTCTGTCATGCTCTCTATCAGAGGTATATGTAATTGGTTTCTGAATCAAGAAGTTTATGGTGTATTTTTCAAAGATCTCACTCACAAAAATAGTCCATAATTCATCATCAGAGTATGCTACCAGTATCGTATGTGGCGTGGAGCATTGATGTATTGGAGTCATAGCTGTGGATTCAATACTGATATTTTTTCTTTTAAGGTTTGAACTTCAAGTGCATACCAGAGTCAAGTCAGGTTAAAGTCAAATATGCCAAAAAAGCTGAATTGCAAGTAACTGGATATAATGTTGGAAACGGTTTCAGGTAGCATCCACTACATTTCGACAGTGACACTGGTCAAATGACGAATGGTAGTGGATGCTATCTGAAACGTCTGAGCGTTTCCAAAATCATATCTTATTACCCGGATGTCTAACATTCGTCGACGTATAAAGTCAAAGTACATTCATTGACGTAAACGACATCTTACATTTCCCCCAGTTGCCCGTACGGGAGGTGAGGGGGTGGACGTGTTGATCCTGGTCGGCGCCATCGCGGGCGGGATGTGGCTGGTCATCTGTCTGGCGCTGGCCGTGTACTTCGTGCGGCGGCGGAGACAGCGGCAGGAGAAGAAGCGCTTCTCGTTCTACTACAACATGGGGCGGGGGCAGGGCGACAAGAGCGGGGACAGGCCCGGGGAGGAGACTCTGGAGGTCACCCGGCACCCCAACCTTAAGCCGCCCGGTACTTTCGTCTTAGTTTTCGTATTTGTATTTATTTGCAATGATACAGATCATTACAAGGCTAGGGTTTTCATTTGGATAATTTTTACCCAGCTATGTCATGGCGACGCAGTCAGTTAAAAGGAATAGCACAAATAACAAAAATACAGAAGTAAAGTTTGTTGAGAGGAACAACTTTGTGTCTTTCAAATTGTTCAAATTTGTTCCTTTTTATGGTTGTGCTCTCCAGTGAAGCCGCGTTCTCCCAGTGCACCGTACGGCGGCATAGAGACCATCAGACGGACATCTAACAAAGGGAAGGGTGAGTTACTGGAGACGTACTAGTTTCATGGAATGCATTTTCGTCAATGACTCAATGTGGTTACGGATAATAAACTGTAACTAATGGACGAGGCAAAGGATAAAATGCCACCTTTATCATCAACAATTAAAAATGCACATGCATTGATGTCAACATCGTTCGTTACTCATAGTGAAACATTGCAGTGCCTCAGGCTTGGTCAAGCTTGGTGTATTGACTAGAACTTGCTTAGTAAAAGTCTGTTGTTTTGTTTTCTTTAAGTAGTGAGGAGATATGCCCGCGCCCTGTACTGCTACCGCCCGGCAGAGGAGAACGAACTGGCTCTGGAGGTAGATGACGTCATCGAGGTGCTGGAGGGGGAAGATGGCGGCTGGTGCCTGGGTTACCTGAGGGGCAGGATAGGCCTGTTCCCCTCCAACTACGTCAAGTTCCTGTCCGCGTCACAAGGTTTGGCAGTACGTTGAGTTGTGCGCAAATTATTACCGACTCACAATGTATCTTAGATTCTGTTAAATGTAAATTATTAACTAATTATCCGTTCGTAAGATTTGTGGTGCCATCTACCAGTCTATGTTGTTTGTAGACTATCAATGCATCTATTCAGTAAAAAAAATGATATTTAACTAACAGGAACGGGTACAAGGGATTACTTAATTTGTTGGCGATGCAAGTACATTAATAGTTGTTATTTTTTCACCAGTGTCAGCCGCCAAGCTAAGGGAAATATACGAGCCTGTCGAATCCAAATCCTCGTCATCCAAGGCCAGTCTGTGAAGAGAATTTACGACAGTGATATAACACGACACAAGGCCCGATTTACCACAGATACAGTTTTGTGGCAGAAAAGAAGACAAGGAATTCGAAGGACCGGGGCACAAACATGAAATGTCTTCATTGGTACTATGTCCTGCTTCGATGACTGCTTGTGTTAGTGAATAATGTACAGGGAATTAACGTATGTACGGACGTCCCAAAGCAACTAGATATCCCCATGTGTATATGTATCTTGAAACATGGACGAAGACGTTTGCTGTATAATTTTGTTATTCTATATACGCCCCATCTACCACAATAACGCTTCTTTAGCATGTGCTAGAGCCATAAGACCCCGGAATCTGTAAATATGATATGGAGTCATCTTCACAGAGAAACAAATTCCGTTGCTGTTATCGCTACTGTATTAGCAGGCGACATGTATTTTCTCAAAGTTTAGGTATAAACTGAAACCCAAATAAATTTATAGTTGTCATCGTAGTCGTAGTGAAAATATTGCGTAGGGTAACGGTCTTCGGTATTTGTCAACAAAGTGTGCCCTGTTTCAAATAACTTGTACATATCAGGTATTTCTTGTTAATATGAGCCCATGCGGACGATTAGAGTATTACAGGGTGATTACTGTTATATTGAAGACCTTCCTGTGATATATTTAAGATATCAAAGGTACCGAGTACCTGATCGTAAACAATGTAGTTCCAAGGAATAGGCGACCTAGACGACCACTGACACTGGTAGATCTGAAAATTAATTCTATAGTTTAAAGGTGTAGATATGTGATGAGGAATCGCCCATGCCATTCTGACTTTGGAGTCAGTGCTCCAGACAAATTTATGAAAGAGTTTTGTGCACTGTTTGTTTGTTTGTTTGTTTTTGTTTTATTAGAGTTACCTCCCAGCATTATGGGCAATTTGCAATTGTCTGATACGGGAGATAATGGGTATACATGGAAAAATATCAATCTTTTCTTTCCGAATTCAACTGGATAAACGCTAGAATGTGTACATGTATATACAAAATATTATGTGCATTTGTTTTAAATATCCAAAAAGCCTGACTTATGAATCCTGTCATCTACGCTCTGATTAGATGTTGTTGTACCTCACAAGGCTATTTCACAGTTATACGCTGTAACCATAGCTGTACAAAAATAAGGCAGAATTTGTCCTTGGAGTTTCTTGTCTTTATTTACGCTTCACTTTTTCCACAACGGTTTGAAATGATACAACTTAGCCGAAAGTTGCTTATTATGTACATTGTTAGGCCCGATGTCACTTCGTGCCGTCTACTGTAGTTGTATTAAATAATAATGATTCTCTGCATATACTGCATATACGATGTAGATATATCATCAACATCTATTCTTCATTAACAGGAGACGTCATGATAAAACTGAAGTATCTATAGCTGTATTAAAGCTTAGCGTCGAAAGTAATTCTTGTTTTGTACATGATTTCATGGTTGATGCATTTCTCCCAGTTATTTCTCGGTAAACCACATTGCACATAATAGGTTCGGTATTTACACATAATCAAAGTGACTTACACACTTGACAGGAGTTTATAACTTTGATTTTCCTGATTTTTAATTACTGAATCTGAATACACGTTCCGTCTCTCTTTATCTTTGGGTTGTCAGTAGAACGCATACATGACTCATTCGATCAAACCATCAAAACTTTCTTCATCCAATTCCAATGCAATGTACACTTCGAACTTTATCCTCGCACACTCCTTTCAAATGCACCCACATCAATGATGTAGACCGTCCAAAAGAAGCGATCATCTGCCAACAGTATAGGGGGTCAAATAGCGCTGCCTAGCGGACACGATGATAAGTGCAGTTGGACTCGCCTTCTAGACGCTTGACTTTCCCGATCTGCGATTGGGGTCGGATGAATCGTACAGTTCCCTCAGCTTTGATGCAGATACTAGAAGAATATTCAACGCAGTAATATGAATAACAATGACAGAACAAGTTCAGGAAAATTTGTGAATTTGAGGGTGTATCGTGTTATATCCCTACCCACTGTGAAAAAATGCCCGACCCTTATAATTAGGTATTCCTGAATGACAATGACAGTTTCTGATCGACCCCCCTCCAATCTGCCAATGGTTTGGTCCAAGCTTGACACCGCCATTTTACACACAACTCATGGATACCTGTCGATGGATCACAACACAAGGTATGTTGTCGGTGTACTCCTATACGTCAGTATGAACTGTTAAATGGCGTGCGCGCAGTTCTCTGCATGTGTAAAATATTCCATTCTGAAGTTGGTTCACGAATATCAAAAGGCTGTGTTGTTAGTGTCTTTGTTTACGTTTATGTGTGTGTGTGTGTAGGGGTATGGCAATACGTCACATCTTCGAAAATTGGTCATTGCATCTACCTTGGGATGCGGACAGAAACTTGACGTAGTTGGAGGGGAACAGGCCTATCCTGCCCCTCAGGTAACCCAGGCACCAGCCGCCATCTTCCCCCTCCAGCACCTCGATGACGTCATCAATCTCCAGATACAGCTCGTTGTCCTCCTGTGGGTGGTAGGTGTACAGGACCAGGCCATACCGGCGCACTGGAACGGGAAGGGACACTGCTTTTTAACAGTCTCTCAAATGTCAATGCCGTTTCCTAACTTTCTATCAACGACCCCTTGCGACTTTCGCTTTAACCTCAGTTAAATCACAAGTACTAGTTTCCAGGTACAGGCAATATTTTACAAGACAATGCTTTTAGTCTAGACGTCGTTAACCATTTTCTTTTAAGACGACACGTCTTTGGCCTATATATATTTCCATTTGATAACCTCATACGCATGTGCCATTTAGGTCAACACTTAGATAACCATTTAACATTATGCATGTATAAGTATGTTATATTGATCGCTATCCTGACCATTGCGACTGCAGAATTGATGAACACGACACGGGGTTAGGAACACCAAGGACAATATATAGAAAATCTCTACATAATGTCCTTGGGAACGTTCAATATGGCAGAGAAACGCACCCTTCCCCTTGGTCCGACGCATCGTGTCAATCCCGCCGTACGTAGGGGCGCCTGAGACTGGTTTGGCTGTATGGTGGTGCGGGAATAGTCAACATAAATACTAGTAGTTACTCCGTGTTAGAAAAATGAGCGCTGCTCGTATGTATTAAGCAAAATTTTCATTACTGTAAGATAACTTAATAAAAATGTTCAGCCAAATATACTATGCTATGATATACTCAGCCATGCCAAAAACTTAAATCATATGCCAATTCTAAACCACAGCTTTCACTCATAGGTTAATGCATTATGATGACAATGTTGAAATATTACCATTAGCACAATTCATATATTGAAGTACGGACGAATGTACAAAGCGCTTCTAGCTCTGTATGGCTGATGTACATCAAATGGATGATGAAGCCAAACGTAATATCTTCTTACTCATGATATATATCGTAATTAGTTATTTGTTAATTACATCGTTGGGTAAGAGGGGATGCACAGTATAAATCATTATGTTTACCGCAGGAAAACATATTGTTTTTGCTCAGTTTCTTCCTCTTCTTCTTCTCCAAACAGTGACCTCTGACCAGACCAATGACATGATTTGTTGACGCGTTGGGTTACATAATGTTGCAATGTCTTGGTCTGCTCTGCTCCTATCACCATATACTAGTAGTATGTATGTGAATGTGTTTGAGTAGGAATAAACAGATCAGACCATGTCCGAAGGTAAACATTATGCATTTGCTTTGCAAATGTTACTTCTCTAGTTTGGTTATTGTTGTTTTATATGCGTACCTGGTAGTTTGAGGTGTGGATGGCGGGTCACCTCTAGTGTCTCCTCGCCCGTCTTCCCGTCCGTCCCGTCCGGCTGTTTCCGCCCCATGTTGTAGTAGAAGGCGAACCGTTTCTTGTCCTGTCTGTTGCGCCGCCGCCTGACGAAGTACACCACCAGGCCCACACAGATGGCGAGCCACAGACCCCCCGCGATGGCACCCACTAGGATGGCGATACTGCTGTCGTCCAGCCAGGACTGGGAACCTAGGGTTCAATGTCCTGATGTTTGTTGATCCTATTTAGATTCTCAGTAAAAATTGCGTATCAGTGTGGTTCAAGCACCACTAACTGACCCAGTCCAATGGCTCTGAACATTTTGGCCTAGAGGTTAGCGCGTTGCGTTCGTAAGCAGGCTGCCTGGTTTCGGGAGCCAGGGTAGGCTATACTACTCGTCTCCTGCTTTAATTCATTGGATATTAACATATAGTCATGAGAATTGAAGGTTCAATGTACTCTATAACAGAAAACCTACATAAAAGTGAAATCTGTACATTATAGGGGTAGGCCTATACAAACGTTAAATGATGTCTTTGCCAAGTCAGTCCTACCTTGAACGATTACTTCCACAGACTTCAGGTCGCTTTTCCCGACAGAGTTGGCCGCTGTGCATGCGTAGATACCGCTGGCGTTCACCGTGACGTCATCCAGCACCACAGATTCTGCGCGGACGTCACGTGACACAGTCTTCGTCACCCCGCGCAGGCGCACTCCGTTCCGTGTCCACGTGATGTTGGGAGGGGGGTTTCCCTCCGCCACGCACTGCAGAGTGATGCGGTCAGACACGGAAACAGTCTGGGCGTCCGAGATGCTCAGGATAGTGGCGGGATCTGAAGCAAATCAGCAACAAAACTTGTCATGAGTGAGATACTAAGTAAGAAAAATGTGATGATGTGTTTGAGGTAATGACCTCCTGTAGGTGAACTTAGTCCCATCATCATGCATGAGGGTTGGAGCCATGGAAGCCCTCAGTGCAGTTAAATGTTGCAAACAGTTCCTAGTATTCTACATACGAATGTAGAATAACTGTTTGCTATTCTACACACTGAATCACAAGACACTCTATTTTCCAAGAAAAGAATGCTACATACATGTAAAAAAATAATTGTAGAGTTGGAAACATGTGGATTCGAGTGGATAAACTATATTGTAGATCAATGTTAACATTCTAGAAGATATAAGTTTGATCGGAGCAACTCACACAACACTCGCACAGTCAGCGCAGCGCTGGCCTTTCGAACCACGTGGTCGGTGATGCACTTGTACACGCCTGCATCACCCCTGGTCACAAAATGTATCACCAGATTCGTCGACTGCAGGTTCCCACCGGAATACTTGGTGACCAATCTCGAACTGTCGATCAGCGCCCCGTCTTTCTCCCAGTGCAGTGACGTAATATTCGGCTTCGCTTCCGTAACCGAGCACGTCAGAGTCGCCGATCTTCCACTGGCTGCCATCACAGGGTCGGACGGCCCCACTGCGATTTTCGGTGGAACTGCATCGTTTTAAACATCAAAACAGTAGTCAGTACCTTTTGGAAAAGTGACACATTGTTTCAACGTTATTTTTAAATGATTATTCTGCTAAATCTGGATATTTACTAGCTTCCAAACAGCCACGAAGAAATATTCTCAATATGTTCCCTTGATTATTTACTCTACATAACAATTGTAAACTAATTCAGAAGAACATGCAATGTCATTGAATAAGACAAAAAGAATGCATACCGATATCACGAATATCAAATAGAACTTGTAATCAATCAATTATGATCACGGGAGGAACGTTTCCGGACAAACTCTTCAGTCCAGATTGATTACAGGATACAAAACGGACGGAAGTTTCTGTCATGGGACGGCGATAATCTAATGTTCCTCAAAATGACAAACAACTTGTCGGATCCGCACGGAATGATCCTGATGAACGGTCCTGATACCACTTCTGTTCCGCGCAATTAGGACGGGATGACCGGGCTGATACCGAAAACCTGATACCATCGGCCCCATTAAATATAGATTTAGAACGATAACATAATCCACCAAAGCCACCATAACGAACGGTAAATCTTATTACCAGGTAGGGCACTGCATGCTCGTTTGCGTTACGGTCCCATGCAATGTTGGGTTGTTCCAAAGCTGTTGTATGGACGTAGTCCTTGTAACGTTTTCATAGAGTATCTGGAGCCTATGTGTACGCGTAACCAACATGTCTGATAGTTACATTTAATCTCTAGACCATTAAGTGTGAGCAAAGATGCAAAACCTGCAATAATGCATCGTTTTTGCAGGTTTACATGGTGGAATTTCTGTTAAGCATGAAGTATGATAAACTGTTATTTACCCATCACATTCAAGTCGATGAAGCCCTCTTCAGTGCCGATGCCTTGACCAATCAATGTGAGGACATACTGCCCTTGATCCTCAGCTGTAGTACGATCAATCTTCAGGGAGGCCTTTCCCACTAGTTCCACTCTTCCCTGGTAGGGACCATGGGCTTCTGTCGAGCCCATCATGGGTATGGCTGTAAGAATGGGAGTTCTTGTTTCTCTGTCGGCTTTTTTCTCCACTTTGGTCCATGTAATGGTGGCGATGCGGCGATCTGTCTGGAACGTTGCGGGTAAGGTGACGGGGTCCCCGGCTATGGTGTTCACGGTGTCCGGTAGAGTCAGGCCGATAGACGACTGACACAGACATCCTGTGGGAAAAAATTATACAGATACTGAATAACTGTCACTTAGACACACTACCAGTCAAGCTGATTATATTTCCGAAGTAGTTATACAACCATTGGTACCAGCTTGTATTCATGCCAGTCCTTGGAGTTATCATTGCATTAGCACGCTGCTGCTAACATGTCGTCGATGGAATCTACCTAGTGCCCAGGGCTAGAGATAGGGTATGTGAAGAGTCTCACATTTATACTCCCATTGAAAGCTACCAATAGCGGTGACACAAAGAAGGGGTTTGCGCAAAATCGAGTACAATGGATAGGAATTATATGTATGGAACCATTATATGTAGGGAAAGCTGTCACTGCAAAGCTCAATGTTTCACTAGGTCACGCACACATTTAATCTTGACGAATATTCCTTCTGGGCATAGCGAATATCAAATCACGGCCATATACTTCCGATTATCGTTTGTTTATAGTTAAAAGCTTTCAGTCATGAATTAAACATATAACCTCCCTTGACCTTAAGAGTTTAATGATGTACGGTTAGAAGCTACCAGCCCCATGGCCCCATTAGCGTGATGTGGACATAGAGCCCATTGACTATAGATCTCGAGGCTTTGCATACAAAAAACAGCTATTATTGCTTGCTTATCTCAAGCAAGTCTGAGGCTTTTCGTCAGATAGACTTTAGAGTAAAGTTTGCAATAAGTTTGTATCATGAGGCCTTGATCGATATCCTCCGTCCTTAGTCCTAGCGACGCCGTTTTGATTGACAGGTGAGTCAGACGTGTTTTGTGCAACTTCTGTGATACCTCAGCTATATCCCACCGATCCATACCCATCACACCAAACTCAGGTTATGAACAGATCGTCTTCCTGGAGAAAAAGCGGATAATCTCGGAATCCCTCGATCAATAAGCCGTAAATCAGAAGTTATTTCCGCTGACAGTCGCCGCGCCTCTTCCATTATCAGCTCGTAACGGGATTTTCCCGACACGATAGCGGATTTGCTGTAATGTATACACACCCTTGGAGACGGATATCTCTGCACTTCAAAATGATCCACACTTGCAAAGTCAGTTGTAAAGTGAGATTTCTTCTTCCAGAATTCCCTCGATCAACGTCTTCTGAGTTATGCCCCCTCCCTGTGCCGTTGCCCTCTGTTATAGCCCGCCGCAATAAATTTCTACTTTCTTTTATCCCCCACGAATGCGCTCGGCTACCCGTAAATACTAGTTTTGTTGCGCGTAAGCAGTTGGGAGACTATTTATATCGTCTTTACTGTTCTACCGGGTATGCGCTTCTAAGAGGGTTGCCGCCTTTAGTACAATGGATATAAAAGACTGACGTACAGCTTAGACTGATTTATTAAGAA
>NW_017804131.1:1382838-1424544 GCF_001625305.1 Branchiostoma belcheri
TGAGAAACACAAGGGAAAACAATGATTTACATTGATATAACTATAATATGAAGTAACATACAACTAAAACAACAGTTGGATAGCTATTCCCTACTTTATTGGTTAGGATTTTTAATTGCATAATGCAAACTGTTGATTTTCAAAATAAAAAAAACGTTCATGCCCCGCATTCCAATGCTGGAGCAGAAAAGCTTGAAATACCTACCAAAACACTTGAATAAAGACATATACTGTCAGTATGGAAATGCTCTGTGCAGGTGTTATTAACAATCACATAAACTATGAAGCCATACATTGAATAAGCTATACATATAATATGATTATCATAACCTTTATTTTTAAAATCATGCCAGTGAGCTAATTGCATGTACAGAGTGAAAGAAAGTAAAGTAAAGCAGTAGAATTTCTGTACTAGCTATGATAGTACTTCATATGATTCGTCCTCATCGTCATCATTCAATGTGGTCTATCTCTTGCTACTAGTGACTGGTAATACCTCTGTAGATTCTTCACACTGGCAGAGTACCGTACTCCTTCTCTCTTGTCAGCTCAATACTTTTGTGACAACATCAAAGTGATTTTAGTTTGTATGTTGGAAAAATACAAAAGACTAACATTCTAAGTTATTGACATTATTGAGTAAGAACAATCAGTTTTTGAATGTTAAAAGCAAAACAACGAAAATCAAAAAAAAATGTTGAAATTGTTAAAATGCAGAATTGTTAAAATTGTTAAAACTGATAAAATTGTTAAAACTGATAAAATTGTTAAAAATGATAAAATTGTTTAAAATGTTAATATCCGATGCACTGGGGATCGAACTCACAATTTCTGGGATTGCCGTCTGGCGCGTTACCAACCGAGCTAACTCGTTGCGATACACATCACTCACTGCATTGTATGTCATATAAAGTAAACAGCATGGCGGTATCGATCGCCTCAAGCCACCAAGACTTTCAACTATTAACTACGGGGTTTCCTTCTTTATCAGGTTTGCTTTTGAACCACCTTGATGTTACTTAACTATCAACCCGGCTAGCAGAAGCCGCCGGCTCCTTTGATGTTACAGCCGCTCCCTGTCCAATCTTGTTTACACGCCGGGCGCAGGTCATTGACCTCCAACTTGCGTTGTTCCAACAGAGAAGAGCAAAATGTCTGGCTCCCGCAGAACGTACCGCACTCTCCCGCTGGACGTACCGCACTCTCCCGCAGAACGTATCGCACTCTCCCGGAGGACGTCTCGCACTCTCCCGAGGGAAGTCCCGCACAGCGTCCTGCACTCTCCCGCAGAACGTCCCTCGAAAATTGATGCGTATTTCGTGGCCTGTGCTGT
This sequence comes from Branchiostoma belcheri, assembly GCF_001625305.1. Taxonomy (NCBI): domain Eukaryota; kingdom Metazoa; phylum Chordata; class Leptocardii; order Amphioxiformes; family Branchiostomatidae; genus Branchiostoma; species Branchiostoma belcheri. The sequence continues at coordinate 1,384,172 of NW_017804131.1, forward strand.
ACCTACCAAAACACTTGAGTTCATACTGTACAAAATGGAATGGCTTTGAACAGGTGTTAATTGAGTTAATCCAATCAAATCCAACAGCCAATCAGCAAGAAGAAAAGATTAGGCTGCGTCAGGTTCATGCTTGCATGCCCATATATGGGCATGCCGCCGAATTTCTTTCTTATTACGTCACGCGCGTACGCCCCCGCACAGTACTTTCCTATGGGGACCGCTAAAAAAGCAAATAAAACGATTGTAAAAGCTTGTATCACAAAAATTTAAAAAACGCCTAGGGGTATTTGCCCACTGTACCTCCATACCAAATTTCAGGACCTTAGGCCCTAAAATGAAGAAGCTAAATCCATTTAAAGAAATGGCAGGAGGAGAAGAAGAAGAAGGAGGAGAATCATGAGAAAAAGCAATATGGTTTCACCACTTTGTGGTGAACCCATAATGATATCACGAATATCAAATAGAACTTGTAATCAATCAATTATTATGACGGGAGGAAGGTTTCCGGACAAACTCTTCAGTCCAGATTGATTACAGGATACAAAGCGGACGGAAGTTTCTGTCATGGGACGGCGATAATCTAATGTTCCTCAAAATGACAAACAACTTGTCGGATCCGCACGGAATGATCCTGATGAACGGTCCTGATACCACTTCTGTTCCGCGCAATTAGGACGGGATGACCGGGCTGATACCGAAAACCTGATACCATCAGCCCCATTAAATATAGATTTAGAACGATAACATAATCCACCAAAGCCACCATAACGAACGGTAAATCCTATTACCAGGTAGGGCACTGCTCGTTTACGTTACGGTCCTATGCAATGTTAGATTGTTACAAAGCTGTTGTGTTTACTCCCGTTGTATGGACGTAGTCCTTGTAACGTTTTCACAGGGTATCTGAAACCTATGTGTACGTGTAACCAACATGTCTGATAGTTACATTTAATCTCTACACCATTAAGTGTGAGGAAAGATGCAAAACCTGCAATGAGGCATCGTTTTTGCAAGTTTACATGGTGGCAATTCTATTAACATTGAAGTACGATGAACTATTATTTACCCATCACATTCAAGTCAATGAAGCCCTCCTCTGTGCCGATCCCTTGCCCAATCAATGTCAGGACATAGCGACCTTGATCTTCAGCTGTGGTTCGGTCAATCTTCAGTGAGGCCTTCCCGACTAGTTCTACTCTTCCCTGGTAGGGACCATGGGCTTCTGTCGACCCCATCATGGGTATGGTTGTAAGAATAGGAGTTCTTTTTTCTCCGTCGGCTTTTTTCTCCACTTTGGTCCAAGTAATGGTGGCGATGCGGCGATCTGTCTGGAATGTTGCGGGTAAGGTGACGGGGTCCCCGGCTATGGTGTTCACGGTGTCCGGAAGAGTCAGGCCGATAGATGACTGACCCAGACATCCTGTAGGAAAAAATTATATAGATACTGAATAACTGTCGCTTAAACACACTACCAGTCAAGCTAGCTGATTATATTTACGAAGTAGTTATACAACCATTGGTACCCGCTTGTATTCATGCCAGTCCTTGGAGTTATCATTGCATTAGCACGCTGCTGCTAACATGTCTTCGATGGAATCTACCTAGTGCCCAGGGCTAGAGATAGGGTATGTGAAGAGTCTCACATTTATACTCCTGTTGAAAACTACCAATAGCGGTGACACAAAGAAGGGGTTTGCGCAAAATGGAGTACAATGGATAGGAATTATATGTATGGAACCGTTAAATGGGGGAAAAGCTGTCACTGCAAAGCTCAATGTCTCACTAGGTCACGCACATATTTAATCTTGACGAATATTCCTTCTGGGCATAGCGAATATCAAATCACGGCCATATACTTCCGATTATCGTTTGTTTATAGTTAAAAGCTTTCAGTCATGAATTAAACATATAACCTCCCTTGACCTTAAGAGTTTTATGATGTACGGTTAGAAGCTACCAACCCCATGGCCCCATTAGCGTGATGTGGACATAGAGCCCATTGACTATAGATCTCGAGGCTTTGCATACAAAAAACAGCTATTATTGCTTGCTTATCTCAAGCAAGTCTGAGGCTTTTCGTCAGATAGACTTTAGAGTAAAGTTTGCAATAAGTTTGTATCATGAGGCCTTGATCGATATCCTCCCTCCTTAGTCCTAGCGACGCCGTTTTGATTGACAGGTGAGTCAGACGTGTTTTGTGCAACTTCTGTAATACCTCAGCTATATCCCACCGATCCATACCCATCACACCAAACTCAGGTTATGAACAGATCGTCTTCCTGGAGAAAAACCGGATAATCTCGGAATCCCCCGATCAATAAGCCGTAAATCAGAAGTTATTTTCCGCTGACAGTCGCCGCGCCTCTTCCATTATCAGCTCGTAACGGGATTTTCCCGACACGATAGCGGATTTGCTGTAATGTATACACACCCTTGGAGACGGATATCTCTGCACTTCAAAATGATCCACACTTGCAAAGTCAGTTGTAAAGTGAGATTTCTTCTTCCAGAATTCCCTCGATCAACGTCTTCTGAGTTATGCCCCCTCCCTGTGCCGTTGCCCTCTGTTATAGCCCGCCGCAATAAATTTCTACTTTCTTTTATCCCCCACGAATGCGCTCGGCTACCCGTAAATACTAGTTTTGTTGCGCGTAAGCAGTTGGGAGACTATTTATATCGTCTTTACTGTTCTACCGGGTATGCGCTTCTAAGAGGGTTGCCGCCTTTAGTACAATGGATATAAAAGACTGACGTACAGCTTAGACTGATTTATTAAGAAGAGTTTTACTTTCTGAAATGAGGCTGAAATGATACATGGTAGTACGTACATCACAATAGCGTTTTAACAATGAACATTGCTAAAGACATACGATACAGAAACTAACACAAATGTGCAACACTAACATACCATTTTGTTACTAGTGCCTCTGTGTTTAATGATGGAACAAAGCAGGGCGTGAGGACACAGACTATCTACAACGTTTAAATATCTGCTGTATCTGTATCTACATAGCCAGTATAACATAACCACCCTAGGCCTTTAGCGTAACACACCAGCTTCGCAGGTACGCGGCGCGGTGGCAGCTGGCTATGCTACGCCTAACGACCTGTTACACCTAATCTTCGTACATCGTACTGTAAGCGTTGTTTAGGGCTATCTAGTGACGATGCCCCTAATGTACTTCGAGGCAGCGAGTGCCACTCTACGATAGTTAGATATGAAGTTGAGCATTTTGTTATAAAAGTTTATGATAGGATTTTGTGGATAACATGTCTTCCATAGCGTAGTCTCCAAGTCGACGCGATTTCCCAGAACATCGTAAATGCCTCATCAGAGGAAGTTTCAGCTTTGATTTTATGTGAAACGCAGTAAAGTACAGGAACAAGGTTTACGGCCAGAGGGACTCAGCGAGCGGCGATGCACAGTCTGCAAAATGTTCGGGAAGAAACAGCGATTCCAGAGCGAGAGGGGTTGTTGAAGGGGATCCTTATAAGAAAGTCGTTATCCATTATAGCTTATGCTCTTACAGCATGCGTCGGTTTCTAACTCGTCTACAAATCTAACACACACAAATGTGTCCAAATGAAGCGGTGCATGAAACAAGTTTGAACTGCAATGGCCAACACAAAAAATTAGACTCACCCAAATTTTCGACTGTACAACTCCAGTCTTTGTCAACGAATGAGCAATCCACCGCTTTCGTGACGTCACGCAGATAACACACGTGATGACTCAATAAGCAGTGGATCATAGGTTGCAGAAACAGAGACGGGGGCGCCACAGACTTTCTGCAACCTATGATCCACTGCTCACGGAGTCACGTTGTGCAGTCTAAAATTTGCGTGAGTTCAATTTTTTGTGTTGGCTATTGCAGTTTAACAAGTTTAAAACTTGTTTCATAATGCCTTCTACCAACACAGATGAACTTTCAAGATATGACGCGAAGTAAGAGACAAAGACGTCTATACAGTCAGCAGTTGTGGCTCCTGTGTAAGATTAATCTCCTCTCCCCCACGCTTGGCTGATTTATCCCCCTCAGCGAGGCGGAGTTAACGCCGTGTGGAGACACCATGTCTGACATATTGTGTCAGTAAAAGTCACCTGCTTAATGGGAAAAAGCATCTGCTCCAGGTGGGACGTGGAGGAAAATAAAAGGGCACACGGTCTGACAATCTATCAGATGAATCTTCGCACAGGTTGATGACATGAAATAACAGAAAAGAAGAGTAGGGATATTAAAGGCACATCAAAGCATATATATCGTAACTAGATGCACCGTTCGGTAACGTATGATAAGCAGTAACCGTAATAAAAGCCTACACTACCCTATTAAAATGGTATTAATGTTACGTTTGGTGATATTTCATAGATTTATACGAAGCAGCTTAATTGATGCATCAGATTTGAAGGCAGAATCATGTTAGTACATATAAGCACGCACTCACTAATGTTGGAGATATTTACGGCGCGAGAATTTACAGCACGTTAAGAATCAATGTGATTCCAGAGAGCGGAGGGCGTTAGAGTAAGATCCGCACTCAACCGTTTGATGACATCCGAATATAAACTTAAACGGCCGGGTCGGGAGAGATTACGGAAAGGAAAGACATTCGTTTTGTTTTCCCAGTTGCACAACAAACCACCTAAGACAGAGCAGGTCTGATATCTCAACCTACATTAGCTACCGAGTCTCCTTTGTCCTCGTCGCAAATAGCATCCAAACCTATTTTATCTGCCACGTCTCTTTGCAAGGTTGAAAGAGAGATCGGCAGCTAATGTTGAGGTCACATTTCCAAGCCGGGCCCAGTTTGACAGTTTCTAGGTACGAATATTTTACCTAAAAGACATCAAGAAACAAAAGATTTGCAACAATTGATTATGAGCACTATCTGTACATATTCTTGATATGAATTGTTTATTTTTCGTGCACGTAACGTAAACAGCCCGGCCGGGCCCCGGCTGAGAAATGTGACCTCAGCGAACAATAGGTTTGGATATCAGGCTACAACGCCCCTCCAGATGTCACTGTATGGTCCCTGACAACCTGTTGGTAAATCGTCGTAAAATCATCTGGGCGTAACGAGCGGACTTGTCTCTGGATACAGACCTCGCCACAGACGATGGTATCACTCCAGTCGGCGCCAGGCCGCAATCCCCACATCTGTCTCACCGATTAATTATGGCCTCGGCCCGATTAAACTCATTAGAATAAGCCTCGTGATTTCTGCGATGGCAATCTCGGCGCTAAAATCACGTCGGTTCATTGGCATTTCATTTTGTTATCAGTTTATAAACGCCCGAACTATCATCCTACCCGATTACATCCGTGTTATTGCAGTTCTGGATACCGCGGATGTTTAGAATTTTAGTTAATCTTCATTCGTTGCTCATCCACATAGTATATTCAGTAACAATCAGTGACAAATGAGCGGATTGTACCGGGGGGAACCTGGTGCATCAGAAAGGCACGATTTGACACGAAAATTGCTCCCTTTCCTCAAACCGGGATAATGCGGTTCTCCACATCATGTGCGCGCGGTGGCAATTAGGTAATAATTGCGTTATAACTTTGAAACGGTTCGCCAGCAGACAGTGAAGAAACAGGTAAGATTTGGGAGTCGTGGAGGGCTCACATGCGAGCTCAGTGATGCATCTCTGTTACAATCTCATTAACTTTGGGGTAATTTCGGGAAGTATATCAAAGTAGTTATTACCGCATCTCGCAGTGATATCGTGTGTGTAGGGCGTACGAACGCTCTTTTGATGGATTATTCTGAGGAACATAATGAATATAAATTGATTTTAGATGACGGTTTCATGATCCAATACTTGGGGGAAATCTTCATTCCTGTACATATATTTGCACCCGGCTCCCCGAGTGTTCCCATACTCATTTCTACGGTCTGATCAAACGTGCCAGGCACTTTCAGAACTGCAATTTTCATCTTATGATTACCGAATAAAGTTTTCATGTTACATCTTGTCGAGAGCCGTAAGCTTTCCTTGTAGCCGACTAGAGTATATGAACCAAGTCTGTTCTGTGGGTGCAAACGCGCCCGCGATGACATGGGCGTTTCAGTGGGTGTGTTGTAGTCTTCAGTTAATGCCAAATAAAGTAGGAGCAATCTTTTATATCGTCAGAGAATCCTCGATCAGCCGAAGTGCGTGGTATGTACGGGTTTGACGTGAAGACCAATGCCCGGTGATTCACCAGCGCACTAACACTGTGCCTGGGGAGACATCTGTCTTGTTGAAAGGATGCGCTTGATTAGTCAGAGAAGCCTAGATTGGCCTGTGTCCGAGGGATTTTCCTCCCTGACGTGGACGATATGTAACTGTTGTGAGCAGCCTGCCCAGAGCGCGGCGTGCCGGGGGGACAGGTTGTACTAACACCTCAATACATCATGTCTGCCATAATCCCAGTTGATAGGAACTTGAACATGAAATAAACATGATTTCAAAGTTTCTGGAAATATACTGTAGGGCACATTACAAAAACAGTAGCATACAGTCGTAATGCGTTATACGACTTCCAGGTGAAACTCATGCGTGATTGATTATATAAGGTTTTATGTATATTTTCTTAAATATCACATAAGTACCATGTAACTTTCCGGACTTGTTTCCTTGAGAATGATGTACTAGTATTGTGCCAGTGGAAATTTCACACAAATTAGCACACTTTGGCTCTGGCTTACATGTCCAAAGCATTGAGCTATATTACAAGTCCAAACGCTATTCAAGTGCATGTGCCTAAATCAACATTTACGAGTATATCTCCAACAGAAAGTATGTGAGGTGCATTTTAACACTATTAAGTATACTTAAAACGAAAGAATAAATGACTATTCAGAAACTGCAACGTAGTTCACCGCTTCAACCACAAGGTGTGAAACGGGCAATCAAACGGATCCGGCCGACATTACAGATTCAACTAGTGTTATTACCCACAAATACGGGCTGTGTGAAGATGTCAGGAGGTTTAGCAGGATGACATTCCGCCCAGTTATCTCCGCTATCAGCTGTAATTGAAGAGGACCCCCGAAAGCCTGGCAGGCTTTAGAAGAGCAATACAGATATTACACATTCCGACAGATGTAACGTGTGCTGTAGGCACGTTGTTGCCTGCGCAACTCCGGAAGGAGGAGGAAAAGCAAATGGAACTGCTGAACCTGCTATTCTGGCAACTGAACTCCACGTACTTTTCAACACTACAGAATATAGTTTTATAATGTAATAATATGTAATTTACCAACTCAGATGAACTTTCATGCTGAATATAGTTTTAGTTGCTATTGTATAACGTAAACAATGCATTCTTGCCTTCTAGATGCAAAACAGGTACAAAGAAAGGGGCGATATTCTATTGTGTTTGGAGATGGGAAGGAAAAGAGGAATATCATCCCGTTGCATTTTTTATATCTTGATATGTCGTTACGCCTCAAGGACTCGTCTTGAATTTGGGAATATGTGAATTAGCAGATTTCAGCACCCGTCCTCGCCTTGCGTCAGCGCCACGCGTGATAAAATCTGACAACTAGTCAATAAGAGAACATGATTCCGCACAAATTCACGCCCAACAGCCACAAAACCCATCAGTGTGTTACAGGCTAGAGACACGGGTCCCTGCCCGTTCTACATACAGATATAGATGCGCGCTATCGACCACCGCATCCCCGCTACCTCCGCTTACAAGATGAACCCTTTAAGTTGCCGCCACACGCAACTCGCACGCCGGGGAATCCGCTGTGACAACGGCAAACGATTAAAGGCTTTCCACGGGAATTAGGGAGGTGTGTTATTAGCGTAATACTCATCCCACCGCCTTCAGGTGCAGTAATGTAGGGATCCGTTTCTCCATCTTTTATTCACGCGTCTCAAACATGCTCTCCTCTCTATATCGACACACAATTGTAGCCATGCGCCGTCGGTTCTTAGAAAGGGCAGGCGCCTTATCGCGTATCGATCAGACCGTCCCTGTTATAAACCCACCTTAACCCGTACATGTGCAGAAAGTGCTTTAAGTGGCCCCGTCTCCGCAGTTTCCTTGATTAAAACGTGTGCAATCAGACTAAAACAGTCCTCAGGGAACGAAAAGAAAGACCAGATTGCGGTAATACATAGTGATTAGGAAACTGCTGTTTGTACAGGGCTTGTATCTGTATGTGGTGTGTTTAGTACGTCATAACCATGAGACAGACGCACGAAGATTTTCTACCTGGTGAGATTGATAATTTTCTTTCAGATTCCCTGCGGTGGTAATTTTGTTCGCGACGAATGTCCCACGTACTACACATATAGGAAGAATGCAGTTCATACTGCACATTCTTTGCAATTCTGTTCAATAGAATGATGAATATATTGTATTTTCAGAGCCTTGAATAAGACCTAATCATAATACTCTGCGACTATTACAACACAGTTAGAGAGAACATGTAAGGTGTTATTAATCACTGTAGTAAAATCTTCATCTTAACTCCACGATTCAAATTATCAATGCATCTTTAGATTGCTTGTGTCCGTGTAAGAGCTAGTTACAATGCGTTTTTAGATTGCTTGTGTCCGTAGAGCTAGTTACAGCCCTTCACACGTCCGACCACCAGAAGTGCAGACCACAGCAGATCTTAAACAGTCCCATTGATCTGCCTTTGGTCCATGTGTCGTAATTGCTACAAGATATAAATGACACAGCAAGTGGGTCTACCAGTATAACAGAAAAAAGGTATTCTAAATAGATAGATTCTTAATTGACTCGACAGGTAGTTCCGTATGGACTACTACAACTAAGAGTAAATAAAATCATCCCAGTCTATACACAGAATATGTGTAAGCCGCAAACTACCGTACAGAATATATGTCAGCGGTAAAAAAAGCCTTGCGTTCAAAACTTCGGACGCGCCTCGCATTGACCTTAACCGTCTTGTTCCGCTTGATGTTATTGGGTAGGATGGTGCCCAGTGAGCCGGAAGGCGGTTCCACTCCGCTGACCGTGCAGAACAGATTCTCACCGTGAGCAGCTGCAGCTTCTTCACTCCCCAAACTTCATCAAGCTTCGCCCATAAATCCCGCAGTCCCCAGTTGACCCTCTGACCCCGGGCGCTGACCTTTCAGAAATCAGAATTGACTTCAATCGACAGGAGGTTTACACGATTAGAGTAATCTCGTCCCCACAGTCCTTGGACTGATTGAAGGTTATGTTTTTCCAGTGTACATGTGCCAGAACAGGACGTCCTTGCGTGCCGTGAATGCTAGTCTCGGCAATTTGGTCGGTCGACACGTACAAAATGGAAAGAGGGGTTTCAATCATACTGACAGGATAAGAACGGGCGAATTGAAGCGAACCTGGGAAGACTTATTAATTAAGTCTGAGTATTTTACAAAGATATGATCGGCCATTTGAAAAATAGTCTGGTAGAAAATAGGGTATGTCTTAGTGAGCAGTATTGATTTTTTCCGGTCGGAGCCGTTGGAACTCTGCCTGTGTCTCAGGCGTGGGAGGGTACAGGGCTGGGTCTATGGGTGTAAAAGTGTCTATGACTGGAATTTCGTGATGCGATTCACATATTTTCTCATATATTAGGCTACACCAAGTGTCCTGTCAATGATACCTTTTTTTAAGCTTTCAAGTCTGGTTTGCCACATGAGATCGACTTTAATGTTGTTGGCGTTTGTTAATCAAATCACATCGCCATTGTTTGATAGTATAGATTATAGAAGCTTGGTAATTAAAAGCTCTTCCTCATCAAATGATTTGTTTTACTTTCTGTATCTTCAAAGCAAAACTTTTGAGCATCAAGATACAAGTTTTTCTTTAAACAATGTAATCTGTTATATTGTATTCGCATTTTAAATAACAAAATTTTGCCCTTTAAAATGACAATATTCTACCCGTTAAAGAAGTTTTCATAATGCTGTAGACATGAACTTACATCTCAAGTCTAACCAGTGAAAACCTTAATGGTGCCTTAAGCCCTTTCTGCTACCTTACTGTAATAGATTAGTTGGACTCCAGAGACCGTTTGCAATTTTTGGCCACGCCTCTTTCATCTCTTCCACCAAGCTGGCACTTTGGCAGTCTTTTCTGAATCTTGGTTTATTCGTCTATTTCTGTTTTCTCTGAAGAATTGATATCTTAGATGACGCAAAACTTCCTTTTCCAAATCGTATTACCAGAGTTTCTTTATCTCTCTTCTCATTAACCCCTCAACACAGAGATAACAGATAAGCCAAACCAAATTACCCCTACTTTACCGGGGCCGTGTATTCTCTATCTGAAACAAATATCTCGCGCAGTCCTAATACATATTGTACCCTATATGCCAACCCCATTAGGGCTCTACTTCAATGTACTTAAAAAGGTCACGTACACATAGACAAAAAGACGCCATTGTATCTATATCAGAGACCTTCTGTTGCCATATGTGGCTGGAGCGCAACGATAGAATGAACAATTCAGACATGTGAGTACTACAGGTATATCTTTACTGTAGACTACAAAATCCCACTTACCTCGAATCACCGCCAAACAAATCAGCACCTCGACAACAGTGTTCATCTTTGAGTCCATGCAGCCGACGATATGTCTTCACTCCAAGGTTTTCTGTAAGTTTGCTCTGGTCGCAGACCCTTTCCCTGCCAGGCGGGTCTTCTCACGGCACCTCCACGTTCTCAGACTTCCATCGACAGTTTCACTCTGATATTCTGCCGTCGATGCCGCGTATCTTAGATGGATAAAAACGGCGTGCTTCTACCAACTATCTTTATCGCCCAGTTCCTTCCTAAAGCAATCTCGTCTCACGTATCACATCTCCACCAGCTCCCCTAACACCACGGCCGTTTCCGTCTAGCCCGAGGCTATCGGAGACTATCGTCACTACCGTCGAACCGGCGCTGTCCAGATTGCAGAGGAGCTCTGTATGCAAATAACAGGCTTCTGTACGGCTCTAATGTCGGGGTAGGGAAAAATTGGATCGGCTCATTTGCAGAGGAGGGAGGTGATAGGAGAGGAAGAACCTGTCAATCACTTTATACTCCTCCTACATTAAGGAGAAAAATCTACCTCTATGTCATCCTGTACTTGATCTTGACTCCTTTATATGAAAATAAAAAAATATAATATGGAAAGGGAGAACTCGCATATGGAAGAAAAGGATTTACAAAATGCGAGACCAAAAGTGTTTCTGCTGTTGTGAATCTCGTCCAAATCAAATATCCCAAGCCCTGGTCCATCCTCAGAGTGTTTGTGGTTGTTAGAAGATGATAACAGATGGTACTCTTCGTCGTGTCCTAATTTCTGAATGTGTTGTCACAAGCCAAGCCCTATCAGACCACTTCAAACGCCGCGGCCCAACGCAAATGTAAATTTTAACAAGCGAAGAAAAAAATCCTGCAGTAGAGTTTTCTCGCTGATGTACTCAGATGCGGGGGCGTATCATTAAATATCAAAAAAGATGATCATCAATGTGGAGGGATCCGGTCTCAAATTACGCAAAAGGAACCAGAGACGGTTAATTAAAGGAGGATTACGCAAAGATATTTGAATACAGCCCTTATTTCTCATTGATCACACGTTGCTATGGATTCTGTTTGTCAGCAGAGACTAGCCTAATGGGCAAAGACGTCAAAATGGAATCAAAGAGCTCGAGGCTTTCTTTGCTTTTCACCAGTCGTGGATTAAGTCCATAAAAAAGCAACCCTGGAAATTTTTCTTGTCAATTATTTTCATATAGCCCTGGAACACTGATTTTCCTCAATTTCGCTCATAGTTTATGTTTGTAGTCTTATGATAGGCTTGAAGATGTAATGTTTTGCCCTAATCGTTAGACACAGCCCCTCTAACTGCCATTTCATTATTCATTACTGACATTTATGGCATTTCACAGCATTTGATGTGTTGTATCATGCGCTGCATATTGTGGAAATCACCGAGCATAAGTCAAAATTAAAGGCGGCGAACCGAGGACATCGACAGTTACAACGCTGAAAACTATCGTTTTATAGACCAATTACGTGAAAATGATTACCCGGTGAATTGTATATCACTGGCAAGGGAAGTGAGATTTCATTTTTTCTCAAGTATTTAATCATTTTAAACATTAAAAATTTGGGTTATGTGAGGGGGCTTCCATGACCAATTTTGTTGCTAAATATATTGGAAACTTCTAATGAAATGAGTTGGTTGAATGATTTTTATATAGAAGATCGTAAAGAGGATAAGTTTCTTTCGTGTCAAAACTACTAAGTCATGATAACACGTTTTCACATCATTGCCATCACTCTGAGCCAAGATATGTCTAACAGACATTATTCTCATCACGTTTCATAATAAGAAGATCTCTTATTTTATTGTTGATGTTATATAAAAGGATGACAACTTCTCCAATTTCGCCCCGCGGCCATATTCGTGATGACTTCCACAACGCGTAAACCACAGGGTTAATTATTCATCTGTAAATGGTTAATCAAATCTACACCATTACGGCAGCGGAAAAGCACTGCTATCAGGCGGCCTTGCGCGTGGGCCCTCCAGCGTGCGCTAATGGCACACAGATGCAGGGCGGTGGGGATACTATCTTTGGAAGCCATCCCTGGAGAGAAAAAAAGAAGATTTGCGCTACGTGGGAAAATATTTTTGTTTGTTTGTTTCTTTGTTTGCACTGCTGTAACAGTATGCTTTTTATCGCATACGAGGATGAAGTTGGCCACTCAGATGCAGTGGCGGTGGGGATACTATCTTTGGAAGCCATTCCTGAAGAGAAAAAAAAGGGAAAAAACTACACTATCTGGGAAAACATTTTTTTGTTTGTTTCTTCGTTTGTTTGACTGCTGCTACAGTTTAAGTCCAACTGACTATTACTTTTTTATCGCATATGCGAACATGAAGTTACAGCTACCTTAATATGAGAACTGACGACCGCTTGCAAACAATCAAAATCCTGTACATAACAAAGTACAGCACGAGGAATTGTTCAAGCCGATTCCTGTTGTCTTTAGATGGTATCCTGACGTTGACGTTGATGAAAATCGACTGTGAGAGAGCCGAGGCTCTAACCACAAGCCTGGCTAAAACGTGACCGAAGCGGGCAGACTGCGGGACGCTACCCGGGGTAGAAGACCTATGGGCAGGCGGCAAATTGAGTGTTCGATCACCCAAAAGGCTCACACGTGTTATGCCATTTCCGATAAGGAATATTTCTTGATTTTCTCTCAGACGGTTGTCTTATTACATCGACTAACTCTAATGTCTTTTTCATTGATGACAACCGTCCTCGGCTCTTTATCAAGCCTGTGCCTAACCCTCTAACATTAATGGTCATTACTGGAAACTGTGATGAACGTCACGTCCTTATCAATCCCTCCCCTCACCAACTCGGCGTGTCGCGCCCATCCCAGGCCGTGGTTAGCTAGCTCTCTGTTGTCATGGTTATCTCGATAGGATGTGTTACAATACTTAACGCTCTGGGCCTCAGAAATGTGTCCAAACCGGGGCCTGGCTGGGCAGTTTTATGGAACGAAAAGTATGATATAAAAGACTGCAAAGCACACAAAAAAAAGTTTTAAAAAATCAATAATGGGAGCTGTATGCGTATACTATTGATATAAATTGCTGACTTTTCGTTAATCTAAACAGCCCGGCCGGGCCCCGGTTTGGAAATGTGACCTCATCAGCATAACTTGACGTAACCCGAGTCATATGAACTTTGAAGCCTGAAGTAATTCTCCTCGGAGAAATAATATTTTGATACCTATGTTGTGATTCAAGTAAATGAACTACAGTATCCTACGCTGGGCACTTACTTTAGTATATCGTCGTCCTGTTTCAGTCCTATTTTGCAGATTAGCATAAATGGGGCATCAGTAGTGGGTGTGGAATTCTTGGTCGGTGAATTCTGCGCCCCTCCCCACCGCCCTTGCAGCAAGACTGCCAAAGGAGCCGGACATGCCTGGAGTATAACAGCTATAGACTACATGTCTAACGAGCGATGTCTCTTGATGATTGATTACTTTTTACGACCGTAGCAAAATAATGAAAGGTTATAATGTCAAAGACAGAACATGACTTGCTGATTAGTAGAGACTATAGGGACATAAGCTCAGCATGGAACATTCCAAAAGAATGGCACAAAGACGTGACACAAATCAGCATCTAGACAGGGACGATACACATGTATCTTTATTTTACATTGAATATGGAATTACGGGAATTTTCGACCGTCCTTCCCGTCCGAATTGCGTTACTATTGTCAGATATACAGAGTATCTGGGGACATGCCCGATATTTATACTGTGTAGAAACACTCATTGTGATTGCTCAAGGAACTGCAGGAACTTACAAGACCACACAAAGACTTCCAAATATCTATTCCTAGATCTGTAGTAGTTTACTACTCGAGGTATTTACAATAGTAAGACGTCGCGGTGAAGACCTCGTCTCCCAATGGCAAAAATTTGGCATGTAAGAAACGTAATGAACGTGTGATAAAGTCTTGCACCTATTTTCCTATGTTCTCGTCAAGTCTAATTTTCTTTGCACGGAAAATGTTGCTTAACCATGTTGAATCATCATGTGGTCAGGTAACTTAGATGCTGCCCTTGGTGGGGAGGTTGGTTGAGTCCATTGTCTCAAGTTTGTCTCGTACGTGCTTCGCAGCAGCCGCTGGAAAAGTAAACATTAACATGTTTGAAAAACGTTTTTTCTTAGTTACAGGTTTATTACAAGTTTTAGTCCATGAGCTTTCATATTTTACACTGTTGATTCGATAGTGTATAATTTATCAAAACGATACGAAACGAAATTGAACGAGAATGCAACGAAATGTTTTGCATGTAACTATTTAAGGACAAAAGTACTATGATTGCCGCTGTGTATAACAGAATGCATCTCACCCTCTTTTGCCGTTATGAAGCGGACGTAGTTGGAGGGGAACAGGCCTATCCTGCCCCTCAGGTAACCCAGGCACCAGCCGCCATCTTCCCCCTCCAGCACCTCGATGACGTCATGTACTTCCAAGTTTAACTCGTTGTCCTCTTGTGTTAAGTATGGATAGATGGCTCTGGCATAGCGGCGCTCTGTGCAACACAATGTTCAGACAATCATCAGTTACACCACCCGCTGTTTGCATGCTCGGCTAGCAGCGCCCCCTATCAATAACTGTTGGAAGTACAAGGCGAATGAGTGCCGATTTGGTGGTCTGTATGGCATTACATTAATGAGTCGCGCCGCCACCTTTAAACTGGTATGACACAAATTGCGTAGACTGCATAGGACAATCAACCAGACATACCTCTGAGCTTCTTAGAACGTCTGAGAGTTTCAATACCAGACATGGGAGCTGACGGCATGGTGCTCTTCTCTGAAATATGGACATGGAGAAGATGTGATGAAGATTGTGAAATACTACTCAAACAAACTGAAATTCTGTATATTACACATATAGAAAAAATATATTTACTGAAAAGCAGTGTCAGCTGGTAACGACCAAGGCCTGCAACAGCAAGTTTGGGGAAATCATTCAAGCAAGATGCAATGTCAGAAGTCACGAGCGAACTCTAACGACATACCTGGTAACTGCAGGTCTGGGTGCCGCCCGATATCCAACATGTCCTGTTGCACAGTGTCTCCCAGAGGCCCGTGGCTGGTTCTGCCCATCTTACAGTAGAAGGAGAATCTTTTCTTCTCGGCCCTCTGGCGGCGCCGTCTCAGGAAGTAGAACGTCAGCCCCAGACAGACGAGCAGCCAGAGTCCACCTGCGATGGCGCCAACTAAAATGGCCACCGTGCTTCCGACGTCTGGGGAAGAATCTGTGTAGTGTTAACAAAATGAGAGTCATCATTCATACATGTGAAACTTCTTTCACATACGAATTTGCTTTAAGCGCTATATATGCTTAGACCGTTCAAAGGGCTATGCACTGTATGGCCGGAAGGCATGGGACCATTCCCATACAAATCCCCAGCATGGCTGGTGATTTGTGAATCTTGAAAGAAGTTTACGCATTCTACCATGATGGATGCAACAAAAAAATACACGCCAAAAGTTGTACACGTGTTAAAATCTTTAATGTGTTATGTCCAGACTTAGGCACCTGCGATTTAAGTAACCTACGCGTATTCAGATCTCAGATTCAGATATTCAGGAATTGCATTCGGTTAACAAAATAAACGGTTTTTCTTCGGCTTCGGGATGTCAGTTTTGTAATAACTAGGGGTAAGAAGAACTGTTATATGAAGCAAGTTTAAAACTGTAATATCCAACACAATAAAAATTTTAGACTGTACAACTCCAGTCTTTGTCAAGGAATGAGCAATCTATTGGATATTACAGTTTGAACTTGCTTCATAATGATTTCTACCAACACAGATGAACTTTCAAGATAAGAACTGTTATAGTTTTACCCACCATCTACTGTCAACCTGACGGACTTGACGTCGCTCTTATCCACGTTGTTATCTGCCGTGCAGACGTACGTGCCCGTAGCGTTCACGCCCACACTCTCAAACACCATCGAGCACTCCCGCACGTCACGTGACACGGATCGCGTCACACTGCGCAGGCGCCGGCCGTTCCGCGCCCACGTGATGTTTGGAGGCGGATTTCCCTCCGCGATGCACTGAAGGGTCACGTGATCAGCAACTGAGACTTGTTGAGACTCGGACATACTGACGATTCTAGCAGGATCTGAACAGAAGAGAAAAGACAATAATAACTTTATTGCACAACAATTGTGCAGGGTACAAAGTATGAGATCTCCTAGAACATAATTACATCTCATAAGGCTAACCCAACTAATACAGGAGTGGATGGCTAGTATGGAATAGGTATGAACTTTTACAATCTTTGAAGGAATTTCTAATATCTATATAAGTTATATCCCTATGTATACCGTGCAGGGGTACGTTGTCACACGTCATTATGTATTCAAATTTCTTTTCCAGTTAATTGGGTTATAAAGATATGTTAGAAATGTTTATCGTGACGTTTAAACGAAGAAAAAGTGAAACTAAAAGGAAAAAGATGACATGCCTAAGGAATACTTACACTGCACGTTCAAGGTCAAAGACGCACTTCCAGGCCGGACCACGTGATCAGCAGTGCAGGTGTATACGCCGGCGTCAGACCGGGTGATGTGACGTATCACCAGATTCGGAGACTGCAGATTCCCGCCTGAATACTTGGCTTCGAATCTGGCGCTGTCTATCGGCGCCCCGTCTTTGATCCAACGAAGGGAAGTGATGTTTGGCTTGGCATTTCTCACAAAGCAAGACAAAGACACAGCTCTTCCGACGGAAATGACGTATGGGTTGGAAGGTCCCACTGTCACAGCTGGCGACCCTGGAAAATGTGATAAATATCGTCAGAACAAGTAGATAATGAAAATAAATACATGTGCTTGAGGTAATTTTAACGGCTAGAAGATGATGGGATATATGACCTTTAAGGGATCCACATAGGTCGGTGGCCTGGGCGTGGGGTCTTTCCTGCTAATATGATATCATATAGGAAGAGTATTTGTCAAACTCTTTCACCCATTCGGTCTTCCCTTAGCTTCGTGGTACATTCTAATTGTAAAAACGTTATCACAGTTTTTCAGGGCCAGGTTTTACAATGAACAGAGACTAACAAAATCCAGCCCCGCTTAAAGGGTTATAGGGTGTACAAGGGCTAAACTAGAAATCCCTGCAATTTTGAGTTTAATCATTAATATATTTTCCACGTATTTGGCAACTTATAAAGAATCGAAATCCTCCCACCAATAGTCAACAGACGTCTGGGTTGATCCCTTGTATCCCCACGATATTAATAACTTTGAAATGGCCTCGAATGTTTCTATTTTCAGAGTTATGGTTATTAGTGATGATGGACTACTTCTGCTTCAAGGGATCTCGATGAGAAGTTATTTTACAAAAAAAACTTTTCTGTACGAGACAGGCAGTATATCAAACTGAAAGAGGCCAACCACTGTATACACGAGGTCCATAGGTCATACATCCATTCTCCAATCCCATTAGATCTTAAGAAAGACTGCGCCAAAATTGATGACGCTGTCTCGCAAGTACGTTCTGTTGAAGACATCTTCGCTCACCTGAGAAAAGCCTCTGACGTGAAGAGATCCGTGATGAATTATTGGCAAGGCGATGGGTCTTAAATGAATCACTTGGTGGATATAATTTCACGGCGAACCATCCATCACAATCAACGGAAGATGCGAACTTTCGTGCAGCTTTTTAAGACCACCCACAGGCCATTACAAACTATCAAGTTGTCTGGAACGTGTCTGAGAAATAGTTATGACTGGGCGTCGAAGGATTTCTATTAGCACACTGAAACACTTACGCTACGTGTTCATGTTCTGTAGACCAGGCGTACAAACAGAGAAATATTAGTCACTTCACTTTATATTGCCTTAATGCTCCCCTTGACGTACTCCAGTAGCGGTAGTGATGGGCAGGAAGGGAGCTGATCAAATGAAGACAAATGATCTTTTCACGTTTGGATGTGTCAGTATAATCTCATCACCTCTGGGCACATAAAGTATTTGTTATGTATGGGTTTTATATCCTCAGGCAGTGGCTAGGAAGCTGTGTTTCTAGCTGTAGATTCGGTTTATAGCACTAAGAGCTTGAGGGAAAGTACGCGGAGCAATCTAAGTGGCAGTGAGTAGACATCTCTTTGTAAAATCTGTTCAAACGTCATCTGAATCCTTTCCTTCCTCCTGAGACTGGCACATAATAAGCTTGAGTTACTCTATACTTATGAGATGACCTTTCGTACAACTAAGGTAAGATGACAAGAAACCCATACCTATAACTCTCGATAAAATATTAAAGACGTTATACGATGACCTTACTCTGCTTGCAATGACAGTGGCATTTTTATCGATACAAATTAGATTCAGATAGTGCTCTTATAAGGTCCAGTCTTTGATGCAATATTCTTGCCGTTGCATGAAAGGTCGTTGACATCTGTCCATACAGGGTAGCGCAATCCGATGTGAACATTTGGGTTATTTCAATCTGAACCATTTTTACTTGAGCTACATTGTATACTGGCCAAGCCATTAACTGTAGTACCAAGACTTCACTCAGGAATCAGTAACTAACCCAGCCTTAGGCCACATTGTCTTAATCTTATGGACGACATCCTCTGAAGACCCCCAAACTAGTGCGCGCGGGCGAATAAAAAACATTCTGGCCAAAAAATGCTGCTAAACCACAGGAATACAAAGCTGGCAATGTGAATCTGCGGACGTACATAGCTACTTTTACAAGTCGGCACATGCTGGCCTTTTGCGGAATTTATGAATCAGCACTGTACGTAACGTTATGTATGTAGTTCTTGAGTCGTGGAGCTTCGGTAGTCTGGGTGCAATCCTCCATAGCTACCGCAGGCTCCCTATTGTCACTAGCTACCATGGACTACGGAAGATGGCACCCAGGACGTGATCTTTTTTAGGACAGGCTAAAATCAATGTCATCCATAAAATTAAATCAGTGTGGCCTTACGTAGGAATAAGGAAAGAGAATAATCGGTAATAACTCTCGTACTTAGTATTCGTACGTCCACGAATCCTCCTGAGTCCCTCCCCTTCGGCGGCGATCTGTAGCGCGAACGTCCCCTCGTCTTCCTCGGTCGTGGACTGGATCTTCAGCGACGCCGAGCCGACGAGCTCCGTTCTTCCCTCGTAGTCTCCATACGCTTTGGAGGACTCCGACGACGGGTAGTAGGAAAACACGGGCTGTCGCCTCAGATTCGGATCCGTCTGAAGGGAGTGTGGCAGAAGCATGGATGTATAGCTATGGTTTATCACTATATCGCTATTTTCCATAAAAAAGGATGGAATAGTAGATTGAATTTTTGTCATCTCTTCGTTAACTCCTCCTTTCAATCCGTTAAAGTTTTCAAACACTTGTCCCCGTTAACTTTTACTAGTACATTCCAGTTTGTAAAACAGGCAATCTCTTCCCACTAAATGGGTTCTTGTTTAATCACCCACCTTGTCAACCTTGCTCCACTGGACCAGGACAATATTACTTCTCGTGTCGTAAGTTGCCGGCAGAGTCACTGGATCACCCAGAACGGTGTTCACACTGGCGGGGAGGGTCAGGCCTATGGCGGATTGGGCAAATGCACCTGAACAGTGGGAAAACCGACTTGTGAATCAAGATGTTATGACACAGTTTAACAAAAAGCCTTAGGAATAACACAAAAAGTTACAGCTATAATTTGGCGCTGTGTAGAAATCTTCGTTCGTGCTGTGCAGTTTTCTCTTTGATGACCCCATAACCATTTGTAATACTGCCTGCGTGGAAGAATATACAGAGCTCTGAGATCGGCAAAACCTTAGTCTAAGACCCTTAGAGCAACTGAAGGGTGATAAACCCTTGCGAAAGTTGTAAAAGTTACATCCTTGAATATGCTAAACCCTATTGGTGAAATGACTTTCCATCATATTCACGCAACCGTAGTTTCAGCACCTTGGAGATCGCCTGCCATATCCCGAGTTTACCGTCTAAATCACATAACGGCGTGTAAAAGGGATTATTCTACATAGCAAACATGGTGAGGAACGATCTGTAAAAAACGATGACGAACAATGAATACCCGAGGCGACTATAACATCTCTGCAAAGTGTGGGTGTAGTGTATTGCAGCTATACGTCTTACCTCACACGAAGGGCGTAAAAATTGTAATGAACGACTATGCTTGGGGCTATACTGCTCTAAATGGCATGTCTAGCTGAAATACTTCTTCCTTTCATTTCTTTATCACAATAGCCGGCGGGCTAACGCTCACGCTGTGGATTAATATTTCCATCTCTCGGTAACTTTCCATAACTTTGATTAATTACCGATTACGTTCTCGCGCATATCTTCCTCCCTACTTTACTCTGATTTATGGACAACAAAAGATTTAAAACACTCAGCCAACCCGTTCTTCGCACGCGCTGTGTACACAAAACAACCCTAACCAATTGCGAGTGTCTCCGGTGTTGAATTTACGGTTATCAGATAGTAAAGCAAATTGCGCTGCCGTAATACTGTGATTTCAGATATCCTCTGTAGCACGGTGTGTTGAGAGTTTTAACGACCAATTTGGCGTCGCAGTGGCGTCGGTTACAATCAGACGGGTAAGGTTTACAAAAGGTTTATCAACCTGCCGGATCTTTCAGACGGCTTTAATTTTCCCGGATATTCTAGCAGTGTTAATGAATGTTAGGATGGGTGGATTTACGTTGACACCTTGCAAAGTCAAGGGTAAAAACAAAGTCACTTCTTGTTTTGATAAGAGTACATTTTAACCTAAAATCCACGCCTCTCTGTCTTAAAGCTGTCAGGAAAATTTGTATCGCTTCAGTAAAATGTGAAGCAATCCTACTCATGACGCACAGTGGGCGCTATAACGAAAAAAAAACGCATTTTGCTTTGAGAAGTATATCAGCACCGTCTCAACAATGGAAACCAAGTTGGCCAAATTCTTACAAAATCACACAAAAGACTTAAAAGAAACATTTGGCTTAAGATTATCATCAAGAAAGGAAATATTTTGTTAACAATTATTTACTTTACTTTTTACTTTAATGACGACCTTTATTGCACATTTTTGCCTCACTGGGCTAAGAACAAACAAAACAGGTATGTTTTTTGATGGAAGATTTGTCGAGTTGCATGAGGAATATGAACTTTTCTACAGTACTCAAGTGTAAGAAGTAGGATTTTGTACAACCCTATACAGTTCATTTCTCTCTTTACTATACAAGCTACAAGGAAGGAAACTATTTTTCAACATATTGTAAATAACATGCATAGCAACAGGAAGACGAATTGTGTGTAAAGCCTACCGTTCCAACCCTAAAACGTAATGAAATACATCATAAAATCAGCCTGAGATCCAGAAAGCTCGCATGATGTACAGACGGATTAGCACTCAGTAGACCGCCGGTCTGATTACGTCTCTCCACATCTTTATAACAAGGTCCGCAGGGTCCAACCACCAGCTGCAATTTTCATCTCAACTGGAGCCGGAATGAAAATGTGGCAGGCTTAAAAATCTTTCTCGTATACACTTGCCTATGCTAAGCCCTGCTGTGGGGTTTGATGTGGTGTAGTGGGGATTTTGCTTATATATTGCAAAACGTTAATGATCCTTTTAATGCTCGAAAATTGAACATATCTCAGAACATCATCCATATCTTTGTACACAATTAGATCGTTGATAGATGTGTTATGTCAAAGTTCTGATAGATCACGATGAGTGCACCCCTTGGGTTTTCTATCGACAGTGCATCCATCAGACCCATCTGGACTTTATCTGCAGTGTCTAATTTGCAGTTTCTTCCGTGAGTTCCCAGATATTGAAGTGGTCTAGATCTATTCATCAATCACCAGTAATGTACACGGCACGCCCTCAACAAGAGGATGAAACAAGTTTAGGACACAAAAACTAATTCTGTTTCTGTATATCGGACATTCCCTTTATTTTCATACTTTTGTCTCATGTTGTAATTATTATTTTATGTTCAGTGGTAACGTTAATATATATCGCTTGAGTGCGTCACCACTATGTATTGTTCTGTTCAGTTTAGTTTAAATGTTGAAGTGTAATAAAATTGAGCACATGGGATGAACGTTTAGCATTTTAAGTTCTAAATTTCTTAATACTTTTGCATGTCTACATGGAACAAATCAGGATTATGAATTATATCAGCAAAATGTCTTAATAGCGTTCACTCCAGCAGGCGTTTTTATTCTCCTGGAACGTTTTGAAAGCTACCTCTCTGAGTTTTTATATATTTATCTCATCATTTTAGATCTATGAATGCAATGTGGCCCTAGAAAAAAAACAGTAATTTAATGGCTCTCTTGCAAATTAAACCATCCTTGTGAAAAATGGCAGGATGGGCCTTTTTCAGCTACATTACTCAATGTGGTGTTTTATTCATAGAGTTCGCAACTTCAAATTAGCCGTATAAGAGGGCCCGTGTAATTGAATAGATATTAGGACGACATTATGGTGGCTGGCGGGCCATTATCATTAACCTATGACCAGGCGTAATTTGTTTAGGCCCGTCCAAAACTGTCGAAGTTTTCACCAGTCGAGATCAGGTCGCTACGGACACGTTTTCCTATCAGGTTTGTACGTTCGAATATCAGAACAGATCCGTACTATTTTAACAAGTTTTTTTTACTGAAAATACTGAAACGAAAACAACCATCTCCTAAATAAGCAACAGTACATGTAACCTATAAATTGAGAACAGGACACTTGTCTGCAACGCTTCCATAAGACGGTGCCATGCGTCTATTGGATTAAGAACAAGAAATCCGTATTGATCCGATGTAATACTGATCTACTCCTCTTATATTAGGAAATTTCCTACTCAAAAATATATGCATAAAAAATGTACCCCACAAATTCTGCTGTGTCAATTTTTCCTTCTTTAAATGGAACAGGTTTATTTCAGAACACACGGATTTTCTCATTGAGGAGAAATTATTATTTTGTTTATTTCAATTTTGAGAATTTTCAATGCTTTTTGTCACGTATTGAAGAGATTTTGCTCCACGTCTCTTGTCCCAAAGGTGTTCCGTACATTAGCAAGATTTATCACCGCAATCTCCTCACCAACTCAGTCAGTTGGAACTATTTTTATTAGTAGATTCATCATCTCCTCTTACAGTGAAGCACTTTGTATCTTGTCTTGTCTTGTCTTGTCTTGTCAGGCTATGGAGTGGCTATATGCTATGGCTCTTCAGTCCTTTTGGGAGGAAGATGTATATGAAAAACCGTAGACCTTTTTTTATCAAAAACCATATTAAGTATTAAATGTTCTGTTTTATTAGCCATGTGTACTTCCATCGAGTCGACTTTCTGTATCGGTATAGACGGTATAACCACCCTTCGGCGTAACACACCAACTTAAACACACATTTTGGTGACCACCGAGAATTCTAGAAGCGAAATCTAGAAAGCGTTTGATATCCAGGAATGTATCGGGCAGGACATGGCGTGAATACATGAGACCACGGCCGGATAGAATGATTGAATGAACCAATAAGCAGCTTACGATTTGAGTGTCCAGTAAGTGTGAAAGTTTCGTGGCTCTCGCCTCGCCCTCTCGACTAATGACTCTGTACAAATTGCGGCGCGCGCCCGGAGACATCGTGCGAGCCGTAATTGCATTTTCAGTCCCAGAGCGGACTCCTAACAAAAGAACCTCCAGTGCTCTTAGGATGGTCGAATTTAACACGGCATGATTCCAATTAACTGCAACCTTAGGGGTGGATCGGTTGATGTACCAGAGTGGTGGGGTTGTCTAGTTTGATTTAAAGCATTTCCATATTCGCCTAGGAATACCAGATGGGAAACTAGTAATTTCTAGTGAATCGTTTGAGGTTTTTACCGTTGTTGACGCAACAAAAAATACATCTTCATCAAAGTTACGTGAAGGGTAATAGAATAATGAAATGATGGTGTAGATGACTTTTCTGGTGGCTTAGTACGGTTTTAGTAGTATCCACTAGTAGAATGTGCCCCGTTGCCGGAAAATGCAGCAACATACAACAGGTAGAGAGGATAGAAACAGTGTACTCCATCGAAACGCGTGTATTTTCTTATTTCGTAGTATACGACTATGCTGTCGAAATCAAACTCGTGTACACATTTTGACTTTTTGGTCAAACGACATCTGGTTTAACTATTTCAAATATCTTCTAAGACCCGTTTTTAAATAAAATGCCTTTTAGAATAAAGGCCACAAATATACATTTACATTTTATCACGCCTCATCCTGACACGAATGGATGAAAAGTTCTGTCCCCGAAAGTTCTCCCAATGAGTTTCCGGACTGTTAGATTAAAGGTGAGAGTGTGGAAGCCTCGGCGTTCCGACTCCGTGGAAGGAATTAATAGGAACCAGCGCGCACGCACGCCCGCTTGAACAGCGTGTAATTAAATTCATGAAAGGAACTTCGCTCAATATGCTCGACAAGCTGGCGGACATGCGTTTAATTGAGAGCACTCCTACATTGTCAATACTTGCAGCTTAGTGGGGATTAGGGTAATCTGGGGATTATTACTATGGTAATCCCGGAGTCGTGGTTTCTTGAGATATTTCTGGAGAAGCAATGCTCCGTTTTGAAATATCAGTCATATGCATCTTTGAAAATATATATGTCCAGTATGCAGAGAAAATGTCACGAATTATAATAATCGACATACATTTCATTACTTTCACAAAAATGGTATTGGGATCTCTTTTAAACGTTTATGTGGAATACTAGGTACGATAAATTTGAAAATTCATATAACCACTGTGACAATAACAGTTTGGCGTCGAGTGAACTTTGTCATCCTGAAAATTAAACTTGCAGAGCGAGACATAGTTCAAAACCACCATAAAAAATTGCAATTTGATCTATTGTGTCCCAGCGCTGCTATATACGTGTGTACGTCCCTAAAGAGTGTGGGCTTATTGCTTTATGTATATTTTATATCGCAACACCGAGCTAGATCGAAATTTTGGTACACCGTTCTGACATAGGTCGCGTGTTGTGTTAGTCCGACGGCCAAGACAGATTTAACCTAACACAAAGAAAATAAAGGCCCGACGTCTACACCTCAGACTTGAATTTGTGAAGCGACGTACGCTTGTCCTGTTTCATTTCCGTGTTAAATGTCACAACGAAAAGACAGACTGTTCAACCGCATCCAACAGACAGTTTGGCATTTGTAACGTTGTCCCTATCTTCAACCCTATCTCCGCAACGGCTTCCCCTATATGTCATCTGGAAATGTCAAACGGCAAATTTGTTTCGCAATTATCAGAGCATTTGTTTCAAAATGTTTCAGCTCAACCAAGGACGTAGAGTGTTTACCAATATTTGGGATAAACGTGGAGCGAGAATTACGTTTGGTTTACATTGGGATTAAAAAATAAGATATCTCTGAAACGCACAACGCTTGAGCTAGAACACGGTTTGAATACAAGCTCCGATGTGTATAGGCGGAGCTGGAACGTGTTTATACAGTTCATAAAGACCCACTAATGGGGGAAAGGGGCGCGCAGCTGTTGTGTATTCTGGAGTTGTAATTCAATCCGAACTGTCCTCCCGATGGGCTTGACTTGTTTGAACTCTCTCTTTTAAGTTGGCATTTTGAAAAGAGGCCAGTACCTTTTCATACAGCTGAGCCCGTGTCAAATGCTGTGGTTTTCCGTCGACTCGCATAAATCAACAGTCTCCCCAAAGCAACATTACGGCCAGAAAACAAAAGGACATGACGCAGACTCAGCTTACTCGAATAACCAAAAAATTCGCCGCCAGTAATATCAAAGACGCGTTGGTGAAAATAAAATTTCTTCTTTGCTTATTCACAAAGTGTTATTTGATAACCAAACCTGCGGCAGGGTAGCCGTCATTTGTTGAAAAGGGATCATGTTATTCCATAGAATTACAGAGTATGTTTTTATTCATGACGCTTCTTGGGTCAGCCTAAAACGTTTTTAACTCGTCGTATTCCTACTGGTACAGGTACACTTCAGAGCAATTCTGTCGTAATTAAACGCATACAAAAAACAATTTCTACTTACAATTCACACTTGTCAGTAAGATGATGGCTTCGAAAAAAACTCGGGCACGGGCTGTCCAGGGAAACGGCATTTCGCTCGCTGTTTGTGAGGATTTTCCCGTCAGAAATCGTGACGTCTGTCCGCGCTCTGCCCCGCCTTGAAAGCTTTCCGACTTTTCCTCTAGTCTCACACATCTGCCGCAACAAACGCTGAAGAAAGCGGTTGTTAGAGTTCAATTTTCCGGACTATTGCCAAGTTTCGTTTGGAAAGAAACCAGGAGAGTTGAGTCTTTGTTTTCCGTCCAGAGGAACGCGGCATCTACTGGGCCTTCTGTAGTCCCCGGTGCAGGCCAGCCTTCACTCCGACTCGGGCTAGCCGCACTCTGCTGTACGGGAACGTCCGTTTGTCATCACGGGGTGGGGTGTATGGCATGGCCGCGTATCTCTGGGTCAATGACTCTATAGTTAGTATTCAAGGCCAGGCTGATCAAAATATGGAAATTTTCCGGCTAACAGCTTGCTGTTGGTTGAAATCCTCTCTTGACTTGACTCATCAAGATCAACTTCGACCACTTCATTGAACGTAATACTTACAATTTTTTTTTGCAGCTTCAACACATCCATGCCCAATCAAAATGGATTGGTCCAGCTGTGAAAGTGAACTCTTGTTCAAACCGGACTGTATCATTATGTGTAACAATAGAGGGACGGGGTGGAGCTTTGTACAAATGACTTACCCCGAACCGTTTCACACATGGACAGGTGTTTGCAGCAATGGTGGCCCTGAAAAAAATAAACTGATGAAGTAAAACGCGATCAGTCACCCAAATCGACATGTCGGGCTTTGCCAGTAAAAGCATCCCTCGATTTCTTGCTGTTATTGAATTTTCTGCCATTTCATATCTTCCAATAGAAGTATGACTACGTGATAACATGCTCCCTATACTATTATTGGTTTTTCCCTGCAGTAGATTATCTTATGGTGCTAAATCATCCCTCCCAGTCAGCCCAGACCCAAAAATATGTTTTCTTCTTAACAAGACTGTCGTTTTCTCACTGAAGAAACGTTAGTTTCCAACATTCAATCATCGAGGGAACGCATATACCGGGATGGTCTCAAAACCGCATGTGTTCCACAGTAAGTATGTGGTTCGCTGTCGTACCAATACATGTACTGTAACCTTATAACGTACAAACAAAACTTTTAAACATCAATATCAATATATTGCTAACCTTTGATAACACATTGAATGGACTTCCTGCCAGGAGCGTCCTTTACTTATATATTGTTTTTTCTTGTGTGAGACTTCTATAAGAGTATATCTTTCACCCACAGCTTGAATCTTACCCCATTTTTCGAAATGGTTTAAGGATATGATCACCATCCATATGAGACGGAAAGAGGCCATGCTTCATATCGTAACAAAAGTCGTTATCGCAGATTGTGCAGCCTTAGGGATGATCTGTGTTTAAAGCAGGTGGGGCGAAGATAATCTATCAGTAGCTTTACCGGAAAACAGACTTATTCCTTAATGTAGATTACATGAGAATGAAAGGTTTCTCTTTAGAAAGGAATGAATGTGTTTTAAATAGCATATACTCTCTCTAGGTATGAATTATTACTCTTTATCCTCTTGCCACGAAGAATTTATCCTGCTCTATGTTTAACCCAAGGCAGCAATCTGCCAACAAGACAGCCTTAATGCAAATATGGGGCTCCTCAATGGTTCAAATATTCAATAAGATAAGACTTAAGCAGGCAAACCTTCCTGGGCGGACAAAGTTTTAATTCCCTGTAAACCTCTTATCTCAGAGACTCACTGATACTTAGCGTGACCGGATGGCGTCGCGCAAGAATCGTTAAAGCTCTTACTAATAAGTGTTGAACGCCTTTCCTTCGTTTGAAAAGATGAGGATGAACGGCCTTGATTCTATTATTGGTGGTGGTGTCGGATTTATTTCATGCCTATAATGAGGAAGTGTCAATCCGTGTTCATTACCCAGTTCTAACCCTCAGGATCTCACGGATATGCCGGTAAGCCAGCACTCTGATTAGGGACCGTGCAGTAAGGATTGCAAGAAGCGCATGGTAAAATTTCATTCGGAAGTTTCCTTAGTAATTATTTGTTTAAGAAAGCTGAACGTCAAATTTGCGTGAGGTGTTCTCCTTGAAAAAAAAAACAATTGATTACGCTTACATACTTATAGTGCACAGGCAAACACACACGCGCACACAGACACAGACACAGTGTACTCATGTCCTCATTTTGTTGTGTTATCTCCCCTGTCCTTGGTGCTGAACGTGCATTCCATTCCATGCTTTAGAATTGGAGCGGGAATTGAAGTTAACAGCTGCGGAGTATTCTAACACCACTCGTGGAAGTTGCTCCCGATAGCTTGGTGTAAACGTTTAGGAAAGTAGGAAACTTTTCGCGGTCTGTTTCGCCTCGCAGTTTTGTTTGTTTTGTGGGCGTACACGTTTGAATTTGGCGGGGGGACAGCAGGTGACCTTTCCCTTCTGACCCCAGCAGGTCACGTCCTGTCCTGTCCCGCTAGTGATCGGTCGGGTCGTGCAAACAAGACCGGCGGCCGGGAACAAAGTACGAAGGGCAAAGTCACAAACTAG
Organism: Branchiostoma belcheri; assembly: GCF_001625305.1. Taxonomy (NCBI): domain Eukaryota; kingdom Metazoa; phylum Chordata; class Leptocardii; order Amphioxiformes; family Branchiostomatidae; genus Branchiostoma; species Branchiostoma belcheri. Next base: position 1,413,364 of record NW_017804131.1, read on the forward strand.
AGTCTCCTTACAGTGCTGTGTAAAACTGGACTAGAGGGGAACTAACAGATCGTGTCTGAAGAATATCGTGCTCGGTAAAACACGCGGAAACTCTTCGTGTTATAGGAAACCGGAAGTGTGTTCAACTTGGTGACCTAGATTTTCACAAGGTAAAAACTGGAGTGGTTTAATTTGGAAAGCCCTGCTTGATTCAGTGAGTTGTGGTGGGGGAATGTTATGAAGAAATAGTAAGTATTGCTTTAGACTTGTGTGTTTGTCAGTCTGTCTGTGTGTGCATGTGTATGTGTAGCTGTATGTCGGTACGAAGTTAAGTCTCCGTTTGCAAGATTGTCTTCTTAACAAATATCTGTGTAACCAAGGAGGCTCAAAGTTGTCATTTTAACTTCCTTGGTGTAATAATAACATTTTTATATCAGTCTATACTTTCCTATCAATCATTTGTCCTGTTTACAATATTTCGCTTTTCGTCCATTTTTGCCATACATGTACATGTCCCTATAAAACAACTGATTTCCAAACAGTCTCTGGAGACAAGACATACCTGTTATAATAGTTGTGCAGTAATAATTGATTGACTGTACTTCATTAGTGTACATGTGTATATTGTTCCTGAAAGCTGAATGGATACAGGCAGCCAACATAGACTCCCCTTGCCCCACAGAATCTGCTTGGTAATCTGCATCCCAGACAGACAACATGGGGTCCAGACTGGGCATCAGGGCAGGGACAGGACCATACAACGTGGGCGTCACAGACATCATGACTGCTGGGCCAGACAAACATGTACATATACAAAACATGTCTACAGAAAAATATTGCCATGAAGAGAGATTATCTCACAGATGAAACAAAATATGTAGTATACAAAGCATTTTGCTGTTGTAGTGCAATCTCTAGTATAGAGTTTCATCTATTCTACAGGGGAACAAAAGTGGTGAACAACTAACCAAGCAACAAATAAAGAAAAGGTTGTCACATTGGCTAGCTTCTGAATCATTTGGAAGTGTTTGACTCCATTCATAAGTTTGTGTTTAAAAGCGGTGCTGAAGATATTAATAGGTAATCAAATCCACACTCTTGTAACACACTTAGTGAGATGACCATGTGATCTTTCCTTGATTATAGGGTGTGTTTCTAAGGCTATTCTATCCGACTGAACCATGTGACATCAGACAGAGGAGACATGACTGTCCAACATGGACGCCCAGCCGTCAGTATTTAGATGGCTACCTCAGGTTCATCGCTGTTCCAAAATGGACATATCCCTTGTGCAGGTTGATAATGGGTAGGTAGCTACATTATATCTACAAGAATTCAGAGTGTCACATTGGGTAAAATAAATAAAAAGATTACACCACGATTATCATCAGAAAAAAGTAGCAGTCTGCCAAAGAAATGTCCAGAAAAAAATTTGAGCTTTACACATGAACCCTACTGTTTGTTTCCTTATATCCTGACATTAAAAAATATATTACATGGTTTTATGGTTGTATATTATATGTTTGAATTTTTAGGCAACTTAAGCATGAAGCAAAATCTGACAAATCCTTTAAGACTTTTTCATTGTCATTTCTGTTGATGTGAAGGACTCTTCATTGTATTTTCCTCCCTCTAGGTAACCCCAAGGTCCCAGCCATCCTGAATGCTCCACTGTTAAAGCAGGAAAGTCCGTCCAAGTTCCCGGTGATAGTTTTCTCGCATGGTATGGGTGGACAGAGGACAACCTACACTGTTGTATGTTTAGAGATGGCATCCAGGGGGTATCTAGTCGCTTCTATTGAGCATAGGTGAGTGTGTGTCTTTACAATCTGCTATATTTATGATTTAGAACAACTTTTGAACAATTGAAAATATCTCAGAGACTTAGCAAGATACAAACAACAATGGATTGAACTGTACAGAGACATACACTGATTTGGTCTGTCAATTGTAGTTTAGAGTTAATCAGATCTACTGCTAATTTACAGCCAAGAACAGCTATTATTATTTTGAACAATTAAGAGATTATTTAATGAATAGACAACATCAGCACCTGGTTGACCTGGTAGTTAGTGCTTTATTGAGTTATCGAGGTTTGACTGTGGATGCCCAGCTAATACTCTACCAGTAGTGTGACACTACGTGTAGATAGTTCCTGGGATATGTATAATAATATGTGATATATCTCTGTTCACTGAGCCCCTACATTTGTATTTCTACAGGGATGGCTCGGCCTCTGCAACACATGTCATCAGGCAAGAGGATGATGGGAAAACTCCAACAGTAGAGTGGGTCCCAATGATACCTAAACCTGAGGGGGATGAATTTCCAGTAAGGAACAAACAGGTAAGGGGTTATCTCAAACTTTTGTGTTGTTTCAAAATAAAATTGCTTTTAGTTCAGCCGACACTTCGAAGTCTGCCATGTAAATGAAGTGGTGGTGAATCATGAAATCCTCAAATGTCTTGTAGAATCCACATCACATGTATGATGTATGCATAGTCTCATCATCAAGAGGTTAATTAATGAATGGGTGATGGATTTCAGTTTTACAAAACCAAAGGAATCTACCTGTCTTCTACCTTTCTCTGGGTAATATTATTGACAATTGGGACTGCATATTTTCTGCTACAGTACCACCTGTCAATAGTACTGTAAGGATGGTAGGGAAAAAACTACTGAAATGTTGGGCTGGGGCAGTAACATTTACATCTGCTTGTACCACAGGTCCACCAGCGTGCAGATGAGATGGGTCACATGTTGGACCTTCTTGTCTCCATTGACCAAGGCTCTAACATCAACAACCTGTGCAACACAGGCATGGACCTCTCTCAGTTCAAGGTTAGGGACAGTCATGTCTTCAAATCATTTATTCTTGCCTTCAGGATCCTCATGTTTGATGTAGTTTGATCCAGTGTTAGGTTGTAGAAGATGTTCAACAGCATTGTCTTCACCAATCAGAATGTGTTATTTAGGTATGTACCATTTCACAAAGAGTGATACACTTCTGATATTTCTTCCAGGGTAAGCTAGACTTGGACAGAGTTGCAGCAATGGGTCACTCCTTTGGTGGTGCCACTTCCCTTGTTTCTCTCTACAAAGACACCAGGTTAAAGTAAGTCATACACTGTGGCTGTTAATGCCACAACAAAAAGTTTGTATTGCTGCATACAGGTAGAACTAGAATGTAATTGTGCAACAATTTTGTTTGGGTGCCTCCAAGTCTGGCATGTAACAGTACAAGTTTTAAGCATTTTGGTATTTTAGATTTGTTTTTGTTCAGTACCTTACTACACAAAACCCCTATATTGTTCACTCTGTGAGGATCTAAAGCTAAAGACGGTCACTAGAAATGGAAGCAAAGTACATCCCAATTTGTCAAAATGATGATCATGAATCATGATGATGACACTGGTCAAGAGAATTATATGCTATGTCGAGTTGTGATGATGATTTTATATCTTGTTCCACAGATGTGCAGTGATACTGGATGGTTGGATGTTGCCTGTAGACAGAGAGATGTACCCACAGATCAGCCAGCCAGTCCTCTTCATCAACACGGAGGTCTTCCATTGGCCAGGGAACATCGTACGCATGAACAGACTCATGGGAAGGGATGGGGTTGACCGCAAGATGATCACCATCAAGTAGGTGAATTCTTGGGTTATATTGAATATTTGTTTTTTGTTGTAACTTTGTTTAGACTGTTCAGAATATAGCTCAGAGTGAAAGTTAATATGTAATAGTTGAATTCATGTTTAATTTGTGGACTCAAAAATAAATAAAAAATTTCATTGTATAATAGCAGGTCAGTGCAAACTCAAACAGTCAGAATACTTAAAACACATTTGAGAATTAGCAGTAAATAATGAACAATACATTTGTATTATAGAGGAAAACATATGTCAGTATTCTGTACAATGTTTTCCTTGACAGGGGGACTGTTCACCAGAGCCAGTCAGACTTCACATTCCTGTTTGGCAAGTTCTTTGGTACCAGAGTCCAGAGTAGAGGTGCACTAGACCCACATGTGGCCATAGATATCAACAATGAAGCTTCCCTGGCTTTTCTGGCTAAACATCTGGGTAAGTGATCTGACTGTCACTTGTTCTGCAAACCTAGTTAATTGAAATCTTGAGAGTCATAATTTTTTTTCTTAAGTTGAAGGGTAGACCCATGGACCTTATGATGATTTATAAAAGGAAGGGAAGTTGGTATCAAAACTTCTTTTTACATATTTGGAAATATATTATCCACATGATTATCTGTGATTCAATAAATAACATTGCAAATATCATAAAATGCTTTAAATGACGAGTATTCTTTCAATTATACTGGATATGTGAAAATATTGTTGCATCCACCTAGACACATCTAGATTGTAGTCAATGAACAGAAAGAAAGATTGACTGCTATTTATTGTATAAACTGGTATAATCTTGTTTTTCTCTCATCGTATCAGATTTACCAGGAAATGACTACAACAGTGCACTATTGGAGGGGGAGGGGGAACATCTCATAAAGGGAACAAATGTCAAACTGGACCCCAGGCCAGCCAAGGAGGAACAGGTGGACACAAGTGTGGAGAAGCCGACTCCAGATGAGGCCAAGTTGTAGAGTAGAGTAGAGTAGAGTAGAGAAGATGTCTGCGGCCAGGTAGGGGCTTAAGTTCCAGTTTATGCCGCTCTGTCCTTTCAGTGCACTGGCATCTCAGGCTTCTGGGATGATCGAAAGCTCTCTAGTCGTACATCAATTTGTTCTCTTTCATGTGTGAGTCCAGCCTTTCCTTAAGTTAAAAGCATTCAACTAGGTGACGTCACCACAGACTCTGAAAGGTTATTACCTTCGAGAAGGTTATGTTTTCAGAGGCGTTCGTGTGCGTTTGTATCTGTAGACACAATAACTTTAGAAAGCTTAAATGGATTGTCTTGATACTTGGTAGGTTGGTAGGTCTTGATGAGACCTGGACATGATTAGATTTTGGACCCTCTAGCAGCTTGTTATGGTACTGCAGCTGAACTTCCGGTCTTGATACCTCATGATCTAGACATGCTAGGGTGACAAAATTAGGATGGTATGTAGATCTTGTGCTGAGGAAGAAGTGCTTTGAGTTTGAGCCCCCTACCAGCTTGATGTGGAACTGCAGGGCTATCTGTTTCGAATTATTCAAAAGAGGATAACTCAACAACTGGTTGACAGATCGTCGTGATTTTTGGTATGTAGGTAGCTTACGCGATGCTTGATATAATTATGTGACAATTATGCACATATGGATGTAATTTGCATAATTTATGAGGAAATTATATAAATCAGCTGCATTCCATGATAGGACTATTGAAGCTTGTGACATTGGTAATTGTAAGTGTGTCACAAATATCCGGTAGTCACAAATATGACCCATTGCCAGCACGTACTATACACTACCAAAATAGTCCTCTACAGTATATTGAAAATTAATTAAATCTTTTAAATATGTATTGTATCTTTTAAATATATATAGCTTCTTTTAAATTTGTATTGCATCTTTTAAATATGTATTGTCACCTGCCCACGGTTTGCAAACTTTTAGACCGATTGTATATGTCAACTTGTGGAAATTTGTATATGTACATGTGAACTAACAATTCAGCTCATGAGCTGTGATGAGTTTGTATCGAATAATAAAGTTTACATCAAAATGTGATTTTGCGATCAGCAGATCGCATGCAGAAGTGGTCACAGTCTTTGCAGATGTGAATTTTCCATGTCAATGTCATTACCATATGAATGGAAACCAAGCAGATGCATGGTGGAAGGTAAAATCGTAACATCTTGGGGATTGCCATAGTTATACGCCTGGCAGAGACTCTGTTTCCATTGATATGATACTGAGAATGACACCGAAAATTCACAAATTGATTTCCTTCGTACATTCTTCGTCAGTGTGATAATATTCAGTTTGTCGTCATGAAGAAAAGACCAGATTCAAACTGAAGCTATCCCTGTCCTTGGTGCTGAAAGCCATCCCCACATAATGCCCCCCCCCCCTGTTCGTAGTAATATTACGCCGTTGCCGAGCGTTTTTACCTCTCATAACCTCATAAATCGGCTCCTTTTCTCTGTAAAGGCAGTTCTTACAACTCTGTAGCTTATCTGGAGGAACATAATTGCCCACAATAGTCCCGTTCGTCCGAAAATCCTTGGTAACTTCAGTTGTTTACGTAAAGGGCTTTATGGTTTCGAGTCGGTTGCCCATATTTGGTCGTAAAGTGACACGTCATCGTTATTTGTAACCAATCACCAACGAGGAATTGTATTAGCCAATCAGGCTCAATGACTCAAAAACGTTGCCGTGATGATAACCAATCAGCATCAAGGATACATAGGCTAATGACCCTCTGCGCCATGTATCTAAAGCGACTTCTAGCAGTCGGTAAAATTATTGCATGTAAAAAAATCCCACAAGTACCTGCAATAATTCCATGAACTACTAGAGGCCCTCATTGACACGTGCGATGAATTGGCATTATGGCGCCTGTGGATGCATCACAGCATCCAATTAACTAAAACGTGAGGGAGTAAACTTTGTAAAGGAGGGTGCACGTTCGCCAGGGATGGAAAGATTCTTCTGGACACCTCAGGTATGAATTATTACACTTCTAAAAGGTTTGGTGGAAAAACTGGAACGAAAAGTTTATGCGTTTTATTGATGTTTGTTTCATTTTTCGTTACTGAACATATTTTCCTTGATTTTCTTCTTGTTATCAGTTCTAAGCGTCCAGAAAACACCTAGACGTGAATAAGGACCATATAGAAAATATTGGAACAACTAGTTCTATAATCGTTCGCGTTATTTTTACTTTAAACGCTAAGATTTACACCCAATCCTGCCTACATTTAACCATGCATACATGACACGTAGTATCTACATATTCGCCTGGAGGATTACGTAACTACCTCGCATGACGTATGCGGCACCTGGACTGTATATTTTTAGCCTCGTTATCAAACGATATCCGTTGATTTGATTGGCCCGCCTTTTAATCGAATTAATGCTCCGCTAAGAACTGTCAAATGGCCATTTTATTGCATAACTTTTAACGCCCAAAGCGCCCTTCTAGTCACAAATTGCGGACGTTTCGGTTATCGGCTATACTTTGTGATCTTACCGTTGATACTATGTTATCGCAATCAAAACATAAATGGGTCAAAGAAAGATCGTTTATTGCAAAATTACTAACGTGTGTTTTCCTAAATCTATAAAGTTGAATGATGAGGATAGAAAAATTGAAGAAGTCGAATTTGTAAGATGAAAGTCATTTTAATTAAATCATTGTATTTTTAGGCCTGTATGTGTGATTATTGCCTATTGGCTTGTCGTAAATCTAATCTTAAACTTGATTATCGAATGCAAATTTTGCTTATGATTTACAGGTGGCATGACACGTGCGTGAAACAAAATGGCGAGTGTACATGGACGGGAAGAACGAGTGGGTATAACAATTACGCCCAGGAAGACGCGCCATGCCCGCTTTGGTGGTAAGTTGTACTTTAAATTGTCGTAGATACTCTTCGGACTATTATAGATAAATCTCCTTTGAATTGAATGAAGCAACAAGACAGAATTTCGATAATAAGTTTCGGCAATTATCCCCACGTGTTAAGTAACCGATGGAGGTGCATTTACGTGGTCGATAAAAAAAAAGCACTTTCAGTTATTCAACTGTTTATTCAATTCTTTTTCACCGTAACCACCAATTATTTGAACACGGGTCAATCAAATTTTATCCAATGAGGGTGAAATTAATGATCCTGAAATAGGAAAACGACACCAATCTTAACAGGTGCACTTTGTAAGTAATCCGCTGAGGGGCGCCTTTATGTGGGCCCCTGACCTGAGCAGCTTTGCTTGATTGCAACGTGGTTTGTTGTTGTCCTGTGTGTTTTGGTCAAATTCTATGCGTTTCAGTCTTAAAAAAATGTGTTCCGAGGCCGATAGCGTATAGAGGGGACATGATAGTACCGTTTGTGTAGAGGATGACATGGATAAGGTGATAGATTTGTAAGGAGGGGAGACAGACGACCGCCCCCCTCCCCACAGTTCGAGTGGGGAGGGGGTGGTAACAGAGTTGTTTTATGTATCAAAGACCGTATCCAGGATAATTATATACGTTACATAGTGCCCAGGAAGGTAAATTTGCAGGTAGAAAAGACACCAAGGATCTTTAAGGACTGTAAGAGAGGCGGTGTTTTGGTCTAGAACACAGGTCATGATTTTTCTAATGAATGTTTATCAGTTGTTGAGCGGTAAATCCGGCCATATGCCAAACAGACTTTCCAACTTGACTTTGGTAAAATCTGAGATTGAAATTTTTATATTTGTCGTGTACACCTTAGACAAACTGACCTTACCTTAGACCTTAGATCTGGTGACAGACCAAAAATCCTTGGTATGGTACCTTAGTTATGTAAATACATGTTGTTTTTTGGGAACACAACTGAGATTATACTTTTATTTGTGCCTTGTCAACTTTCGACAAATTGATGACAGAACCAACAATACTTGAATATGGTCATTTGTATGCCTTCTTGCTGTTACTGAAGCTCCTATGTACTTGTAATATGTTGTTCCAGATTCTGAATTGAAATACATCAAGGAGCTCCAAACCAAGAGAAATGTTTTCAGAGGTATTGTAGTTATGTAGTTTTTTTTTTTTTAACACAAATTGACAACTTGGGAAGAACAAAATTATGGCAGTTTTGTTGTGGTCCTGGGTTTGAATCACAGTAGGTCTGTATACATGAAGGGGCATCTCGAAGTCCTTTGATGACTATATCAATGAGCAGCAGGATGACTCTTCTTTTATCAATCATTAAAAACTTGAAGTTGAAATCTTATTATATGTTGAAATAATTGCATGTGTGCAATGATTGTTAAAAATGAAATCATGACACACATTTGCATGTGATGATGGTTTATTTGATACATTAATACATTTTTGACATGACATGTTTTTCTCCATATCTTTTATTACCTTACTAGTATTTAGAAATAGTATGAAGTACTTGACATGTGTTAGAAATGTGTAATTTGCTGTAAAACATTTTGAATTCTCTATCTATCATGTACATGTACATTGTACTTATTTGGATTGTGATGTATCTTATGTGATATCAAGAAGTGTGATTGTTGTTTGGTCATGATATTCTACATGTCTGTTCACTGTTGGCTGTTCTCTTCTTTTGCCTGACATTAACAATGTTCCATGTGTTCTTTTCCCAACCAATGCAGCTTTTAGAACAAGTGTATTGTGATATCTTATGTACATGTGATATCATGTGTGAGAGGTATTTTCTTGTGATAGAATATTCTATGTTCACTTTTGGCTGTGCTCTTCCCCCAATCAAAACTGGTTTTGTACGAAATGTTGTGAATATTATGATGTCATGCATGATGTGTGAATATTGTAAATATTGGTGTATGTAAATGGCATGAGATTTTTCTGAATGTTTATTTCTTTTTACCCTAGCTTATGGGAAGCTGAGACTGTACCTTACCATGTTCCTGTGTGTGCTGTGGGACCTGTCTGTGTTCCTGTCCAAATTCCAGCTGGAGGATCTGTTGGCTATCCTGTGTACCTGTCCTATTCCTGAGTGTGTTCCTGAAGGACCTGTCACGTATCTATGAGACAAGAGAACATTGGACTTTGACCGTGAGTTGGCTTTTAGGTCTCGGACCGGAGTTTCCCTCCGTATTTCGAGCAATTTGACACCCTCAGCCCGACGGGCTGTCATTTCTGTACTAAACGCGGGTCGGAATTTTTCACTCTTTTGGTGGAAAGGGGTGCCGTGCCGCTTATCAATACACTTGATTGATATTTTCTGCGCCCAATTTATTTAGGGGTAAATGAGGCACATCAAAGTACATTTTGAAAAAAGGGGTCATTTTTTTCGTCATTTTTAACCATGGCTGCATGGAAAAAACGAATTTTCCCAGGGTAACGGCTTAGTACTCGAAGAAGCTCAGAATCTAATGTTTCCAAAATTTGAATTTAATTAAAATCGATGCGATAAGTTTATCGCTATCTTCGATGGCCCGAACACACCCAGAACGCATATAGAACGTACCATCCCGGCGGTCAGGCGAAAAGGCCACATAACCATCCGCGCGGACGAATACCAGGAAGTCTTAGCTGGACCACCAACATTACGCCACCTATAAAGGCTACAACTAACAGGCTTTTCAGAAAATACAAAGATATGTACACAGATATTACGATTTCAGCAATATCGCGGCCAAAACATACCATACAAAGTCACGTTTCCGGCGATTTACTGCGCACTTACTTAGACTCTGGTCAGAATTAAACTCCGACCCGGAACCTTAAGGAGATTAATTTTCATTAAAAAAATTTAATATTCTTCAGAAACATTATATCTATCATATATCCAAATTTGGCTTGTATGCGATCATTACTTTTCCCTCGGCAGCGGTTTAAAGTCATGTGAAAAACACTGTGTTCTATGGCTACTTTTGCCAAGACGCGGCTCCTAGGCAGCATTACAATGGAGAAATTAAAAAGTACCGTTTTTTGGGGTTTCGCTTTTTTCAAATCAGATAAAACGGAAGGAAACGCCCGCTCTGGTCATTGGCTAGGGATAGATGTGGTTTTATCGTCCTTTCTGTGCTGCATACTTGCGGGAAACCTCTTTAAAGTTGGGATCGATGACGTCACGCAGTGACGTCATGCGTTGTCCAAGTTAAACAGCAGGGGGTCGCGTTTTTGCTTCACCGCTTTACATTAAAATGAAGAATACGTCAGATTTTGACCTTGAGTGATAGAACTGAGCTCGCACTTTCCGAATCAAACGAGTCCGACACCAAACTCTTCACTACTTTGCCGTGAATGGCCTATTAAGTAGCACAGCGCACCTTAAATGTGTGAAAAACTGCGTTCTTACGAGGCGCAAAACACAATCTGGGTGATGCTGCCGTGGCTAGGAGCGATTAGTTGAAAAATTGCTGCAAAGTTGCGTGAAGTACTTATTAGGCTACCACTTAACACCAGCCAACGAAAAGAAGTTCGCGATTTTAAGGAGCCCTTAACCGAAAATCAGAAAACCTAGTTTTGCCTTAAATAGGCCTAAAACAATCGAATTTTCCTGTAAAATGTCAGTTAAGTCACCATAAATGGAAAGACTTGGCCGAAATTATGCGCAAGT
>NW_017804131.1:1424564-1427849 GCF_001625305.1 Branchiostoma belcheri
GGAATTTTTCACTCTTTTGGTGGAAAGGGGTGCCGTGCCGCTTATCAATACACTTGATTGATATTTTCTGCGCCCAATTTATTTAGGGGTAAATGAGGCACATCAAAGTACATTTTGAAAAAAGGGGTCATTTTTTTCGTCATTTTTAACCATGGCTGCATGGAAAAAACGAATTTTCCCAGGGTAACGGCTTAGTACTCGAAGAAGCTCAGAACCTAATGTTTCAAAAATTTGAATTTAATTAAAATCGATGCGATAAGTTTATCGCTATCTTCGATGGCCCGAACACACCCAGAACGCATATAGAACGTACCATCCCGGCGGTCAGGCGAAAAGGCCACATAACCATCCGCGCGGACGAATACCAGGAAGTCTTAGCTGGACCACCAACATTACGCCACCTATAAAGGCTACAACTAACAGGCTTTTCAGAAAATACAAAGATATGTACACAGATATTACGATTTCAGCAATATCGCGGCCAAAACATACCATACAAAGTCACGTTTCCGGCGATTTACTGCGCACTTACTTAGACTCTGGTCAGAATTAAACTCCGACCCGGAACCTTTAGTTCTAGAACTCATTCAAAAAGGGGGTCTGCATGCTGCAATGTCTAAGTACATGTACTTCTATAAGATTTGTATAATGTGAAGTCAGGTCGTTATGACTTAATATTGAGTGTAACATTATGGGTAAAGCGTTAGGCGGCGGCATGAATAAAGCGTAATGCCGGGTCATTGCTTTGCATACTTTTGTGCCTTGCAATTTGAATTTTGCATAAGGCTATGTTGATTTGATTATATGGATGACATCCGCGCTCGCATGAATTTTCGGCCGTTTCCAAAAAAAAAATTTTAGTTTATTGTCACTTTAGACCTGAACACTTGGTTGATGAATTGTGCAAAAAAAATTTCTGTTGAAATCCTGCCTGCCAAAAACACTTAGTATAATTGGGACCCTCAATGAGATATTTAATTATGGGTTCACCACAAAGTGGTGAAACCATATTGCTTTTTCTCATGATTCTCCTCCTTCTTCTCCTCCTGCCATTTCTTTAAATGGATTCAGCTTCTTCATTTGGGGGCCTAAGGACCTGAAATTTGGTATGGAGGTACAGTAGGCAAATACCCCCAGGCGTTTTTTTAATTTTTGTGATACAGGCTTTTAGAATGGTTTTATTTGAGTTTTTTTGGCTGTGTTATAGCAAATGTATTACTGAGTTAGTGTGCAGTGTTACCAGATTTGGGCATGAGTCATCACAATGGAATGCAGGGCATCAACCAATAGGCATGCAGCTTTCCTCTATTCTCCTTGCTGATTGGCTGTTGGAATTTAACAGGCTTAACTTAATTAATACCTGCACAGAGCCATTCCATACTGACAGTATGTCTGTATTCAAGTGTTTTGGTAGGTATTTTAAGCTTTCCTGCTCCAGCATTGGAATGCGGGGCATGAACGCTTCTTTTTTTCTTGAAAATCAACAGTTTGCATTATGCAATTAAAAATCCTAACCAATAATGTAGGGAATAGCTATCCAACTGTTGTAGTCTTAGTTGTATGTTACTTCATACTATAGTTATATCAATGTAAAGCATTGTTTTCCCTTGTGTTTCTCATTCTTTCCCTGCCATGTCGTAAAATGTGGTGAAGCCATTGCTGTATTTGCTCCAAAGCAAATGTCGGCCTTTCTAGTTAGATTTAAGTTTTCCTGCCTTTACAGGCAGCATTTAGCTCCATTCTTACTGTCATAAACTTGCATGTTGCGTGATATAATATCTTGCATTAGTAAGGCCAATTGCTGTTGTCAATACAGTGACTTTTGTTTCTTTGTCTTCAAGATGCGGACCAGGAGACTGGACTGCAGCAAGAGGAAGAACCAGACTTTTGTAGGCAGGGCTGCGTGAAAGGAGATGGGGAGGAGTGAGTATGGTTTCTTTATTAACACGAGACAACACTCCACATGCACACACTTGCACTCACATTTCTCTTTTCTCTTGCACTCACATTTCTCTTTTTTCATTTAACGTTTATTGTAGCCGGCGACTTAAATTTCATGTCAAGCAGCACTGAAAAATTCTTCATATTTTATGGTTGAATGACAAATTACCCCCAAATTGTTGCTCTCCAGACCTTTACACTTATATTCTTCTGCCGAAAAACTTCGCATCTAAGCCGGCTGCATGAGTTGCATGTTGTTATCCTGGCTCTTAATATTGTATGAATCCAAAATTGCCCCCTAAATTGTCGCTTTGGACCTTTACACTAAAATTCTCCCGCCAAAAAACTTTGTATCTTAGCCGGCCGCATGAATTCCTTAGTCATCCTCTTAATATAGTATGCATCCCAAATTACCCCCCAACTTGTCACTTTAGACCTTTCTTTACACTTACATTCTCCTGCCAAAAAACTTGTCTAGCTTTGTATTAATTCCACACTAATTTCTTGTCCAGTCCATTTTCCCGCCAAAAAAAGTAATTGGCACCCTCACCTGGTTAATTAATTGGATTAAGTTTTCCCGCCAAAAAACTTAGTATATAGAGCACTCTAACCTTGAACTTGTGCCCCCCTCCCCCCTCTTCAACAACTCAGAGTATGTTAGTTACACTGTTCTCTAGACTTCTTCGAACATGTAGTCACCACACTCTGCTACACAAACACTTGGTTGATCGAGTGCAGTTTTTCCACCACTTAGACTTAAGAATAATCTCCGGCTCTCCTGGTCAGTCAATTGCACTGGCATACTGATGTGTCGAAGCATCAATGTCTCCGAAAAGACATCCCCCGGGGAGTACACTTAGTGCATTGACCAACCAGGAGAGCGAGAGATTATTCTAAAGTCTAAGTGGTGGAAAAACTGCACTCGATCAACCAAATGTTAATGTGTAGCAGAGTGTGGTGGCTTCATGTGCGAAGAAGTCCGAGAACAGTGTAACTGACATACTCTGAGTTGTTGAAGAAGTGTGGGAGGTGGGCAGGAAGAGTGGGGAGGGGGGCGACAAGTTCAAGGTTAGAGTGCTCTATATACTAAGTTTTGGTCGGGAAACTTAATCCAATTAATTAACCAGGTGAGAGTGCCAATTAGTTGGTTTTTGTCGGGAAAGACTTCACAAGGAATCAGCAAAAACAAAGCTCTTCTTTAGACTACTTTGATTCCCAAATTTTCACACTTTAACACTGAAAACTGTCTACTGACTGCCTGAACTTCTGTACCTTAAACACAGGCTACATTTCAATTAGGAAGCTTTTTTACGTAACATGTCAACTTCATATAAAACCTCTCAC
>NW_017804131.1:1427869-1482990 GCF_001625305.1 Branchiostoma belcheri
ACTTGGTTGATCGAGTGCAGTTTTTTCCACCACGTTAGACTTAAGAATAATCTCCGGCTCTCCTGGTCAGTTCAATTGCACTGGCATACTGATGTGTCGAAGCATCAATGTCTCCGAAAAGACATCCCCCGGGGAGTACACTTAGTGCATTGACCAACCAGGAGAGCGAGAGATTATTCTAAAGTCTAAGTGGTGGAAAAACTGCACTCGATCAACCAAATGTTAATGTGTAGCAGAGTGTGGTGGCTTCATGTGCGAAGAAGTCCGAGAACAGTGTAACTGACATACTCTGAGTTGTTGAAGAAGTGTGGGAGGTGGGCAGGAAGAGTGGGGAGGGGGGCACAAGTTCAAGGTTAGAGTGCTCTATATACTAAGTTTTTGGCGGGAAAACTTAATCCAATTAATTAACCAGGTGAGGGTGCCAATTAGTTTTTTTTGGCGGGAGAATTTAAGTGTAAAGAAAGGTCTAAAGTAACAAGTCTGGGGGCGACGACAACAATGCAGCCGGCTGTAATACCAAGATTTTTGGTGGGAGAATTTAAGTGTAAAGGTCCAAAGCGACAATTTTGGGGGTAATTTGGGATGCATACAATATGAAGAGGATGTCTAAGGAATTCATGCGGCCGGCTAAGATTCAAAGTTTTTCGGCGAGAGAATTTAAGTGTACAGGTCCAAAGCGACAATTTTGGGTGCAATTTGGGATGCATACAATATGAAGAGGATAACAACATGGAATTCATAAAGCTGACTTAGATGTGAAGTTTTTCGGTGGGAGAATTTAAGTGTAACGGTCTGAAGCAACAATTTAGGGGCAATTTGGCATTCAACCATACAATATGAAGAATTTTTCAGTGTTGCTTAACATGAAATTGAAGTCGCCGGCTACAATAAACGTTAAATGAAAAAAGAGAAATGTGAGTGCAAGTGAGTGCAAGTGTGTGCATGTGGAGTGTTGTCTCGTGTTCACAAAGAAACCATACTCACACCTCCCCATCTTCTTTCATCCAGCCCTGCCTACAAAGTCTGGTTCTTCCTCCTCAGCTGCAATCCGGTCTTCGGGTCCACAACTTGAAGACAGAGGAACAATTTTGTAGGACTAATTGTTTGAAGATGTGAAAAGGAGTCCAGAAAAGTGTGACATACTGTGTAATTAGAAGCAGTGCAAGCTTTAGTGACTGGACAAGTGGATTATACGATAGAAATGTATTAGCATGGGTATGTTGCTGAACAAATGAACTATACTCACAACTGTGCCCGCTGTCTTCACTTCCATCTGCATCTTCAAGTCAACTGGTTTCTCCCAGAGCAGACAGTCGACCCTCAGGACACACCTAACAATATGAAAGAATAATAAGTGTGATGGAAAAACATCATGCAATTCAACTATCCCATTCATTGAATAGACTTTGAAGGAGATAGGCTCCACAAAACTGCTTTTTTAAAAACATGTTACAATGTACTTGTAGCATTTCGCACGTCAGAGTTCTTAACATACTAGTACATGTGAGGACAGGAATAAGTCATGTAAGTTGTAAAAGTTGCTTGAATACATGTACAAAAATTTAGGTTTTTAAAAGTGTTTAGTAACTGTTACTGGCAGCATGTTATCCCACAGTTCATAATACATCCAAGAGGAATGAAAAATTCAAGTTTTTAAGTATTGTCTCACCTGCATGGACAGGTACAAACTCCTGATCTGGTCTGGTCTGGTTTATACAGAAGTCAACCATCCTCACAGGTTTCTCCCAGTCAGGACAGGAACGTCAAGAAACGCATAACTAAGAATGAAAGGATAATTACTGTAGTATGATGCAAAAACATCTTAGATAACACTGACTAACCATCAAAGATAACGGTAATCATAATGCTTTAATAGATGTAGAAAGTGTTTGGCTATGGAAAGGTGTTTTTTAAACACATTACTGGTTGTTTGTTATGTCTCAGGGTTTGTAACAAATCAGAAAAAGGTTTTAAGTTGTAAAGCATTCTTTCACCTGTACAAATTCTTCACTGTGTCTTCAAGTCAACAGGTTTGCCAAGACATCATTTGGTCTGGTGTTGACAGAAGTTGTCCATCATCACATGTTTCTCCCACTCAGGACAGGGACGTCAGGACAGGGACGTCAGGACAGGAACATCAGGACACACCTAAATGATATGATGAATAATTAGTGTGATGCTCCCAAAAAAATTCCAGGCAACATTGAGTGACCATAAAAGATAAAATAGATAAAATCCTTCAATCATACAACCTCTTTGCTTGGATATGTTCACATAGAAAACGTTGTTAAGCATTGTCTCACCTGTATACAATCTCTTCACTTTGGTCTGTCTTTAACTTTAAGTCAGCTGGTTGGCTGAGGCCTGGTTTGGACAGGAACATCAGGACTGCTGACCCTAATTATAAAAGAACAATTGATGCCAGGTATGAATGGACAACTAGCTACCAGGTAAAGATGCACTCTTGTGACCTTGTACTTTGCCTCTTTCTAGAAATGTAGACAAGTGCTTATATACCAGACATTTATTCAAGTAAGGGAACACAAAATTAATGTGAAAGATGTTTTGCTACATGTGTGTTATTTCTATGACGTGTAAGATGTAAGGGAAGAGTGCTAGAGTCAAACAGACCTTCTAAAGCATTGTCTCACCTGTGGATGTTGTTGTTGTCATCTTGCTCTTGTGTCTCTAAATCACCCGATCTGGTCCAATCTTCTCTTGTCAGGTTCAGACAATAGTCTTCACTACTACATCAGTCAGCAGCCACCTAACTACAGACATTAGAAGTTATACACTTGTCTCAAATTACAAAGTAAATAGTAGGTTGAATGCAGAATTCAGATTTTTCTAACCTGAGAGTCATCGTCGGTCTTCAAATCACCTGGTCTGGTCCAATCTTCTCTTTTCAGGTTTATGAAGAATTCACCACTACTGCATCAGTCAGCAGCCACCTAACTATACAGACAGTAGAAGTTACACACTTGTCTCAAATAAGACCAAATAGTTGTAGGTAAAATGCAGAATTGGGATTTTTCTCACCTGATATTCCTCTTGAATCTTCAAATCATCTGGTCAGGTCCTATCTATCTGTCTTGTCAGGTTCAGACAGAAGTCTTCAATACAGCATCAGTCAGCAGCCACCTAACTATGCAGACATTAGATGTTACACACTGTCTCAAACAACATGAAGTAAATAATAGGTTGAATGCAGAATTCAGATGTTTCTCACCTGATATTTCTCTTGGGTCTTCAAATCATCTGGTCCAGTCTGTCTTCTCAGGTTCAGACAGAAGTTCTCACTACTGCATCAGCCTTCCGAACCATACATACATTATAAGTTGGACATTTGTCTCAAAATAAAAACTAGCAATGCACACACACACCTTTTAATGACCATAAAAACAGGGATAGAAACAACAATAAAATGTATCAACCCCCTTCAACTTAAACTTTATGTGGAATACAAAAAAACTCGGCGCAAAATATTTTGAAAACAGGAATTGCTACCTTCAAGCATAGTCATCTGTAGTGTATGCACCAGATATACTTGGGCTTGGTCATTACTCTTTACTGAATTACTCTAAAAAGGAAACGAACAAGCTTTTAAATTATAAATGATACATTGCAAATGATTATGAAGAACGAATTATGAATCAAAGTATGGTCAACTCGACTTAACTAGTTTCAACCGTTTTGTATCGTATTCATTTCGGCGCCCTGAAGCTTTGAGGCCATCTTGTTTACGCACATTTTTGGCGGGAAAAATAACTAATTATGTACACGGCCAGGTGTTTTGAACCACGTGGAGATAAAGAGAGAAAATGATTTGGTCAATGCAGAAGTTCTTTTGACAAATATAACCTCAAAACGCTGAACAACTGACTAAAAAGACATGCACATACATTTAACACTCTACAAGCGCACCACACATTGAAAATTTTGTTGAAAACGCGGAAACTTGATGGAATTTTCGAAGCCCGTGTAAAATTAAGAACGGTCGCTGCCTAATACGTAGAAAATAGTTCATTTCTTATGGAATATGTTGACATGTTCGTACTAGTTGCTAAGGAATAATGACAGCCAAACAATGTACTGGTTTACCTGCAACAATAAGTGAAGTCGTCTCCATACCACGCTAACGTTACTCTTCCCAACTGTCTCGCCATTTTTGTCTTCTCCAAAATTCGCCAGGTCAGGAAATCCGCATTTTCTCCTCAAAACATCACCAGAACGGCAAATCCACAGCACAAACTCCCAGACATTCTGCTTCACACTTACTAAGACATTCTGTCGACGAAAACGTCTAAAAGTACCCAGAAAGTTGTGAAAAATCAGCACAGTGCGGCGTATTCCCGTCGACGTCGTACGAAATCGCCATTTTGAATGGACCATACCAAACTTGTTTTTACACAGGTGTGCAGAACGGCCGTGCATGTGAAGTTGATAATCTAATTATGACGACCAATGACGGCCCGTTTTGGTGCCAGGCACTTATATGTGTCGAAGAAGGACGATTAGATTATCTAATTACAAAGGATACTAACGTTGATGTCAATCTCGGTAAAAAAAAATGGGTAAAAATGCAGCTATAGGGCACCTTAAAATTAGTATTTCTATCATCACAAGTAAACGTTTTCAAGAATAAGCTGTTATGTGGCCACAGTATGAAACATAACACTCTTGCCTAATTTTCCTAGTCATCTATTTTCGCGGTTTATATTCCGTGCTACAATAAACACCTTCCACACACACGCAAACCTGTCCTTGGTGCTGAACACCTTCCCCACGCAGGCAAACCTGTCCTTGGTGCTGAACACTTTCCCTACGCAGGTAAACCTGTCCTAGGTGCTGAACACTATAGCTATCCACAATTGAAATACTATATTTCAATTGAAAGACATGGTGATCTGTGGTAATTAAGACATTGTATGATGGAAATTTAGCAAGTTAAAAAGGAGACCAGATACAAGAAAAGATTTTTCAGAATTTTTTTATTGATAGGACAGAATGAAAGAATTTCTTCACAGGAAATTGAAGAATCACTTACGTTAAATTCTTGTGATAGCAGCATATTGAGAAAACTATTCTTATAGCTTACTGAATTTCTTTTATCCACTTCAGCAGTCTAAAGTCATTATGTTGTTGTTAGAAGTCGGTGGTATCGAAAGCAAATGCATTAGACGAAGTAAGAGTATTTGAACCATCAAGTACTGGAGAAGGATATAGTGCACTTGCAAAATTTCTCTACTGGTTTACTGATAGTGGCATAAGTAACGCATCCTATTGTGATTTCATCATCATTTAAGAGTCTCAGTGTTGTTTGTCCCTAGCAAGAATCTCTCCCTCAACACATTCTGCGATCTGCCTAGTTATATAATCGTGCTATAAGCCAAGACAGATATTGTACACTACAGCTGTTAGACTACACAAACAACACATACTATAATCATCTCATTGCCATGCTGTAAAGCAGAGTGGTAATTAAGCTTAACAGCATTGTCAGACAATAGGATAATTCTAGTGTGTTATTTCATGTGTATTCCTGGGAAGAAAATGTAGACCAGAAGGATGTAGAAAATATAGTATTTTTTTTTTCAATTTCGCAGGACA
The DNA here is from genome assembly GCF_001625305.1 of Branchiostoma belcheri. Lineage (NCBI taxonomy): Eukaryota > Metazoa > Chordata > Leptocardii > Amphioxiformes > Branchiostomatidae > Branchiostoma > Branchiostoma belcheri. Next base: position 1,433,480 of record NW_017804131.1, read on the forward strand.
ATTCTTTAAACACAGCATGCCTCAGCTTACAACATCCTCCAGATATATGTTACCATTCAGAGCCGTTTCCTTTACTCCAGCAATAATAATCACTTCCAGATGTAGAACTGATAGATACATGAGTGCACTGGCCCGTCAGTGGCCATTGAGTTTGCCCTGCGTCTTCTCCAACTGTTAGCCCTCTTCCTCAACTGGTAAATGGAGAGAAGACAAAAGAAAAGGAGTTGATTATGATAAAAGCAAAACACTAGGAATATACACGTAGAACAAACCGCACTTGTAACTTGTGTACAAATTGTTCACAATCTTGTATTCGTGTACACGTGTGTGTGATAATGACAACGATAGGGTGGAGATCGTTATGTATCATAATATTTTCACCTGAGATACTGGCACATCATCTGTCCTTCATGTGACCACCATTGGCAGAATATGTTAGGCAATAAGTTTGGACACATTTCATATAGCAGTATTGCTGGTTTTCAGAGTTAAGTTAAAGTCCTTCCTGCACCATGTGGTACATAGGGTGGTGCCCATCTTCGATTCAACAGCCCTTGGGCCAAACAGTAGTACAATCACTACAGCAGGGGGCTGGTCTACGGGTAGTGGTGTGTTGTAACTTGTATACAAATGTATTCTCAAATGCTGAGTGCTGAGCAGAGAAAGCAGCATGTACCATTTCTTAAGTCTTTGGTATGACTCTGAGAATTTTTTATACATAGTACTGAGTTAGGATAAATGAATTACGTCGAGGTGTTCCGTACATGTACGTACCACAGTTGTCCAGCCTGATCCTGAAGGCCAGGTATTTTGGCGGGTGGTTCCTGAAGATGAGGACATGGTCGGCGGTTTTAGCGATGAGGTTCAGTCCGTCAGGCCTCACAAACGAGTCCACTATGGACGCCCCCACAGAGTACAGGTGAAAGTCAGCGTCCGAAGCCTCCTGTACCTCCTCTGCCAACAGTTCGTCCGTAGCGTTCTGGGGAAAACAAGGAAATCTTGTGTTTAAAGTTAAAACTTTAGGTCCAACACAATAAAGTTCTCTCACCTAGAGCTTTCGACCAGTCACTCTAGCTCTGGTCTTCCTCAGTAGACTGACCCAGTGAGGCTTGTCACATGGCTTCTTAGAAGTGTGATGTCAACACTGGGTCAAAGATATCTGGTAGATGATGTCGGCCCCCGTGGCGGTTAAGTGAAGGGTGATCGGCCCTGATGTTTTGGTAGTGTATAACATTCAATTTGACATGATCCACAGTGACGCCGGCATCTAGATCTACAATGCCAGGTATATTTTAGCCCATTCTTCTTGGACTATTAGAAAACATGCATCACAGAACATGCATATGAACCGCTTGTCTAGAATAGTAAACCTGGCGTTATTTTCTTGTCTTCCAGAATATAGACATCAGAGAGTGCATCTGAAAGAACACATCGTCATGGGCGAAAGAGAGCAAAATTTGTCTTTATGACGTAAAGACGACGCGTTGCATTCCTTACCCTTGAGGCAGCGTTAGCGTTAGCAGCACTTTGCGCTCTCCCGTCGGTGAAGACCACTCCTACCTTCGTCATGTTCTCTCGGTAGGAAATCTGACAAAAACACAGAATGTGAGAGTCCAAATCTATGTTGACGTTTTGACACAATGACACAACGACAAAATACATATTTACAAATTGTACACTTATTATCGGACTCTTTGCTACGTGAAACAGCGACGATGGTACTAGCAGTGAGGAAGTGGAAGGATAAAGTAAAGTAAGTAAGACGATACATTCTGCATGGCGTGCAGAGCCTCCCTGGTCGGAGTGACACCGCCGGGAAAGGTGACGTTGTTTGTGATGAAGTCCGTCAGCTCAGTCTGGTTCCCGTACCCGCCTATCCGGAGATCCAGTCCCGACACACATCCGTAGAAACTGTCACCTCCATACGTCAGCACGGCAACCTGTGGGGTCGGAGCACGTCAGCGGACGCACATAAAGTCGTATAGGTATATACATTTCCTATAACTGTGTCCTGTATCTATCAGATACCATACACGCATTACCAAACCATCCACTTGAAGTGGATGGTTTGACACAAATTACGCGTAACACGAAACAACTATAAAATCGAGAGGATGGGTAAATGGCATCTGCTGACTCCAAATTTCAAAGAGATTTAAAATAGTATGTTTACAATAAGACGTTTAGAAACGTGGTGGAAACAGAAAATGTGAATTAACAAAGAGAAATTTATGCACTTACACTAACGTTATAGTCATCTATCTGCAGGAAGTCAATCGTTTCCAGGACATACTCTTTAATTTCCCCAAACACGGCCTCTCCAATACTCCAGGATCCGTCCAGGAGGAAGACTAAGTCCATCTCACAGCCAGGTGGACCTTAAGAATGAAGGGGGGACAGACACAGACATGTCTTTAGCTGCAATTAGAACTGTTTGGGGGGCTGTAGCTTAAGCTGGTCCCGCGTAGTTGGGTAATATTGCTCCTGGAATGACCACGTCTGTATAGAATTTTAAATTATCATTTTTTTTGTTAGAGATAATGTTGGTGGCAGAAATTGCTATATGGAACTTGACTTTTGTTTCACCTACTTCTAAATACGATAGAGTCGATTCCTTCATTTTTGTCTCAAATGAAAACAGAACATAGTATGGCCTAAGTGTGCATTCGTGGTATAGATTATTGCCTCTTACCTAACACTATATCTTCGTCGATCAGGCCGTCATTGTCGTCATCAAGCCCGTTCGGAAGTTCCTCGTCTATCCTGTAATCACAGTCGTTGTCGAGCCCGTCATCGGGGTGGGGTTCAGACCTGATACAGCGTGACGTGTCCTCGTCGATCAGGCCGTCCCCGTCGTCATCGCGGCCGTTCTGCACTTCCTCGTCCACGCGGCCGTCGCAGTCGTTGTCCACCCCGTCCCCGTAAGCCTGCCTCGCCGCGAAGCACGAGCTGGTGTCCTCGTCGATACGCCCGTCGCCGTCGTCGTCCACGCCGTTCTGGGACTCTTCGTCCACCCTCCCGTCGCAGTCGTTGTCCACCCCGTCACCTGCAAAGGCGGGAGACTCGATACACAGGTACAGATCCTCGTCTATCAAGCCGTCCCCGTCGTTATCCACGCCGTCTTCTATCTCCTCGTCAACCTGACCGTCACAGTCGTTGTCGGCGTTGTCTCCCGCGACGTTCCTGGGCGCGACGCAGAATTTGACGTCTTCGTCGACCAAGCCGTCCCCGTCGTCATCGACGCCGTTCTCGATCTCCTCGTCGACGCGCCCGTCACAGTCGTTGTCCTCGCCGTCCCCGGGGAAACTTGGCGACTCGATACACAGCTTCAGGTCCTCGTCGATCAAACCGTCCCCGTCGTCGTCCCTGCCGTTCTCGATCTCCTCGTCGACCAGCCCGTCGCAGTCGTTGTCGGCGTAGTCTCCCGGGACGTTCTGCGGGGCGATGCACAGTCGGAGGTCCTCGTCTATCAGCCCGTCCCCGTCATCGTCTATGCCGTTCTGGATCTCTTCGTCAACCAGCAGGTCGCAGTCGTTATCAAACCCGTCACCAGGGAATGACGGGCTTTCGATACATCCGAAATATCCTACAAAATAAATTAACACATGCAGACTCTACCTTTAAGAACTATGAAACAGATGATCCCTTTTGAATTCTGTTTTCGTGTTCATGATACATGCTGATAAATTGTTGTAATATACACGTTAAATTCTCATTGATGTGAATAGTAACCTACATTTAAAACGTCACAATACGGATTACAATTAGAATTACCAGTTGCATAAGCCTGGCCACTGAAGTGCTAGTCACAGAGAAATACTGTTATTTGCTCTTGTCGGAGTTGCTGAAGCAAACTTAGTAAGTGACAAAGAGGACTTACATACCTCCGTGTGTTCCTCTCATAGCCACAGCTATGGTGGAAATGAACAGAACACTTTTCCACCACATTTCTACTGAAGTCCGGATGTGAAAGGATCTGAAATAAAGTCATTTTGTACCTTCATGTCCTGATGAAGAGAACCTGCTCCTCAAAATACTATTCATTTATCTATTCATTGATCGACGTTTGACATGCTCTATAGCTACCTTTCACTTATACAAAGGCTTCCCCTAGCGATAGAGATTGGATCTGCAAGTAAATAGTATCCGTGCTGAAAAGGTCGATGTTTCATGCTTTACCTCCTATGTTTTAACTCTTGACAGCGGCAAGCACCTGAATACTGTTCATCTACATTGTATTAGTAGAGGACAAACGGTATACGTACAATCATGTGGGGTACGAAAACGTACGAGGACGCGATCAGCGGGAGACACGGTACATACAAGAAAACGCTAAGTTACATTGGCGAACACTGCAAGGAAAACGCGTATAAACCATTGAGCTACTTGCCACACAGGTAGTAAACGTCAACCGTATCATATCCGCGCTAAGGTTGAATCAATGTATAAAACAATAACATACACACGGATGTTGCGTGCGTTCGTGTTATGATAATAACAAGATAACGAACAGCAACGATATGTTGAAATCGTTAAAAGCCGCACGTAAGGTGGAATTGTTCAGCAGGTAAACCATCGATGGCAGGGCGTAGTTCTGCCATCTCTATATGCCCAGAATCTACACAAAGGGATTGCTTCTTCAAGTAGAAGGTACATGTCTTCACTAGTAGTTCACTAGTAGTGAAATGTTTGCTATCTCTCCAACAACATGAACACACCCGGCCTTGAACATACTTAGAAAGATATCCGGGCGAGACTTCGGTTAACACAGATTTCGTTACGTAAATCTCATGTAAATTATGGGGAGAAGGGTGTACAGACATATTGTGCTTTTAAGCAACGTTTAAAGCTATTTCTTCCTTTCCAAGTCCTCGAAATTTCTGCAGAAGGGAACTATATTCTTTTATGTACGCTTGCCAAGTTATATGCATTAAGTGCTTATCATATCAACATGCCAAAGATACCATAGAGATAAGGTTATAAAAACAAACCTTCTGAATCACCAGAGCGGAACAAAATCTGAACAGTCCAATCTGTTGGAATATTTCACAAGATGTTAACGCGGTGCTTTTTTGTCCCTAACCTCGATTGAGAAATGTCTGTGAGTCCTGAAGTTTCTCCTAGTGCCACAGCACGTCTGACTTACAGACGCTCCACAATCTATCTGCCAGCAGGGCGGAAGTGAAGTCAGGCCGGATCTTCTCACGTGAACAGTGTTTGTATCATTGAATAACCAACCAACCAACCAACCAACCTGTCAGTATAATCACTGACGACATGCCTTCTCTCTCAATCCTAGCCACACTTAATCGTTCCCTTGAGTTAAGAGTACATCATCTAGAAATTGGATGAGGGGAGTAACAAATTTCGGCTTGTGATCACTTTGGCTGCGTTCTGAGAGATAGCATGTTATCCATAATGATATGATAATGGATTTAAAAATCCATTATCATATATATAAATCCATTATCATATCATTAGGATTACATGGTGAATTTTGCCAGCTTTTCCGATACTTTTTAGAACAACGTTATTGCCATCAATTTTATGTATGGCACGTCATTGATTTTGGGGGTAATATCAGTATTCAATGTTTAACCTTAGATCTCTTTTCCTTTTCAAAAGTATCTCATCCCCTTGTTACACTTCATGGTCCGAACAAATCAATGATTCAAAACAAAGTACAGAGGAACGTGAAATATACCATTGTCACTTTTATTTTTGACAATCAGTGTAACAAAATGTACTTCATCTCAGGTAAGAGTGACCATTCATTAGTTTCTGTTGTATGAAGAACACACAGGCTAGATATTCTGTCACAGGGCAAGATTGTACATACGAGGTGTGGGGTTGCTTGCACGAAGAAAGCATCTTTAAAACATAAATACAATAAGTTAGGAAGTGACACTTGACTGTTACTACATCAACCAATATGGCTGCTAAGTTAAAATCGTCTGTAGTATAAGACCCTCCATGGCTGAAAAGAGACATTCATTTCTTGTCTTCGTACTGCACCATTTTTGAAAGTATCCCAGAAAGAGGATGTTGTAAGATTTTAAAGTTTGTCAAATGTTTTTCCTCAATTTTATATATTGGTATTTGAAAAAAAAATCACAATACATAAGACGTAATATACAAGTAGATATGAATTCAGTAGGTACTCGTCTACATATTAGTGATAAACCACAATCCAAATGTATGTCTGGATATTTTAGGCCTTCTCTACCTACCTGCAAAATATTCACATAAAACCTGACTACAGCAGTCAAAGCTATCTCTAGAGCAAAAAACCTGAACTGACCAAATAAAATCCAATCAAATTACACCATTTGTAGACCTAGTATTGTCTGTGATTGTCTAAAAAAACACAGCTAAACATGTATGTTAACATTAATGTTTATCAAAAAGAAGAAAATATCTGTTGTACTGTAAGATGATTTCTTAGAAACAACACAGTATATAAAATGTTCCTGTAAAGTGCTGTTCACATAGTAATATTTCTCAACATAGCAATTTACAGGACAACTTCAAACTTATACATGTAATAGCATGTTTCTGCACCGCCTTTTATGGGTTGCAGCACCACTGAAGTTAGCACCACATTCGAAGCCTACATACATATATCACACCAGATCCATGTAGCTAGAAAATGTGCCAACCTCACATCTGTGTAGATTATAAAAAAAGCACCACATTTTTACACATAAAACATGTTTAAAAACAGCACATAAAACCTTAAAAAGGGGATTAAAAAACCTCAGTGCTGTATTGTTCCAACATGCAAGGGATACAGTTTTGATTGTAATAATACGATACAAACAGAACTAACTACATATACTATCATTCTGTACAAAATTTCCACTTTGAGTTCACATGGTTCATTTTCTTCTAAGTATGTAACCTACAATACTACAGCTACATGGTATCTATATATATAACATAAAAACATATACCACCATTTTTGCTACTCTTTTAAGAAAGTGACTCTAAATATACCAGTGTTAAGTACACTTTTTTTTTACATTTTTACTAGTTTTCTTCGAGGGGAGGGGGTGTAACTTGTACTGACAAATTAGATACAACAAGGCTAGGAGGTGTGCTAGGGTAGCTCCTGTAGCGGAGGGGGTTGGGCGGGACATGGTAGGACGTTGGAGCCCCCTATGTTGTCCAGGAGTAGGTTTATAGGAGGCCGGTTTTGTAACCTGAGGTTGTAGACACAGCCGACCATCCCTGTCTGGTACTTGTCGCCTGTGTGTTTGACAATGTCTGGCATACCACCTGGGGAATAAGCACAAACATGCAGGAGTCAGACATGTTAGCATGAAACTTCATCTGAGTTGGTGAACTACAACTGGACAAGTATTACACTGTTCTTCAACTCAAGAAAATTCTATCCTTTGCTGATCATGATGTCACACTTGCATTAAGTCACTCGTTCTGAGCAATTGGATGATGGAAGAAGAATGAGGGAGTTAATAAAAAAATTTGGTGAGTCCACTTTTCTTGAGTTGGAGAACAGTTTAAATTTTTCAAGTCAGACATTTTAAGAAAACACATTAGCCCCAATCAAATAATTTACTTTGACTACTTTGACACTAGTTATTCATCTCAACCCAACAGGGGATCTACATTATATGTACTATTGCAATGGAAAATCTAAATTGTACAATTTCAAGTGCAGACAGAAAACACATTTTTGTCACGTTAGTTAAGGCGTCTTAATTTACATATACCTTAAACTTCAATGTAGAAAACAGACTTGTAATAGCAATCACCTGACCTGTATAAAGTTGATAAGAGTTGAAAAAAAAAGGATCATACCTATGTATACACTGCCCTTTGCGTTTACACTCTGCAGGCTGCCACCTGACTTCCCTGGGATGGGTCTTCCCTCGTCTACTGTAAGTTCTCCATTCTGACCAGTTCTGTAGAGCACAGATTGGACACAACAGTAAGAATGGGCTTCACAACTCCTGATGACCAAATGTCACTGATTTATGTCCATTTACAATGGAGATGCAACAGTAGGAATATAGGAAAACATGTATGCGTACAATCAACTTGACACATCTTTAATATGAAAAAGAAACACAAAAGTCATGCATATATGCATAATCTGTTCACAGCACTTTGGATAAAATTACTACATGTTTGTTGTTGTTATTTATTGATCTAACCTGAAAGATTTGGTGGGATCAATTAATGTAAACATACAACATCTGACAGATATGTAAACAATGCATGGCTGAAATACTAAATAACCACAAGGCTCCTTTTCATTTAATTCACCCAAAGGCTTTTACTGCTGATCCTTACTTGCTACATTGGTACCTTTTACTGCATCTTCATAGATGATGGCAAACAATAAAGGAAGGTACAGATGAGAAACTCTCCTATAACTATGAAATGAAATAATCAAAACAATGAAAAGGACTAACCTGACGGTCTTGACGTGGTGCCATTCTCCATCATTGATTCTCTGCTCAGATTGGATGTTTGCCTGTCCACTGCCCAGTTCATAGCTGGAAAACAGAGGAATACAAAATTACTTACTACTTAAATGCATCCTGTCACACTTAGCTGTCTTAAATATTGCATTTCCCATTTAGGAAGTAGATTATCATCACCTTAGTGTTGTAACAAAAATTATTCAGGGATATCTAAAGGAAAATCAATACTAGTTGACTGACCTGAAGACCAGGTATCCGTCACTCACAGCTATGGAGATAAAGTCCATATTTCTGCCAGTACTGCCTTCCTCCTGGGTAGAGCAACACATCACAAGGAATTAGCACTCTTTATTAGTACACAATAATGTAACTTTTTTATTTAGCAAGACTAGTTATCCATAATGTACCTGCACATCATTTCTGAAAAAAGCATACCGTAATACTAAATTAAATCATGAAGAAATTCTGGACTTCATCGCTTATATTTCAACCTGTTGCTGCCTGTTAAGTGCACATTCACATATTGATATCATGCTAAAAGGACATCTGAACTTTGCAATGAAATAGATACTCTATCTTCACACTGTTTTTCAAAATAATGATAGGTGCTATTATTTCCACATTGTCAAGACCAAGTAGTGTCCCCACTCACCACACCCTGCCAGAAGATGACTCCGTTCCCCATGGTTGTTCTGAAGTGGAACTCGATGTACTCAGGCTCCGCCCAATATCCCCTCCCCATGATCTTGTTGGGCAGCTCGATGTATCCGTCCCTGTCGAAGGCGGCCGTGTAGTCAGCCAGCTCCACCTTCTCCTCACAGTCCTTGCCCTTGAAGCCGAGAGGACACATGCAGCGGTAGTCGCTGCCCTGCTGCTCACACTTCCCACCGTTCAGACACGGCGTCAGGACCTGGCACGGGTTCAGGGCCGTCTCACAATGACGGCCTGGAAAGATGAAGATGTCTCTGTTATGCCTTTGTTTTGAACATTGTTGTTGGTCCTGATACAACAAAAAGACTACAGAGCTACATTGTAGCAGTATTACATCTACTGATGGTCATCTACATGTACAAATGTAGGAAAACAGTTCAGCTAACCTAGATCATTTAATATTTCAGCTAACGCACATCATTTTAGCTAACCTAGACCATTTTCAGCTAACATACATGTACATCATCATCAGCTAACCGAGATCATTTTAGCTAACCTAGATCAGTTTTCAGAAGGCCTAAGAAGTACCTTCGAACTGTGGAGAACATCTGCAGACGTAGTTGTCTCCCATCTGGATGCACGTGGCTCCGTTCTGACACGGTGCACGGTCACACGTCCTCTCCCCACAGTCCTGGATGTTGGCACTGTCCAGTACGGCATTGACCAGGTCCAGGGAGATAGAGTTCACTTCAACCTGTAGTCATTAACAGTGTTAGCAAGGTCACATATTTCCTGAAAAATGTTATTAGAATACTTGTGCCAATTAAAACTAAAAAATCAGTCTAATACAGTACATATTTTTTTCTGTCAGCTGGCTGCTAGAAATGTGGTCAGTAATGCTAATAAATTGCATAAACACATGTCTTTACTACATTTTTAAACTTAAAGCAAAAAAAAATTTTAAAGCATAATGCACTGCCAATAGGATCTTTGACATTTCAAAGTCATGTATGTATCTTACATTTGTACATGTATTACTCACTACATGGAGAAACTAACAATGAAAGGACTGTTGGGTATAAACATGTACATGTACTTCTGAGTCAGAAAAGGATGGTTACTCACAGAAGCAATGCAGCCAAACAAGCCCTTGTTGACTCCAACTCTGTCAGGAAGGTCATCAAAGTTCTCCATCCCTCCTAAATGCAGCGGCATCCTCAGGTTTACACCCTGTGAGAAAAAGAAGAGAAGTCAGGGAATGATAATCTCTAAATTCGATGTAAAGGAGTTTTTTTTTAGAAGATTCGGTATTTCCTAGTCTGACTAAACCTGAATTCCAGCAGCCCTCCCCTGTTTAGGCCCCTGATAGGAAGCCCTGGACAGTGAGAGCTTGTGTTACACAGACTAAAGATCGAGGAAGACTACATGTACCTAGCCTAGACTGACCAATCCATCTTTGTTGCTAATACAGTTCAAGTACATCAAACCAATCCAAGGAATTGGTACCTGAGTGCTTCCTGGTGACTGGCCCTTTGTGGCCTCCAGCCCGTCCAGACTTAAGGACCCATCCTTAAGGTCTCGCTCAGCCTTGATGGTGTGCCAGGTGTCCAAACTCACATTCTTAGAACTCCTAATGATGGCCGGACCTATGTGGAAAGATCACAAAATGACATTGAGACTGTGTTATATAGTACCTACAGTTTCTTAGTATAAGTCTTTATTCAAATTTACTGATCCTACATTGTAGTTAAATGTTTCATACATTGAATACAATATATCATTTACAGTCAAACCTGCCCAAGATGACCACTAAGGGAACTGATAAAACCTGGTACATGTAGACAGGTGGTTATTATAGACAGAATTATTACTGGCTGATGGAAACATATGTATCCAAGGAGCCACCAAAAGTTGGTGGAAAATTATTTAAGGGAACACCAAGAAGTGGTCACTGTCCAGGAGGTCTTTATGTACATGTGATCACTTTTTTTCAACAGATTTAACAGTATTCAATTTGATAGATCTAAAACAAATTTCTGGAAAGTTCTGATGTTCTCCATACCTGATCCACTATCAAATCTGAACTCGACTGCTCCATCCTTGACTGCCAGTGAGATGAAGTCCCCAGACCCGGCCAGTCTCTGTCCGTTGAACAGCAGCAGTCCGTCTGTGAGACTGTCTAACTTGAACTCCATGGTGATACGAGTCTGTCGCTGGACATTCTGCATTGTCTGGTAGGCGATGAAGGAAGTTCCACTGAAGGCTGGCTCAACGATCACAATACCTTAGGGGAAAAGAAAATTGTACACATATAAGTTCCCAACACAGTAAACAGCAAGAAATTATGGCTGCTTCTCTATCCCAGCAGGTTTACTATTCTGTTGTAATATATGTTTTGTAAATTGCTTCTACTATATGTATGTGCAAATAAATAAAATCAAAATGATACAATGCATGGGAAAGTTCACAATACTGCTTTGTCTGTCAAATTATATTTATGCTTATTTCTGTTTGAACTAAGTTTTTAACAGTTCATCTGTGTAGTTCATTACAGCATTTAGTCCTTACTTCATAAGATGATCAGGTACCTTAAAGTTTAATTTGTACAATTAACAACAAGTACTGTATTGGTGAAGTGACTTTTCTACTGGTAGTGCTTCATTCTCACCTGTGCCACACCTGACACCTGTTCTGCCGATGGGACAAGAGCAGGTGAACCCTGTGGGGCCAGGATCGTTGTTACACTTGCCACCTGGTCCACAGGCACCTGGGTAACACCTCTCTCCAACACCTTCACATGTCCTCCCACTGTAACCCTCAGGACACTCACATCTGTGGGACAGAAGAGAGGAGGTTGTCATCAAGGGGCATTGTTTGCTAACACTGATTATTTTTCATTTAATAAAGTACAACTGTTACAGTGACATACAAGTGCAGTGCAGTGGTGTCATACCCCTTACAGTATCGTTTCAAATTGTGACCGTATATTGCGTAACCTAAATTTTTTGTTGCGATATATTCATGAATGGACAAACACAGATTGTGAGACTGGATGAAAATGGATAAGATTTCTGCACAGGAAGAATCATGACAGCAATGCTGTACAAGATGGAATAATTGAACAAGCTGCTTTGTTACAATCCAGATAAATATGGGCGAGTACGGAGAACATGGCTAGGATATCTGCACTGGACAGAAATCTTGCACATGAAACCAAAATTGGCACAGGTTTACAACTCTTCCTTGTAGTAAATACATGTACTTTACAACTACCATTTTAGCAGGATTACACTCTTTAAGGGTTTAACATCATTGGACCAACATGTGTTGTAAATAGTGCAACAGCTTTTGGGTTAACTCTAAATTTCATTGCAAGTTTTTAATCTATGGACTGCGCACATAAATATAATTATTATACAATCATATAACATTTCACTCTGCAATAGGTGGGCCCATCTATTCCATTGATTACTTTTCCCCAAATCACACATCTTTGTTATCATTATTGATTGATATTCTTGTATCCTGGTTTTCTCTGTGAACAAAACAGCGTCATCAATTGTCAGTGTAGTTAATTAATCAAAGTCACAAGGCCATTTAACTCTGCTCAAGGTCCCTAGTCAAAATTTGATGTAATAACACATACATATGTCATACTGTGAGCTTTATTTTCAGCATTGTGTTATACCGGTACGGGTCAACATGTAATGGTGCTGAAAGCCACTTCAACTCAAAAACAAATCCCATTCAAACAATTGTGTCTGACTCACTAAAGCTTGTTCATCAGGTGATCCTAACTTTCTTTTTAGTGACTCCAGGGGAAAAAAATCATTCCCCACACCTTTCAGTGTCTTGTGCAGTGTCTATCTAAATTTCTATAGCTCTTGGGCCACACAGTAAGGGACTGAGTCCACTGTGTGTTAAACTCCCATATTCATAAATGCTGCACTGAGTGCTCCTTCTCTTAACAATGCTGACCTGAATCCGTATTCTGTTGTCGCCTCCACACAGGTTCCTCCGTTTTTACAGGGTTTATCTGCGCAGGTGGGGCAGTCAGACACACCCACAATGTTGATGGCATCACTGGCCAGGTTCACACTCGCACCACTGATCTCCAGTCTACTCAGACAGCCTGGAATTCACATACAACAACATTCATGTGAAGGAATCACTTACAGGTATGATCAGAGAAGGCCTTCTGTATCTGCATCTGTATAGCCAGTATAACCGCCCTTCGGCGTAACACACCAGCAAATCAAACTAGCGTCCTACATGTATTCAAACACCATGATAATGAATTTGGTACAAAGAATTATTCAAATTGAACAGAAAACTTAAGAACAACAAAATAAACAAATGTAGTAACATCTGCTGTCTCTGACTACAATGCACCATTTGTATTGGTATTGGCCAACAGTATAAAATGTGGAGGGATGGACATTTGAAAAAAATACACAATCTTTTTATACTAACTTAGACAATACATGTCATATATTGTGTAAGTTAGTATAAAAAGATTTTAACAAGAGTCAAATTTGGAACAACAGTTTGAAAGATAAACTTACCGATGAAGCCAGATTTCAGCCCTGAGGCTGTTGCTATGGCAGCATAGTCAGGTACTCCGCCCACGTGCAGGGGTTCGATCAGGTCCAGACCACGGAAGTTACCCTGAGACGTGCCGTTAGCTGCCGGGAGGCCGTCCACAGACAGGGAACCAAACCTGCTGTTCCTGTTCACAGGAAAACAACAAAACCTTTAGTATCAGTCACCATCAAGTGTCATTGAAATCACACAATGATGTAAAATACCAGAATCTGATGTATAGATTTGATTTAAACATTACAATCATATTTCCGTCTAACCTTCACAAAGTTACAATGTAAATAATTTCTTGTAAAATTAACAACTGATAAATCCCATGCCATACCTCTTCAGCACGACGGTATGGAACCTGCCCAGCTCCAGGGCGTTCTTACTGCGGATGACGGCTGCTCCTGACCCCACGTCAAAGCGGAACTCCACGTACCCCTCCGACAGGCCCAGCGACATGAAGTCCCCGGCACCGCCGTTCTTCTGTCCATTATAGAGGATCAACCCTGAACAAGGTGGAATGTTTGTTAATGAGGAGCTGGATTCTTTTCACCAGGTATCATTTTACCTTGTCAGAGGCATCCCGTCTACAGCTTCTGTAGTTACTGTACAAACTTCGTGCAGGTGCTAAACCTTCAACCATTTGTAGTTCATGCCATCTTTGTGTATGTTAAATATTTTCAAAGACTAAAAATAGTAAATATTTTGCTTCATCAGATAAACTTGCAAGACTTATTTACTTTTCAACTCTACCTGACCTTCTTGACTTTAACTCGACCTATGAAAAGCGGCCTTAATTGTTGATTTTGGGCTAAAAAACCAAAGCCAAAAAAAGGCACAAACAAAACAAACTTCTTAATCCCTAATTAGCATATACATGTATTCCAATCCCAAATGGTAGGAAAAGACTGTCCCTTTACCTTCTGTACTTTCCGGCTTGAAGGACACTTCAATGTCAAACTGCAGGTAGGCCTCCCGAAGCGTGGGGAAGGTCATGTAGGACAGGGGAGTCTGGGTAAAGTATGGGATCAGCTCTGGAAGAGAAAACAGACAGAAATCTGTTACTGAAACTGCTCTCATGGCAGTTACTGCTTAGCATAACAGACTTTTAGTCTAGTTTATGATTAATATCTAATTTCAAGCTACATATTTGGATTTAAAAAAATGTGTGGTGACAGTTTATGCACAAACATCTTAAATACAAGACAACATACTAGTATCTTAGAAAAATTGTTATCTTCATTCATAATGTAAGTCAACAACAGTGCTTGTAACACTTGTGCCTACATGTACCTACATGTACTGTCACAACAGCTGCCCCTAGCAATGTGTTCAGTGCACAAATATTACAAGAAATTGTACATTTTGCTAGTGTTTATGCAAAAGTGTATGACAAACAGAAACAAACCTCCAACATTAAGAATAGCACGGAACTCTGCAGTTCCTTCATCATTCGTGGCTGAACAGATGTAAGCACCTGCATCTTCCTTGGTGATCTGTATGGTAACACAAAATGCAGTCAATTATGACAGTAACAAAATACGTGTAGCTGTTTGGTTGTACCAGAGGCCTATGCTGCTAGCTAAAGGAACCAACTCGGAAAGACACAAAACAGAATAAAAAGAAAACGGTGCCAAAGATATACATGTACTCCAGGGTTTTCAAGTTAAAACATTAAGGGTGTGACAAATGAACTTTGCATCTCATTCACTCTTCATTCAGAGACAACTTCATCTTTTCTACCCTGCTCTGGGTCTAAATTATGGATATAATCACTTCCTTAAGGATTTCTTACAGAGGGAATTGTGAGGACTCCATTATCGATGATGTGGTCATCAGGTAGGTCACCGTTCTCCTTCCTCCAGGTGATGTCAGGTGGCGGGGAACCACTGGCCAGACAGGTGAAGACAGCTGTGGAACCCAGCATCACATTCCGCACCTCTGGTTTGACTGTCATAGTCGGTGCAGCTGAGGGGGGAGGGGGGCAACATTAGAAAACATGTACCAGGGAAGTAGGGTGCACAAAATATGCTGTAAACTAAGGTAGTGAGATTTTGGTATTGTTAAGTTTTTACTTCCATCTAATGCAGTAACATTACTGTACGTTTAAAAACTTATTCCCTATTCCCTGATCATAATTTTCTGTTTATACATGTAAGTAGCAAATACAGATGTAATGATTATACAGAAAATATCTTACATATACATCTTTTTCTTGCAGTAATGACAGAGAAGTTTGGTCCTACCTTCCAGGCTGAGGGTCACTTCCTGCTCAGATGCGCCAAATCGGTTGGAGGCCTTGCACTTGTACCGCCCCTCGTCTCCAGGCCTGACAGCAGGGATGGTCAGGATGCCGTCTCGCACCTCAGCATTACTGGGTAGTCTCCCATCCACCTGTGAGGAGGGACAAATTTTTAATAACCTTTGGCATGCTAATGGGTGCATCCAATTCATTAACAACACTTTATGATATGCATTGATACATACAATGTAAATGTATTTCTTTTCTATTTCCCAAGCAATGATTCTTTACCAGTACATTTCGTAGCGGAAGGAAAAACTGGTAGCAACCAGCAAATTAATAATTGGCTTCAGCTGTTGCAATCAACTTCCAATCTATGTTCAGGCTGTAAAAACTCTAGGAACAAGGCATGTGGCCTGATGTACACTAAAAACAAAGACGAGTTAACACACAACTTGTGGGCAAGACAAAGCAGAATTTAGTTTTGCCATACAACTAGGAACAAAGAAAGAAAGAGAAAATACCTTTGTCCACTCTATCAGAGGCCTGGGTTCCCCGGATGCTGCACAGTCAAACTCCACCCGTTCTCCTATGCGCACCATCTGCACGGCTGTCTTCAGATTGATTTCTACTGCAGGAGGTGCCTCTGTAAACAACATGAACCACATAAACAGCCAATAAATGACAAGCTCCTGTACTGAAACTATAGTTTACACTAACTAGCCTGTATCTGTCCTTAGTGCTTAAATTATGTCTACACTAACTTGCACATCCTAGTACATAATCCAGTGCATATACCAGTAGCAGTGTAATTCCTTTCATAATATCTAGCAAGCTCCTGTCCTTGGTACTGAACTTGCTTTCACACTATCTCACAAGCTTTGTCCCTTTTAATGGATCTATTTTCACACTATGTACCTGTCCTTGGTACTGAATTAAGGCTTTGGATGAGTAAACGAAATGGCAAACAATATGTTCCTAAGATGTCTTACCTTCTCCCCCAGCGACACTTAAGGTGGCTTTCTCTTCAGTGGTTCCCAGTTCGTTGGATGCCACACAGACATATGTCCCAGCATCCTCTGGCTTAAGATTTGGAATTCTGGCCAGTAACAAGATAACATATTAATATTGCAAGAGCTTTCAACAACTAGTATGTTAAGAGGACCTTTTTTCGAAATGAGCTGTACAAAGATTTCAAACAAAGAGGGAGAAACAATAACATGAATGGGAGGTACCAGTAAACAAGTTTCTTTCTGAGTGTCCCATTTGTAACAGCTGTAACAGTACATAAAGAAGCAGGAACAGTCAGATATCCTCTAAACCAAGTCACATCAGCTAAAGCACTAATCCTGACCTGAGAACATTGCCGAAGATGACGTGTTGTTCAGGCAGTGGTTCTCCCTCCTTTCTCCACTGTATCCTGGGGACAGGGAAGCCTGCAGCTGCACAGCCAAACTCAGCCGTGGACCCAGCCTCTCGCATCGACTCCTTAGGGGAGATCGTCTTTATCGTTGGTTGAGCTGGGAACAAAATTTGCAGGATTGTAGGTTAATATTTTGTTTCTAAGAAGTACAGCTATGGATGCAAGATACTGCAGATTAATACTGAACAATGATCAAGATGTTTTTAACATTTAGCTGATTTGGTTCCATGAGTACAGCCAAAAGTGACAACTTGCACCCATAAAAAATATGAAGTGTGACAATCAAAGAACGGCACAAAAACTGCAGGCATTTTCCCAGGCAAAGTCCAAGCAATTTCTTTGATGGATCCCAAATGAAACCAGCAAATAAAATCAAATTTCCCAAGAAGCACAATGAAACAAAAATGTCTATCATCATTACATATTGTAATTTGTCTGCAAACAAGCCAAACATAAAAATTGTCCATTTCCCCACCTGTGACAATGATATTGGTGAAGCCTTCTGCTATGCCAGCAGGGTTGGTGATGAGACACCTGTACTGTCCCATGTCCTCTGTTGTGACCTGCTGGATGATCAGCAGTCCTCCGCTCGTAGTCGCCCGCGTGCTCATGTCCCCGTCCACGCGTGTCCACTCGTACATGATCGGCTCTGTGCCCTCCGCTTCACACCTCAGTCTGACCTCCTCTCCAGGGGAGACTGTCATCGTCTCCTGGTCAATACTGACCATGGGAATCACTGGGGAAAGGAAGAACAATGTAACCTGTCACTTGTGTATATATTCAAGAGTTCTCTGAATAAGGAGCACCTCATACAATTGTTCAATGTCAACTGCAAATTACAGTACATCTTTCCAATCATGCCAGGTTTATTCTTCTTCTTCCTGAACTAAATTGCTTAGCAATTACATGTTGGACTAAGTCTAGCTTCTACAGTAATGGTAACATCACCGTAGTACCAAGCATTCCATTTCATCTAACCCCTACATGTCATTAGACTGTAAAATTTACAACAATTCTTGCAGTCAGACAAGTATCAACCGGTCATGATGGCATGAGACTATTTGTCTGTAATCCTAGAAAGAGAACCTTTCACTACACTGTACCTTGCACGACAAGTCTTGCAGCCAGACTAGCCTCCCCTGCATAGTTGACAGCAGTGCAGGAGTACTCTCCCTCATCTTCCCTGCGCACACTGGGGATGGTCAGCGTGCCCTGCTGCACCTGGTACCTGGGAGGCTGGGAACCTCCGATCTTTTGCCAGCGCAGCCGTGGGGGTGGAGAACCTGCAGTCACAAGGATAGGATGAAACACATTGGGTACCCTTTTCAACTGTTGTCTGCTTATTGCATGTGGGTCATATGGTGCCATACAAGACTGGTGGAAGCTTATCTTAAATTGACTACTATTCATTTTTTCAAAAGACATGCAATTTACCAAGCTTATTACATTGACAAAATTGAGTCAGTTCCAAAGCGTCCATAGGGATGGTAGCACGAAAGCATTTCCACTTACTGCATAACTTCAGACAAAGGCACAATACAAGTAAGTCATTACCTGTAGCAGTGCACTTGAACTCTGCAGGGTCTCCCTCCACTACAGTAGAGAACGGAGGAGTGATGGTCACCACTGGAATCTCATCCGGTCGTACTAGTGATTCAGAAACTGCAAAAAAAATATTCAGAATTATATCACTTGCACCCTTTCTGTAATATAAGAACAGATTGGACTTTGTATTCCCTCACAACGGTAATATACAATGTACTTACATGTATGACAGCAGTAAATTTGATTTCATACCTTGCAGATATTGTACATGTAAACTAAATAAAACACAACACCTGCAAAAGGAGCCGGACTTGTTTACCTATGACTTGAACAGAAGACTCTGAGATGCCGATGTTGTTGTTGGACTCGCAGGTGTAGACTCCTGAATCTTCCACAGTCACACGGTCAATCTCCAACACAGCACTGTTCTGGGTGTCACCTCCTAAGAAGGATAATATCAGGCAAACCTTTACAATACATACTTTGAGTACAAATATGAACCAAAACTTTGGACAAGTTAGGTTGCAATAGTGTGAAAAGTTGTTGAGTCTGAAATGAAAAATGTATGGCACTGGTTGTATATTGAGTTTAATATATTTTGAAATATACATATAGATTGAACTCTATACAAGGAACTATTAGACTACCGGTAATAGTTCTTGTGTATCTGCCTTACCTTCTACTCTGGCTCTAGTGCGTTGTCCATCCCTGGTCCACCTGACCACTGGTGCGGGGTCACCTGTGGCCACACACTCCAGGTACAGCCGCTCACCCAGCCCAACACTGACCGGTCCTGCTGGACTGATGGTCACCCGTGGGTACCCTGGAGTGGACAGTAGATTTAGATGTACATTTTTGTCATCTGAGAACAAACATCTTTGACAAATGCTATTTTTTTCTCAAACTATAAATTACATAAAATTCCTTTAATTATTTTCCATTTCCAAAAATATTTCTCGTGGTAACGGTTTATTTATTAATTCACAGGTCACATTAGTATGCCACTTGTATTGACAGACTTGACACTTAATGGCACTTTGCCAGCCCTTTATGACTTCGATACCACCTTTCCAGTAATAATACTAATATCTGTATGACATGCCAGGCTTCTGCCAGCTTTCCACCATGGAAACTTGTTCACAGAATGCAGCAGACTTACCTTGTACCCTGATGTTTGCTGTAGCCTGGATGGACCCTACAGTGTTGTTAGCAGTACAGACATAGGCACCCTGTTCTGCAGGGGTCACATCTCGGATGGTCAGGACTCCATCTCTTACATCTGTTCTCTCTGTTGGGAAGGAAACACAACTTCTTCAACATATGAATTTCAAATTTTTAAAAAACCTTACCAGAATCTGCCCAATTTTTTTTCACCAAATAGGCAACGTCCCATTAAAAGTAGATTTTAACTACATTGTAAAAACTCCAAACCACTTGAACGTTAAAAATGTGGCATTATTCATTAGCCATTGCCTCCAAAAAAGGCAATAATATATATTGGAACATCAGATATATCCATACATGTAGATTAACACTTTTTACATCTCAAGTTTTTAACCAGAACAAACCAACAACTGAAAGCCAGACTTACCTGTGAACTGCTCATTACCAGCCCTGCTCCAGGAGATGGTGGGTGCTGGCCGGCCGCTGGTGGCCTGACACTGCAGCTGGGTGGACTGTCCAATCTGCAGGTCCATATTGGGAGTGGGGAAGATCTGAACAGCTGGCAGGTCTCGAGCTGTTACACAGAGAAAAACCAAATCAAACTCTAAATGCCTGCCTAAGTGGTTAGGTCAGTACATGTAGCTAGCTCTTGCTCCTCTCCATATGGTACCTCCAAGTAGCACTGTCTAAAGCCATATCTTCTGCTGCTTGAAACCTCTAAATGCCTCATTGCAAAATGTACTAAAAAGTTACAATGCTACATTTTCAAATAAAGATGGCTTTTATAAAGGACAGATGTTTGATACAGTGGTTATATGATTAGCGGTACGGAGAAAAAGATGCAAATGTAAAATACAGTAAGTGTTTAACACTATGTAAATATAGATGTTACCAGGTCCTGTCCATGTGATGTTCTCATGTATGCTGACAGATTAAAATTGTTAGTAAAAGGTAATTAGATATAGCAGTTAAGGAAGACCACTTTGGTACTAACTATACGTAAATGGACACAAGCAATGGCAGAACATGCAAGTTTATAAATTCAACATCTTGACAAGAAGTAGTAAGAAGAAGTAAGATCTTACATTCCACTTCCAGCATGATGGAGGCCGAGGACACTCCGGCGATGTTGTCCACTGTGCAGACATACATGCCACGGTCGTTACTGGACACCCTCACAATCCGCAGAACATCATTCAGTACCTAGGACAGGGACAACAGTCTTTACAATTCAACAATCAAATTATCGAAAATATCTATACCAAAGCAATAGCTTGGTAGGTACAATGTCTGTCTTGCATGCAGTTGGTTGCAGGATTGAGCACCTATAAGTATGGGGAAAGAATATGGACACTGAACACACAGTGCTACCAGTGAACTAGCCTTTTGGTGTTCTATCATCTGTGCACTTATACAGCTGTGTGGCCCAGGAGCTAAGAAAACTGAGATGGGCACCACCCTATACATCCACCCTATACACCAATGTACCATACAATGTTAGAAGAACTTAAACAATATCTTCAATTATAGATACATCTAATTCTTACCTGATGGTTTTGTCCCAGTGCCCCTCCATGTTTGCCCCAGGTGATGGTTGGCACAGGTTCACCTGACACTACACAACGCAGCTGTACTGTCTGCCCTGTCGTAGCTGTGAGGAGGTTTGGCTGTAACACCTGTCCACCTGGACCCACGGTTTCAATGGCAGCTGTGGGGGGCCTCTGCAGCACTGGATGGTGTAATAAGTAAGATAGCATGAGCAAAAAGTCTGTATATTTGAAGACATTGAACACCCAGAAGAATCATGAAGGAAGAAAGGAAATTATCTTCAACAACACACTCTTTTATGCTGCATTGCTTCTTTCTCCTACGTAGCATTTTCAAGGCCTAAGACATTTGAGGTGAATAAGGGTTGCTCCAACAGCTTATACATTCATTAACAGTGTATTTAGAAACTATTCTTATCAACTCACATCTTGTGATTCTCAGCTCCAATCTCTTCTGTTCAGTTCCAATATTGTTGGATGCTGTGCAGACGTAGTGCCCAGAGTCTGACAACCGTGCCTGAGGAATGGTCAACACTCCGTTGCTCTCCACTGATCCAACAGGCAGGGGGTCGTTGTACTTATTCCAGGAGAGTGTGGGAGTTGGGTTGCCCCTTGCAGAACACTCTAACCTCACACGCTCTCCCTCAGGTACCTCCATCACTTCTGGCCTCACAGACACTTCTGGTGCCCCTTGCACTGAAAAATCAGATTATCAAAACTCAGTATCTCTCTAATTTACATGGTATTGGGGCTTACAGGAAAACAAAGGTATTACAAGAGTGTCAGGCAATTTTCTTATAAGGCTGACATGGTACTGTTGTTATGACAAGCTTACTATGCAGCTTGCTTTATCATTCTTATCTCACTGATGGTTAGTTTAATGGTCTCCACTTCCCAGAAATGCAAGTGCATAGTTCTTCTTCACCACTGTACATCTTGTTATCAAGCACTCAAGAACAGTCAGCAAAAAATAAAGGAGAAACTTAGTCACTGTCAAGGCATAACGTTACATGTATCAGACCTGTCAAAATGCTTCAGTGCAGCAACGTCCTCAGAGATAGATGCAATTCTCACTTTAAAGGTGACATTTGTAAGGAGTAAAAATGGAATGGTCTTACTTGATGATTGATTACTTTAGACATGTCATTTTATTTGAAATGTCATGACCCCAAATAAAAATGTGCTACCTTTGAAATGAAAGATTATGGGAACCTAAATCTTAGGGATATCAGATTCCACATTTGATCAATGTTCTGGATCATACAAAGTTTAATATTTATACATAAGAGTAAGACCACCAACTGAGTTAAACACATAGTTTGGATGCCTTACAAGTGTCATCTTTACAGACATGGATGTGAACGACATTCAACTTGTTTTCTCCACAAAATATCATCAGTCAAGAGGCTTGTTCTGAATAATTACCATACCACATACAGTCCAACGTCTATGACATCACATCAAGCATGTCAACCCGAACCAGGAACACATAATTCAAATTGACCAATGACAGCCCTCCTACCAGACTTGCCACAGGATGGTGACTTATGGCCTTGTGAACATTCCTCAATTGTTGGCATGTCCGTGTCAATAATATAGTACCCTGAATCACCCTGTACTAAGTCCCTAGTTCCAAACACTAGTCCGGAAAAGGAAAGAAAACAAAAAACAAGCCAATAGTACAGAGCAGGAACAACAATTAAGCTTTTTAACCATATGTTAATCAGGGCTTTGCTGGAGAACAAACAAGCTTTAAGTCAGATAAGTGTAAAGAACTGAACTTCATTTGTTGCACTAAAATATAAAGCAGTCTATTATTATGAAGCCCAGTAAGAAAATTGCCTGAGACACTTAAATTTACACATTTCTGTTATTGAGCCATTTTCTACAACCTAAGCATTCTATTGCACATTGAGATAAAACATCATTTCTTTTAGCAATAAAGAAAGACTGTGTAGTTTCAATCCTGTCACGAGTTTGTGTATAATTGCTTTTAACACATGATAAAAATGTCATTCAGACAAGAAGTTTTTTTCTATACAAAGAGAAACCTGACTAAGAACTACAATTTTTGTTCAAGGTGCCTTGGAACAAAATTATGACAGAATTCGAAAATGCCCAAAACGATACTTACATCTTACATACAGCACTGTGCGAACACTTGTTTCCCCAACAGAGTTCCTGGCCTTGCAGAAGTACTCAGCTTCATCCTGTCTGATGGCAGCTGGGATGCTGGGGGCAAAACAGAGAGTTCAATTCAAGACATCAGTCATAAAAATCCTGCACAATCTGTTCCAATTACATGTATACAGCATGGAAATCATGGATAGTGCTACCATACTCCAAGTTACCAAGTTTTCATAGTGATGTTTACAGTAAAAACTGCCATAGTCAAGGACAAATTTCATAGAGCAGGCAAAAAATGAAAACAACAGTCTACTACAGTCATTCATCTATTTTAACAGACAGACTAACCTGAAGACTCCATTCACAAACGATGATGTGGGGTTGAGGATGCCGCGGTGACCTCCCGTCCATTCCACCTCTGGCGGGGGGAAACCTGACGTGACGCAGCGGAACTGCACGGGGTCGCCGATGTTCACGGTCTGGAATCGAGGCTCGATGCGAACCTCTGGTGGATTGACATCGCTCTGGGACAATGCTGGTCAGGAAACATTGACTTGTCAGTATATGCATGACTCACTTAATATCTGGATCTTGGTAATGCTTAAAAGGTATAATAGTACCACACAATACATGGACAGGACACTACAGCAAAAGGAATGCAAAAGGAGTCAAAGAGCAAGTACTAGTAGACAGTTGTACAGAGAACAACAGCAATATGTCATACAAACCTACATGTAACTTGCACTTGAAATGGGTTTTTATCCAGACAATATTAGGTGGCCGTTAAAAGAGTGACAGCATAAGCTTCAACAAGTGTAGTGTATTGTGCAGTCTTGCAGTCATAAGAGTGCAAAGCAAATTAGCACTAAGCTGTCTATGTTTTAAAGCTGATTCTGCCTCATTTTTTCAACTAAATTGTACTCTAAATTGTACTGCTATTTTCCTATTCTTGAAATGCCTGTGCTTTCATGTCAGCTCCATATTCGCCTAAACATCACTAGGTGTTAAGTACATCCGAAGTATGGTGTACACATTGCACATTACCACCGTCCACGTTCAGGACTCCAGAAGGAGGGTCCCCCTGAGAGAGTGGTTCCTCCCAGCGACCTTGACGCCATGCAGCAATGCAGTGTCACAGCACAACAAGTCACACAGGCAGATGGAACACACAGACACAAGACCAGGACAACACATGCATTTCAGTGGCCGGTGTAGCATGCTGCATCATACATGTCAGCTAACATTGCCCCCCCCCCCTCCTTCTTCATGTGTGACATATTGCATACAACAATTGAGTAAAACTTAAAACAAAAATTACATGAAATCAAATCAAACTCAAAGGCTCATGAAAAAATGATACTTTATTGGTTTTCTTGCAAAAAGCCACCAGTACAATATACACGACATTTGCTACATGCTTTATTTGCCAGTCACACAGCAGACTTTTGTCAGAACATGCAGCTGTTACGTTAATTCCCAGCTCCATTCACAATACACAGTCTATTTAGTTAGCAACAACACAACATGGTACATTATGCAACACAACAACATAAATGTGAGTAAACTTTGTGTATAAATAAACACCATGCAAATATGGTAATTACCAAGTACAATAATATAAGTTTTAAAATACAATATCTTCTTGCAAAGCTTCCTGCAATAGTTAAGCTCCACTACACATTTGTAAGGAATCAAAATCTATCTAGCTCATACATGTTTCCCCAACAGAGTTCCTGGCCTTGCAGTACAGCCATAGCACTATATACACTGTAGTACATATAGTCTATATTCTCACTCTTTGTGTTAACATCTCACCAGGCTACATTTAGCAAACTTTGTGAAAAATGAGGTGGTACAGTTTTACCTGAGTTTATAGATCTACAGTAGATTGACCTTTGGGGTCTACATTTATATAGATAATTCACATATGACGAGAAGACAACAATGAAAAGAAGAAGAAAAGTCACAGATCAGGGAAGGGAAATTGAACTGAACAAGAAATTATTCATATCATTATGAAGGATAAAAACACACACTCTTCACAAACACTAAGTCTCTATAAGAATAAACTTTTACATTGGCATACACTAAGAAAATAGCAGTCACAGCTATGTTACAACACACTGAACACAACAATAGACAATAGTAATACTGGACATGCATGGTCCCTTTATGACATTTCTTTACACATGCAACATACATGTACACCGCATCTCCCGCATCATACTTATAGCAATGTTACAGTCTCAAACACAAGTCCTCATGCAGAAGTTACAAGGAAGAGGTTCCCATGTGGCAAAGCCTTTCCTCTATCCCCACCACGTACCTTGGACTTGCAACTGTGCAGAGTCTTGTGCGATACTGTACATGTTGGAGCCAGTGCAGGTGTAGATGCCGGTGTGTTGTTGCTGGACGTTCGGAATGGTCAGAATTCCCATGAAGTCTGTGGCTTCCGCTGGCAGCCCACTGCCGTCGTTCTTTGTCCACACCAAGGTGTATGTGACCTGAGGCATAAAGGAACAGCATGCCATGAGGCCATGATGCAAAAAGTTACATACTAGACTGCTACATGTTGTCAAGGCATTAAAGTTTCTAGTCAACATAATTGTTTTCCTTGTCTCCAAAGTCCAGCAGTATATGACAAATCAACAACATCTTCAATTTTTAACACAAGAAATGAGAAGGACACGTGTCTTTAACATAAGAAATGGGAAGGATACATGTCTACTGCATACCTGGCTGAAGGCAATACACTTGAACTGCACAGTCTGGCCCTGAGTGGCTTGTAGGGTCTTGGGTTCATCCACAATAACTCTGATAGGAACAGTTGGAGCTGCAAAAGGAGGAAGGAGGTTACAAGTTACACTTCAACTGTTACTGACAAGAACTCAAATGTACAATGTACTTGATATCATGAAGTCTCTTCCAGTCACTGATAGAGTCACTACCTGGTTACTGGGACAGAAACATTTTATTCCTGGTGATTTTTCTGTCAGTTTCTAGCCCTGGTTATCCTGAACACAATGTTGACATACCTGTAACAGTCAGTTGAGCCTGAGCCTGTGCCGTCCCGTACAGGTTTGAGCCTCGACAGATGAAGTATCCGCTGTCGCCAGACTCCAAGTTACTGATGGTCAGAACCGAGTTCTCATTGGACAGTCTGTACCGTGGCGGGAGGGGGCGTCCGTCACTGCGTCCCCAGCTGATCTGGAATGGCGGGGCGCCGGACACGTCACAGCGGAACTGTGCGGACCTTCCGGCAGTCTCGGTGGCTTGTTGTGGGTAGATTTGGATGGAGGGCTGCTGGGGGACGACTGGACCAGGACCTGGGCCTGGGCCAACTGGAGTATAAAACAAAGAAATCATTCATAAGAATCCTTACACCACCATATCACATGAAGGTTCATGCAAAGCTTTAAACTGTTTGTCCATACATGTATTTGACTATAAACACTACTAAGACTGCCAAAACATAAGAGGGACACCGAGAATATTTCCGTCTTTGCAAAATGCATTCATTTGATATTTCAAACAGCAGAAAGCAGGACTGTACCCATGCTTAAAGCTTTGATCTTTCCAATTCTCTAGATTTCATGCCAACAGCTCCAAACTCTACCTTTGCCAGTTTTCCTATCTTAAACTGCTGGGCTATATCTGGCTGCTGTTTTGTCATTCTCGTGCAAAAGATACACTACACTAGCCAAACTTCAAACTCAGATCTATTAGCTCAAACACAAAGAATGTCAGGCTTATCTAAAAGCTGGCATATTGCAGTCAATCTACAGAGCTTCCACTTGCCACCATACATGTACACATAGTGTAACAACATGTACATGTACACATCAACAGCCAGAGGAAAGGGGCAGGAAATATGCAGGAGGGCTAAATGCTACAGTGGCTACTCCCACAACTCCTCTTACCCTCATCCGTCATCCTTTCAGGCACATTTCCGTATGTGGGATAACGGCCTGTTTTTGTTACACACACACAGAGGGAGACATCATTAACCAGGGGTGGCCACAAGACAAGTGTACGGAGTGGGGGGGGGAGAGATCCCCACAGAGTACACTGATTCTTCTGGTCTACACTCAAGTCCAAACTAACACCACATTTTTATCAAACTATCAAGACCTGATGATGCAAAAAATTGACAAAACATAATGAATTTAACAATCTATCGTATGAACAACACATTTGCACAGAATGAGATGTACAGTACAGATCTCGGGATAAGCATCAAGTCCCGCGGGAGATCCCGCGGGAGTTTGCGGGATATCACGCGGGAGTTTGCGGGATCTTCCGCGGGAGTTTGCGGGATCTCCTGCGGGAGTTTGCGGGATCTCCTGCGGGATTTTTCGGGATATCCCGCGGTACGAAATCCTCTCCCGCAACCCCGATCTTCGGTGTGAGACCTTAGGTTTCCGAAGGGCCGGCGCCGCTGTTACTTGAAGTTGAACCGCGTTGACTACAGATTTTTACGCAGACGATGCGTGCATGTTTTAGTATGTTTTCAATGCATGCAAATAACAGTAGAGCAAATAGTATTTTTAACCAAACATTTCTTTTTTTTAATATCGGAAATCTGATGGCTTAATAAGGTACAGAACGATAACAAAGTAATACAACCTTCTTGAACAAGTTTTGTGTCCGGCCTTGCGACGTGGACGGCTTTATTTTGATGTCACCCGACCTGCGCTATTTCAGATATAATTTTTAAAAAATCTAACGCATCGACGTGCCAAATCGCCACCCGAGTTCTTTATTTTTCTCCTAGATAGGGGAGGTTGACGTATGGAGTTACGGAAGAGAGATTAAACATCGTGTAAAACAAGGGGGCGAAGCATAATTCAAGAGTTCTTTACGCCTCAAACTTTTATACATTTCGTGCGCCACGCAGTGTTCAGGGCCTGCATGGGGGTTACTGATTACGAATTACGCAAAATTTTCGCTATAAAGTTAAAGTTTCAGAGCTGATTACGACTTTTACGCTTTGCGGCTAATGTACTGATTGCGAATTACGTTGATTTTTGGGAAGGTTGCCTTCGGTTTACGAAGACAATGAATAAAAAACGCCTGATTACGCCTTACGAAAAAGGGCATGCAGACCCCCAGTGTTGGGCCGGGCGTTCCCACGCCGCGTCGCCATAGAAACCGCACGTCGCCAGCAGCGGCGGCGGCGCTGGCAGACTCCCCGGCGCCGACTGACCACGTGGCGTTCTGGCGCGCCAATCACAGCGCGCAGATGGGGACCCGCCCACCAGCCGGCCCGCGAATTCAAAGAGTTGAGTCAGATGCACCGCCCCACAGAAACACCGCCTGACGATTGTTATACGTACGTCGGATTGTGGCTTCTTTTTCCGCCTTGCACGGCCGGCATGCGACATTGTAATTTTCTTATATCCCAATTTCATCCCAAAACAACGTTTTTCACATGTGAGGAGGCTAGTTCCATAGAGTGTACCGAGTGAATTTCAAGTTTTATGGTCTGAGAACGAATTAATTTCCGTAAAATTTATCATAAACACGTTTAGTTCGGGTTCTCCCGTGTTTATTTATTTTTCGGGTTCTCCCGTGTCTTGGACGTGCGCTATCGACTCCGTTTTCATCTAGTTGGCTGACCCTGCAGCTGACAGAAGTACATGTAGAATGTTTTCCTACCGAAAGAAACTTTGCCAGCCGTGTGGAAGTACTTGCTCCTTGCTTTCAGGGTGATAGTAATCTATCGAAATTAATTATGGACATGGTCGTTGAACTTGTTGATGCAAGAGTTTTTGGGGAGGGGGGAGACGCACGCCCCGGGATTTTGATGGGCAGACTTTTAATTGTCGCAATTCTTAATACTAATACGGAGACCTCTTGACGCAAGCTACCATGAGAAGACAACAGCTACAAGATTATGAAACACAACAACCACAAACTATTGCCGGTACGCCTCATAATTTTTATTTCTTGGTAACAATCTTGCCGAATTTACCGGAGACGGAGGGATTACTACACGTTACATTGTATTCATTCACGGTAGTTTCTTAAAGTTTGCGCTGAACAATAGCTTTGAAAAAAAAGTAGCAGTTTTATAATAACTATGACCGCGTGAGAAATACCTTATACACATTATTTTCGTACATTCTTATGCTTCAACACCATTAAAATTGTAGCAAAATTGTAGCAAAGTTGACTGGCGTCAGACTCCATCGGCCCAGCACAGATCGCCCGGCAGGACGTAAAAATAAACATTTGGCACGCCGCCATCGCCGTTCCGAGCCGCGGTAGACTTCGGGGTCTCGCACCAAGTTTTTTCGCTACGCGGTACGCGGGACACGACAGGCCTCCCGAAAGAATACCGCGGGATATCCCGCAATCTCCCGCGTGATATCCCGCAAACTCCCGCGGGATATCCCGCAGTCTCCCGCGTGATATCCCGCAAACTCCCGCGGGATATCCCGCAAAATCCCGAATCCCGATGATGCTTATCCCGCGATCTGTACTGTATAGTATCTTTCCATGCTGAAACACCAATCTGAAAGTTACAATGAAGACCATGTAACAACTTAACACTAGTCCACTTACTTGGACCGGGGCCGACTCCAGTTCCAGGTCCAACTCCGGGTCCAGGGCCGACTCCAGCTTGGGTGCACCTGCCACCAGGAACTCTGGGATTACCATTGTAGCCAGGTGAACACCTGAAGGAACAGAGGTTACAAACTTACTTCCTTTTACATTGCAAAAAAGAAAAAGAAAAAAGATAAAGCTAGGACAACAATCTGTGATGCTTTAGTAGTAGTGATCAAACTTGATTCACAACGTTTAAACTTGCAACTGAAGAACTTTTAAAGGCTCTTTGTAATGTTAAATGTACATGTACTTACTCTCCACAGTCCCTTCCTGAGTACCCAGGTGGGCAGGCATCGCAGGTGGGGCGGCTGTCTGTATCCAAGAAACAGGTGGGGGAGAACCTGGGAAGGACAGTTGTGTGTTAAACAAAATGCAACCATTTAATCCGACCCATTCATAACCTTATCAATCCACTTCTCAGCACATAAAGAAACTACATGTAGTTAACAAATGATCATCAATCCATCAATCAACAATCAATAGCCTCTACTCTGACTGGAATGCCCTGTCGGCCTAGGCCACTCTTCCCATACAAATGTAGGTCAAGGGGGGCACAGGTACATAGAAACATACATGTACTGGTCGATGCTTAGGAAGACATAATCACCTCTTTAGGTGATGATGTACTTACTGATTATTGACAGATGGCAGTGGGCAGGGGCATGGTCTACAGGCATCAGGCCTGCCACTGGACGGGTCCCCAAAGAAACCAGGAGCACATTGGTCACAGTATTCACCGATGGTGTTGTCTCTACATCCCTGTAGGTACAAAGATAGGGATCACCAACTCATGCCTATCAGTTTGTAATGTCAGCTATGCATGAGTAGAAGGAAATACATGTTACATGGCATAAAAATGAAGATTCTGAACAAGTCACATGTGATAATAACCCTTTATAATACATATTATCTAAAAAATGTTATAATCTCACCTGACAGGCACCTGTCTCAGGGTCACATGTTGAGGCATGGCCGTTACAGTCACAAGGTGCACACATGCCCAGGTACAGGCCCTCTCCATTACGGGTGAAACCTGGGGCACAGTCCTGTCAACAAACAACCACGAATGTGGTTATTAAGATTGTATAACCTTCAATACAATTTATCTGCTGGGTCACATACATGTATATCTGCCCAAATAGTATGTTGGAGAGATCTCTGGTGCAGGTATACACAGTTTAGGTATTATGCTAAGATGTCCTATGCACCCACCCCCCTTCATTGGGGGTTGCATAGAGGACATTTTTTCAAGATGGATGCATGTGACCCTGTGGAATCATGTTAGTAGACATTACATGTATCATCAGACATGCAGGACATTGTGAATACCAGGGACTTACAGAAGTTGAAAAGTAAATAACGCCCACCTCAGCGCAACTTGTCAGCATCCTGTATAGTGAACGTTCTTCAGTTCAGCTGATAAGCTCTTAAAAATAGTATAGAAAATCTGGCACATAATGTGAATAGAATATTGTTAAGTTTCCAGCCCACCTGACAGGACAGTCCCATGTATCCAGGTGGACACCTGCACTCCTCCACCTCCACTGCCAGCAGCTGGCCCGTGTTCTGTGGCACGGCGACGTCCATGCTGACGTCCCGGATGGATGACTGCTGCATCTCGCTGTTGTACGAGGCGCGGATCAGGATGTTCTCCACATCTGCCAGCGCCATCAGGATCTGTTCTCTCGTAGCCGGGACCCCGTCAGCACGCTGCCAGTACTCCTACATAGGTACAGTCAAGTTGTACATTGTAACTTTCTGTTCATGAGTCTTTTGTGTTCTGTATTCTGTATCAACCAAGTTCTCGTACTTCCTTCTCATTAGCCTTTTGAGTTCTGTATCTGTTTGAGCTTGAGTACACTCAGATCCACAGTTAGCAAGAATATTTACAATGGCAAGTCATTTTTTTTTAAGAAAGGCTTCAGCTTTACAAAAGTGCATTGCTACCCTAATTAACAGTAACACTAACCCTAACAATCTAAGTAAGTACTCCTTACCTCCCTGAAGATGACTTCAAAAGTCCTGGACTCCCTGGGAGTCAGCTGCTGGTTGTGTCTGTACATCAGCATGATCTCATTACCCTAGAGTACGGAGAAAAACAATATTTGTAAGACTTACCAACAACATTTATACACAATGTGTACATGTATGCCTTTATGTGCACAGAAGACTGATTCAATCTCTTTTTACAGTATCTGTAAATCAAATGCACTTGACACTGTACTTACAATGAGCTCCACATCAACCAGTCCCACCAATGGCCTGCCAGTTGGGGTGGGAACATGTGACACACTGTACACCAGCCTTCCTCCATAGGCTGTCACCTGTGGGCAGAAACAACAACACATGTGCTACTGAGACCCGAGGATGATTATCTAGCAGCTGACAGGTACTAATAAGAGCACTGAAATGAATATCCAGTGGCCAAGCTGAATCATTAACCTTTCCTTTCTGCCTAACTCTGTAACCAAGTCTTTTCCTTTCTGCCTGACTCTGAAACCAATAATGAACTTAGCCCTTAAAATTTTGCTCATGTAAAGTGAGGGTTAAGAAGATGGGAATAGTACCTTGTCACAGCAGAAAGTCTTTTCCTTTCTGACTAACTCTGTAAATTGAATTTAGCCCTAAAAGCTTGCTAATGAAAAGTGTTAAGGACAGATAGGAACAGTAACTTGTCACCCCACAAAGCCTTTTCCTTTCTGCCTAACTCTGTAACCAATCATGAATTTAGCCCTAAAAGTTTACTCATGCAAAGTGAAGGTCAAGGACAGACTGAAACAGTACCTTGTTGCCCCGGAAGGCGGCAGGCAGCTGCCAGAAGTATGGGTCGCTGTCCAGCTGACTGAAGCCCTGGTACTGCAGGTCGCGGGAGGAGGGGTTGACTCGGAACCCTGTGGTCACACGGCGCGACATGGCCATGTTCACCAGTGCAAAGTCCTGGAAGTTCCCTTGCTGCAGGAATGTCGCCTCAACCTTTGAAAAACAAACAAGACAGAACTTTTCTGATAAAGACTGTTAAGTGGCAAAGATATTTGTCTGAACCTCTAGCATTTTCCTTTTCTCATATTACACCAAGAAGCTATGGGACTGATGATGATGCATGTTGATATTAAGTAATGCAACTTCATATTTCTTTTTATAACAAGAGTATAATTCTGAAATTTGACATGGAAAGAGGTACATTTGATCCATTGTATTCTTAAACATTCAAAATCTGAGGGAACATTAACCCTATGATTTGATTTATGAGGTTGTGCAAATTAAGGAAACAGCTTTTATACCTGATCCCTGAAGTAGGGGGAGCTGCTGCACTGATCAGTGACTCCCATGCAGAAGCACTCCATGCAGCCGTCTGGGTTCCGCGGGTTCAGGAAAAAGTATCCAGGACGGCACTGGTCACAACGCAGCCCGGTCGTCCCATCCTAGGAACAAAAGAATTTCCAGCTATCAAGCTACTGACTACCTTAAGTTTGTTTTGGGTTAAATTTTTAAAGAATCCTTAAAGTTAACTGTTTAATAACAAAACCAGGACATGCATAACAAAAGGATTACAATGTAACTTACCTTGCAGTTACACTGTCCATTGACATCACAGGTAGCTGCGAAGCTGCCAGCATCATTACACTGACAGTTATTCTCTGTGAACAGAGCATGCTTAGGTCAGTAAAGTCCTTGGAACCATGGAACACTTCCACACCAGGAATGTCGTTATCTTTGACAGTCATTAACTAGACCCTCCAAACTTTTCTTAGATTTTGGAGGATCAGAAAATTGTCCTTTTCAGTCCAAAATTATCACATCCATTTAACTGTTGTTTTTTATATACTGATAAATGGGTTCTGGGGACATTCCTGGTATGAAATACAGCAAAGCTGGTACTGTTCTACAGTGCTGGTGATGCCAGAGCAATCTGAGGTGAAGCGAGTGTACAAACTTTGCAAAGGCAGGACCCCATCAAATAAGATGTGGTTATGTACATGTACAAAATATATAGTTCATAATCCTTACTTCCCACTACAGAGTAATATGTATGAAAGTAGGTTTTCCATACGTATATTATACATGTTTCCCTTCACCCAGTATGGAGTTCTACACTACAGCCTGAAATGAAAATGGAAACCAAAGAAAAAATTGAAACTAAAAATCACCATGTGAACATGTGGCAAACAAGATACCCTGTACACGAGGGACATGTGGTCGAAATGGAGGCAATGTCACTTGGGCATACTATTCATAACTTGGCTCCAACATTTCATACATTTTTGGATGCATGTTGGCAGAAGACAGAAAAGTGAAACCTTAGAACCAAGTGAAAGAATCAGTCATGCCCAGAAAGGACAAAAGACAGACACACGTCCATGTCATGAGCACAAATACGTGTGAGGCGGCAGCGACAGACGGCACACAGCAGCTGCATTATGGGAAAGCGTGCTCACCACCGTCGTACTTGTTCCAAGGAACCTTGATGACATTTCCCTGCCCGTTACCGCCTGGGATATTTCATACATCAAACAGTACACAGACAAGGGTTATTAACCTTGTGCAGTCAGGCACTGAATGCACAGGACTACTGCAGGTCCTGACTACAAGGTCAAAGGTTAGTGGCAAGTCAGTCAACAGTACCTTCAAAATCTCTCTACACAAAGTCAAAAGGAAGACATGGGGAGGGATATAGGGAGAACTCTAAGTCTAAAGTTCCAATACATGTAAGTATATATGGCACTAAAGTTCACTGTCTAAACAACACTATCTACAAGTGATAATAGGGAGGTAAGTGATTGCTAGCTGGGATATACATCCTCTAGTCTCTACATGTTATCTGTCAGAGAAGGGTTCACAGGGGTCATTGCTACAAGGAGGTAAGAGACTTCAATGTCAATAAGGGAAAAATCCCTTGTGTCATGTCATCATCAAAAGGTCTGACAGAAGAGACATAGCAGGGCAACAAGACACAAAAACAACTGTCCTGGTTTCAGTCTCATTCAGTAAGTCATTTGTTTTTTTCCAGAAAGCAACAAACATGGAGGTCGCAATAAAAATCCCTTCCATATGATATTGTACATGTTGTAGTGTTCACGTTATATCTGTCTCCGTCTTGGAAGGGAATCTTTAACATCTACCCTACCACCCCCCCCCGAACGCCCACAAACTTGAGCTCTGTAAGGTACCCAACTGACTGTAAACTCATACCTTGCACAGGTCTGCATGAGTCCCCAGGGATGCTGGGGTTGCCTGTGTATCCTGAGTCACATCTGTAACAAGGTAACACTTGGTGAGCTGCTAGCTTTCCGAAAAAAAAAAACCTTTTCCCCTTACATTTCCCTGCAACCTTTATAGAAAACAGTTACTGTAGTATCTTCACCCTTAACATATTGTAAACTCTAGCTCACCTTTCACACCTCCTGCCGGTGTAGCCAGGTGGGCAGGCATCACAGGTGGGCTGTCTATCAATGTCCAGGAAGCAGGTGGGAGAGAACCTGCAGAAGTTATAACAGAACATCATTAACAACTCTGTACTCATGCTTTTATATACAAGTGCATCCCCTTGCAAGAAACCATTTTACCACCATAATTGTATCTCTGATAGTCTTGTTCTCAACATGATCCGCTTTTACTGTACAGAAAACCTTTATAAGAGAATGAGAAGCTCACTGATTGGATGGGATGGACAGTGGGCACGGACACTCCAGGCAGTCATCTGCGTTACCCCTGGTGGGGTCACCGTAGAACCCAGGCCGACAACGGTCGCAGTTTGGTCCCTCCGTGTTGTGCTGACAATTCTGTAGGAAATCAGGCCACACAAACAGATTATAATTTCTTGTAAAGAATAGTCCTAACAAATTCTCTCTCATCAAGCAACAGTTACTGTTTACTTTAATTTGCACAATTCAGACTGGCAGAATTTAAAAAAATAATGTCCTCTCTACCTGGCACATTCCACTGTCATCACAACCATAGGCATGGTTGTTGCAGTTGCATTCTGCACCAGGGCCTGTTCCAGGGCCTGTTCCACCTGTTCCACTGTCTCCCCCAGGTACACACATGCCCAGGTACAACCCCTCTCCATTCCTGCCATACCCTGGTGCACACTCCTGCAGAAAGAAGGAAGAGGAATTGGTAGATCAATGATGTAACATCATTTTCAAAGTAACTCATTTCTTTAACGCCTAAATTCTTTACTTTGCAAATTGTTTCCTCTGCATAGACTAATCTTGTCATATTCATCATCATCATTATCATCTTCCCCACTGTAGTCATTTGTCAACAATGCGGGCCTCCACATATTAAATGGACATTGATCTAAATTATTATGACATTTTCTTTATCCTATCCAAAATGTACACATCAACAACATTGTAGGAGTTTGATTGACAGTTCTATCACAACAGCATATTGATTAAATGTTATGAACCACCCACCTCACAGGACAGTCCAGCATATCCCGGTGGACACACACACTGCTCCACGTGCAGTGCCGGGCCCTGACCAGTCGCTCTGTCCTCCGCTATGTCCAAGGACACGTCAGATATACTGCAGAAAACAAGGATGTCAGATGAGTCATGTAATTTTGATGTATTTGCTGCATTCTCAACAAATCAAGTTCTTCATGTACTTCTAACCATTATGTGATCTTGTTAGCACAAAATATATTAAGATAACAGCACATGTGGGTGTTAAGTATCAGTTGCTGTGAAGAACACTCATAAAACCAAACTGTGTTACCTTGATTCCATCATGGCAGTTGCATAGGTAGCTCGGATCATCAAAGCGTCAACATTTGCCAGAGCCATCAACATGTGTTCCCTGGTGGCAGGCTCTCCATCCAGTCTTCTCCAGTATTGCTGTGTTTTCAACAAGATAAGATTAAGTCATGCGTTGATGATGGTTCGACATGAGATACACATCCAGGTAAGGAAATTGTTACTCAGGCAACTGGATAAGTTTGAAGATTCAGCCATGTTTCTTTGCAAGAAAGAAAGCTACCATTAAAAAAAATGTTGACCTCCTCATGCATCTTGCCTTTACCTGCCTCAAGACAGAATAGCCATCACACAAAACCTGTCATTTAACTAGACACCATACTTCATAGCTGTAAATTTGATTTGTATTTAATTCAAAACCACTGAACACCTTCCTACCTCCTGGAAGGTGATGATGAAAGGTCTGGGGATGTTGGCCACAGCCTGCTGCTCGTGTCTGAAGGTCAGCAGGATGGAGTTTCCTGACAGCTGCGCGTCAAAGTCCACCACAGGTGCTGCACCTGGAGCCGGCTGGTAGCTCAGGGTGTACCTGAGGACACCTCCATAGGAGGTCAGCTGTGGGAGGGGGGCAAACAATGAGAATGACTTCCTGTACATATGTAGGGTTTGTACTGCAGTAAGTTGTACATTTCTCTCATGTGATATAAAATTTGATATTAACCTGAAATCCAGCCTTGTTAATTATAGGTCCACTGGAGTGAATTTTTGGGAGCGGACATATAGCTACATTTGTGACAAGGCTGGATTTCAGGCTTATACAATCAAGCAAGTCCCAAGTAACATTGTCATTTATTCAATGTCAACGTTATGGCGTACATGAAGTTGGAATGAAAAGCCAAACCATAGCTTCAACAATGTTTGCAATACAGGCATGAATACATGTATGTAACCATTAGGCATGTACAGCATAGGATAATCGTCCCAGCAAAATGAAGGAAATGCAGCACTCTGTATGGTGAAATGATGAAGGAAAGAAGCAAAGAACTTCCAGCAAAAAGTTCAAGAAATGTGAAAGTTTGCAGGTTTAAGACTTACCATCTACTTCATTCAGGAGTAAAGGTGGGAAAAGTGAAGATGGGAAAAATGGGAAGACACACAGAAGACATAGAGCATAAGAAAATGACTCATGTTGCCATGGTGATGACCTCTGGTCACCATTACAACCACAGATCAGCTAGTTTAGCCTGACAATAGGTTTATACAATGATTATCATGCATGACTTGTATGATCAGCAATCAGTCTTTCATGCACTAAGAACAAATCTTAACGCATGAACAAAACAGATTTAGAAGATAAAGAATAGCAGAATCTTAAGCTCCTCTGAAACTATGTGTTCTACACACATGAAACATTTTTGATACCACTTACAGTTACTTCTGCAAATGTGAACTCTAGATTCAGTGTACATTGTAATTATATACATGAACAAGAAAAGCAGCTACAGGGGAATTTCACCTTGTTGCCAAGGAAACTTTCAGGCAGCAGCCAATAGTAGATGTCCTGTGGGAGCTGTGGGAACTGTCGGTACACCAGACTCCGTGTGACGGGGTTCACCGTCAGGCCCTGGTCAACGATCCTCGTCTGGTCTTTGTTCATCAGCTGGAAATCTTGGGTGGATGCTGTCTCAAATTTGGCTCGGACCTAGGAAAGCGTAGGTTTAAAGTTACACATTGTAAGGCTGCAATTGTAAAATATGTTCCTATTTTTAAAATCCTTCGATAGAACTCAACAGGTACATGTATGGTAAAAAAAGTTCTAAACCAGGCATTGTCACCACACAAAATCTATAGGTGATTAAACCCTAAAATAGTAAACACAGATGTCAGTAGCCAGATCCTGCAGTACCTGGAAGCGTCCCCAGGAGGTGCTGGTGCACTGCTGGCTGACACCCATGCAGAAGCAGCTGATGCAGCCGCCAGAGTTGGTATCTGACAGGTGGAAGGTGTTGGGCTTGCACACGTCACACTCAGGTCCCTGCACATTCTCCTGCAGAAATTAGAAGAAAAATGTACAACATGGGATGAACAGAGCTCCATTCAAAGATTTTACATTCTTAAGTGGCCAATCTAGGTTTATAAGCCTAAGGAAAATTGTTTCTTTTCTTACACAAGACTAAATCACTAAAGGTATTAAACAAGCACCAACAGTTTCGTAGTAGTACTGCCATGCCTGCAGATACATAGATTACCCACCCTGCACTGGCACTGTCCATCCAGAGGGTCAGGCAAGATGCTCCCTCTGGCATCACAGCGGTCAACAACAGGAGTGATCGGCCCAACCACGTTATCTGTGGAAGGACAGAAAAGGAAAAGGTTTCAGAATGTAGCCAAGCAAACTTACTGGTAAATTATGATGTGCTGACAAAAGAAGTTCTGTTAATACTACATCTTCGTTAAGTAGTGTTAACCTGGTGTATTACGCTGAATGGCGATTATACCAGCGATACAGCTACAGAAGTTAACTTCTAAACAATAATATACAGTAGAAATTTCCAAAACTTGAAAAGCTCCTCACCTCTCTTGCAATAGTCTCCAGGAATGGTGGGGTTTCCTATGTACCCTGGTGAACACCTATAATGGAATAATAAACATTTTGTGTAAAAAATAAGCAACACACCTATCAAGAAGAGTAGTAGTGGCCTGGTGTGCTTAGCTGAAATCACAAGCCAAAGCTAAGCCACATTGTACGACTAGCTACTTGAAAAAACACCATGCTTCACCAAACTTGAGGATGACTGCTTTATCTGTGCAAAAGATGTTTGGCAGCTATATATAATTTAAAGATTCTGCAGCTGAGTCTGTTGGGCTAGCATTGGCTGTACCAGCTATGAGAGGCACTGCACAGCTAGAACTGCAACTGACAGAAGCTGCAGACCATGTAGCAAGACAAGAGCCCAAGAATAATTAAAAAAAACAATGTAACAATAAAGCCGCATCTATGGCTTTTCACCCACCTTTCACACCTCCTGCCTGTATAGCCAGGTGGGCAGGCATCACAGGTAGGCTGGCCGTCTGAGTCCAGGAAACAGGTGGGCGAGAATCTGTCACAGGAAATTCAAAATTCTTATAATGTTCCACACTCTTTGTTCGTGTTAAAACAAACTATTATTGACATAACATGTTAAAATGCAGTTGTTTTAATACACATCATGAACATCGTACATGTACATCTAAACACAGTTGTAACTGCAGTTGGTGGGAATTAGGTAATAGATCAGGGCTGGCGTAACAATTTTCATCCTTATATTCTTGCCTTAACCAGACAGAAGCTTTAGAACATTTCATTCAGTTAAGTGCCATAGGCACAGGAGAAATGAGTTAGCATACACTAAAATTCTGACACAGAAGAGTATACCTGACACAGGCCTCCTCCTTGGCAGCACAGAAATACAGGAAGTTTGATACAGTAAAGTAAGACTTTTTTTTTAAGTTCATACATCTATCTTGCTTGATATGCTAATTCCCAAATTGTGGTTTTATATTTCATAACCTTACATACATGTGTATATCAGAAATTCAAAATGACAGCTAAGAAAGAGGTGACATTAAGCGACTTAAGTTTCTATGGACCACGATTCATGTGACTTTAAGAATGGATCTCTTCTATGGTGGTTACTGTATTGGAATACTCACAAAACAAACACAGTAATTGTTACTGAGCACTAGTAGAGAGGACTTCCTACAAGTAAGTTTCTACACTGATCTATTCTGGATTGCCATCTGATGTCTACGTAAACGTGCCTACAGTATGTAGGTACCTTGTGTAGTATATGATATCGTTGTCCTCATCAAAAAGGCTTTCATAATCAAACAACAGCCATTCCTGAACCCTAACAACACAACAGGGTTGCCATGTTGTCTTCCAGGGGACAATGGTATGAAAG
The DNA here is from genome assembly GCF_001625305.1 of Branchiostoma belcheri. NCBI lineage: Eukaryota > Metazoa > Chordata > Leptocardii > Amphioxiformes > Branchiostomatidae > Branchiostoma > Branchiostoma belcheri. The sequence goes on from NW_017804131.1 coordinate 1,474,476, forward strand.
ACAAAATGGCAACCCTTTCATCAAACCAAACAAACAAAAAGTACAATCACAAAAAAGTAAGCATCGCTACATCAAAGCTTCCAATAGTATTCAATTTTATGGAGAAAAATCTTAAGATTATTTTGGCCAACATAGAGATTAAATGGTCAAATACAAAAATACAGCAAAAGTTTCACACCAAGTTGCCACACCAGGTCTGAGAATAGAACCAATTATTGAAAACAATTTTGAGTGGAGGCATAAATTTGTATAAACTTTTAATTATTAATTTGTCATGAAATTTTTTTAGCAAAGAGTGAGCCAAATGTATATCAGGATAAAAAGTGCCAAAGAAAAAGCTATTTTAGTAATACTGCTAAATGAGAAAATAACCTGTATGCTTATATACTATAAATATGACTGTATAATAATCATGATATTGAAGGATATTTTGTACCTACAAAACTTGGGTTATCAAAAGAAATGAGCCTGTCATGAGCTTTAAACATTTTTCAACTATAGTTTGAAGTTATTGTTACTCACTGGTTGGAGGGAGTGGACAGAGGACATGGGCAGGGCTGACAGGCATTGGGGAAGCCGCTCAGTGGGTCGCCATAGTAACCAGCCTTACACTGTTCACAGTTGGGTCCATCTGTGTTGTGCTGACAATTCTGCAGGAATAGAGACATCGTCAGTTCATGATATCATATAATAGTAAAACATGTCAACATTATGGAATAACTACAAGGATTGCTGAGTATTTTGTGCCTCACATAGAAAATGATCTTTTAGTAAAATCTAATAAAATACTAGGTCCTTTATCTTGGCAGCAGACAAAGAAGTTAGATTAAATGAAGCATAGTCATGTAAATCCAGCTACAGCAATGTTTCAACCTTTAGTATGCATCAACCAGCTTGCATACATGTGGACTAGTGTTACAGTACAATTGCTACACCATGGGTGAGTACATTAGCTTATATTGGAAATAAAAAAAACTGTTGCTGATTTGAGGGCGAAGTACAGCTGTAAACCATACCCTGCACTCCCCTGTAAGCTGGTCACAGTCTGAGGAGTGTCCGTTACAGTTACAGGCACCAGACCCGCCCACAGGCACACAGGAGCCCAGGAAACGCCCGCTGTTCTGCCGGATGTAGCCGGTGTCACAGCGCTGTGGGACACAAGGAAGGAGATATCAGGACAGCTGACAGTGTACCTTAAGGTCTGTAACATTACATACAAAGTTAACATACCAACAATCATTTCAGCAGAATCACACTTCTGTACTTTTTCTTCCCTTTGGAGGTTTATTGTTCCAAACATACTTTGTTTCTATGGCTTGACAGGGCAGCAGAAGTATTTATTTCAGAGCTTGATACTACATTTATATTTTAATACAATTCCCAGAGCCATGTCCTACAGCCTTCTCACCTCACAGGACAGCCCAGTGTAGCCAGCAGGACAGCTGCACTGTTCCACCATTACAGCACGGGACAGTCCTGTGTTCTCTTCAACAGCTGTGTCCATCTCAATGCCCTGGATGCTGTAGAGATACAGGTATAATTATACATGTAGGCATTTTGTTTCACATTTTCTTGTCTTTCCTGTAGTTCAACTTTTAGGATCAAAAGACAAATAAGGATTTAGAGTTCTAGTTCTTTAGGGTATAACATAGGTTGCTATCCAGCCCTAGCATAGTAGAGAAAAGCTACTGTAATGCTGGAAGGTGCCCATACCTTGTGGTGACCATGAATGAGTTATACGAAGCCTTGATGAGGATAGCCTCCACATTCTGTAGGATCATCATGAAGTCTTCACGGGACAGGCTGGCTGACAGGGCTGATGATGTCCATAGGCTCTACAGATGTGAAGAACATGATTATTTGCATGCCTTTAGAAAATAATTAAGTTAAACATTCTCCCTGCTACTATACAAATTATAACTATGGCAAGCATTGTTCTAAACTAAGCAGCAAGATGGTAATTTTTATCTGTAACGTGGACTTTATAATTAGTTGGCTTAGTTTCTTCTTGTATACTAAAATTCCTGCTTACCTCTCTGAGTTCAACCTCAATAGTTTCTTCCCGCTCGTTGACTGGTTCGTTATAGTGTCTGTAGGTAAGGATGGCTCCTCCTCCCTGTTTATTAAAATCAACAACAACTTTCATTCAGGTTCCAAATAATTATTGGCTTCTTATGTGACATTTTTACATACATTATGTACAGGTAAAATAGAAATTTCTATACTTACTGCAGGTTATCTTTGAGAAATGAGGTATAAATAATTTTTTAGTATAAAAGGCCATACTCCTTTCCATGCAGCAATATTGTTCATGAACATTCTGTACATGTGTAGTATTAACTTTTGAAAACAGGTGCTGAGAGTATACATGTACAAATAACTTGCAGGTTTGATTACTTCTTGCTAAGATGCATGACCACAAAGATGAAAGAGAGAGGAGGTAACGATCTGATTTACTCACAATAAGGATGATGTCTTCTGCATCAATAAACCTGGCAAAGTCTCCAGTGCCGACTGAGTAGTACACAGTGTACCTCAGCTTTCCTCCATAGCTGGCAATCTGGATGTGCAAGAATAAAGAATGTTTACTACAATAGACCTTAAAACATTCAAGAGCATCCAAATTACATGTATTATGTAACAATTCAAAGGATCAGTATCAAAATGTTGAAAGTAATGGCTTTTCTTTTTATCACAATTCTACATCATTAAATCTGTGCATTATCTTCATACAAATTAACCACATCATCATGATTTTTTTTGCTATTTACTACTTACCGGTACTTTTGTTTGCAAATGTACTACTGTAGCACAATTTAGGCCAGAAGCTCTAGGCACTAGTCTTCTATTTTGCCAATGTATGTTTCTTTTGTATGTTTTAAATGTTTTCCACTATCATTGATAGAAATGGTGCAAATGGTGTTTTTCCAAACGAATGAAATTCTTTATAGCTCATAACGACTTACAATATTTCCTAGGAAGTTGGTAGGTAGGCTCCAGTAGTACACCCCAGATGGGACAGACGACATGTCCTCCACCATGAACTGGTTACGGGCAGGCACGGCTCGGATGTACGCCCGATCCACCGACTGGCTCCTGTCTCTGGTCACCATCGTCAGGCCACTGTTCTCTGGGACGGTCAACTAGTGGGTACAACAAAATAATTTCTCAATGGACCATACCCGAGTGCAATACAACACAGGAGGAAACATTCTGAAAATCCTACATAGAAATTTCAATGTAGCCTCATCCTTATAAATAGTTTCATCAGGTTGGTAAGTCACTGAATAAAGAGACTCCTTTTACGCAACCTAGTGTTTTATTCAGCCGACATTTTGGTTACCATTCTATGTAACTGTGTAGATATGTTACATTAAGGAACATGTCCTGAGGAATGTGACCGATGGTCACCAAAATGTCCGCTGTTTGAAACGCATGGTTCTGTAAAAAGAGACTCTTTATTCAATGTAGCCTCATCTACAATGTACATGTATGACACCTAAAAAACAGTACTGAAATGAGGGATGTACCTGGAACCTGTAGAAGTCACTGCTGCGGCAGTTCTGGGACACACCGAAGCAGAAACACTGCAGGCACTCAGACGTCGTGACGGCAGCTGCATTAAACGTGCCCGGTGAATTACAGGCACCCTCTGGTTCTGTAAAGATAAGTTTACACATTAAAAACATTTTTCTGACCTATGCTTAGCTCAATGTGAGTGTAAACACATGCATTTCAAGTGGGACAAAAATGTCATGTACAATAAGAGTCTTCATTAAAAAAAAGCAAAGAATCTACACTGTACTTGGTCAACTATGCAACTACATGTGTAGATGAAATTACACTGAAATTTAAAGGTTTACCTCTGATAGCCAACACTGCGTCTGGTACAGCAAAGATACTGCCCTTGTTGTTAATAGCCTCACAGGTGTACGCTCCTTGGTCAGACTTCCTTACATCTCGGATGGTGAGCGTTCCCCTCCCCCCTGAGTACTCCTGCGTGACCCTGGGAGGCTGACCCACGTGGCCCCAGTTCAGTCTCCAGGAGATGATGGGGGTGGGGTTTCCCACGGCCTCACATGTCAGGACCACCGTGGACCCCTCCTCTGCCTGCACCAGGTCAGCTGGGGGGGTCTGCACACTGGGGGAAGCTGGGGGGAAACCACCAGGGCTCAATAACACTGTCAAAAATCATCTTAGAGCCTGAAAAAATATCTGGCTCAGATGATAGTATAGGGGTACAGGAGTGTTGCAAATCATCATCATCGGTTGGCTGCAGAGCAGTTGATCACACATACATCAGAGAGATGCACAACAAATTATCAAACTCGTAGATTAGATACTAATTACTCTACTTAGCACTTCAATGAGCTCTCTTTGCTTCATTTCTTCATGGTGACATTTTGGTCACTAACTAGAACTGTTTCCTGGGTTCAAGTACATGTACATATACAAGTAGTTGACTTTCTCTTGAATATTCATATACCTCTCTAAGACAAGATAGACATTCTTTCAGGTTATGTTGTACTCACAGCATCCAATTTCGTCTGAGCGATCTCTGCAGTCAATCTCCTCATCACACTGATAGGACTGAGGGATGCACTGATCCCCCGACAAACACGTGAACTCATCACCGCGACACTGGGAACCAGGGGGAGCAGTGGCTGTGGAAGGAAACATGACAACTTTTAGGACTGTTTCTACAGTTTTATATAAAGGGAGTACAGCAAAGGACAGAAAGGACAGGTTTTTGGAAGTGTCAGGTACATTCATGTATGTCACACAAAACAACCCCAATAATATGGAAGATTGGAGATTGTCGACTGCATTAATCAAATGAAACAACCCAAAGAGACAAACAGATTGTTCCCAGACGTTGTAATGACTTACCAATAGCTGGATGGATTGAGGAATACAGAATACAACAAGAAACAGGGTAGGAGAGATGGGATGAGACAACAGATGTAAGTATTATAAGAGAGTCAAACAGAAAATGACATTGGAGTATGACATTGAAATCATCCCAAAGTTCAAAATTATGACCAAACACTGTCAAAAACATCAACAGTTACTGCTGTGACATGGTCACTTTGAACTCAACTGTTATAAGAAGAAGGAAGTCAATAATGACAGGACAACACACGTACAGGAAGAGATAGAAACATACAGTTGAAGATAGTTGCATATATAATATTAATAATATCCAGAGAGATCCAAAAGACAATTGCAACAAGCAGTTACTCCATCTATATACATATACATGTATAATAAAGAGGGCCAAGAATTTTGGGGGTCTATATCTTAAAAAGGTGAGGGGTGACTCAGAAAAAGAGAGACTGTGTGTTATACACAAGATTGGGGCTGAGAAAAATTCTTTGACTGCCCTCTTCCTTACACTAAACTGTATAAACTGTAAGATGCAGTTGTTATCTCTTGATATGTTGCTAGTTTTATCGTGGTCCAACTTACGACAGTTGCTCTCATCACTGTTATCCCCGCAGTCGTTGTCGCCATCGCAGGTCCAGATCTTCTGTGCACACTTCCCGTTGGCACATTCAAACTCATTAGGCTCACATCTGGGCATGATGCTGTCCTCTGTGCAGGGAGGAAAACACACAATTTGTTCAAATATGAGCATACGAATGTGAGCATGTGAAACAATGTGTTACAATTGTACTTCTCAGATAAATGAACAAAGCGATTCTATGGCAATTCTATGTACTCTGCCAATAAATATACTTATTAGGCTCAAATCTGAGCATAATGCGGTCCTCCTGAGCTCCTAGTCTTATACAGGTTGGAGAATGTCATATACACCATTGTTATGTCAAAAGACATCTTATAGTACACATTGACCACAATGATAACAAATGGCAAAAATTTACAGGGGAATGCTCAATAATGTACAGATGCACCAGATGAATACTGTTTCTTGTATCCCACATGTACCACTGAAAATACAGTTAAAAATTTTACTGACCACACTCTGCCTCATCAGAGTAGTCACGGCAGTCGGGGTCACCATCACAGACATAGATGACATCAATGCACTGTCCGCTCTCTTTACATCTGAACTGGTCATCCCTACAGCCTGGCCTGGCCTCAGGACCAGTTTCTACTGGCACCACTGGGATCACAGGAGGTGGGGTGGGAGGTGGTATCAGTGGAGGTGGAGTCAGGGGAATCACTACTGTGGAGACAAAACAAAGTACTGGGTTAGCCTGACCACATTCTGTTTACATCTTGTCTATAAAGGGAAAGAAAGCAAAAATATGTACATGAGAAAGTTGATGGGAAAACTGCAGAAATGCAGAGGACAGAAGGAAAAAAATGCAGATATTGTTGACCTGAAAAAGACTGCATCAAATTTTAAAACCTGATGTTATTCCTCCTGTTATGAATTGTGTGTTTGAAACACATGTAGATATACCATAGAAACACTATATAATAGAAATGAAGGGCCACACATATGGGCTATGCATTTTATTTACCATTTCAGTACAAGCTATTCAAAGATTTAAAAAAAGTTAGAGAAATTATAGCTGGAAAGATAACAATTACATATGCCCCGGAAGATATATCCTGCTGAATTTTCTCCCACTGTGTAATAATAGCCTCTTGAGCTACCAGGTACATACAAAACATTGTACAAATGTATGTTGTGGTTTACAGTATAGGAGGAAAAGGAGGAAACAAACTGAAAAGAAGTGAGCCGTTAGAATATATTTTGAATGTCAAGTATACCTACATCAAGATGCAACTTCATTCACGATGGTCAGATTTGGGCCCAAAAGTCCCAGTCCGCTACTATGGAGATCGAATCCCCCGAACCCGCGAATCTTGTTCGATATGACGTCATTCGAATAGAGCGGGCGTTCGATCTGGGGTTACCCGCGGTCATTTACAGTAAAGCCGCTACAACCGGCTACTTCAAGCCCTTTTTTACTTGGGAACCACGGAACAGGAAAAATCCACCTTTCCACAAATATGAACCGTTTTCAAAACATTACATCTATGCCGTGATTTTATTGTGGATATGTAACATGTAACGAAGCTACTGCCGTCATCGTAGGTGACCTTGAAGGTCAGAATTCTTGTTGACGCTGTTATAAAATCCAGGTCCCCATATCCAAGTGTCATAGCACGCGTGCAAACATGGTATTTTAACCATTCCCAAAAATCGTTCAAATTACCTCATTGAGATCTTGTTTGGAAGAGCAACGATTTCCGCAGATTTCTGTCTTAGGGATTTTTAAAATATGGCCGCGATTATGAATTATCGGTATTTAAAGTTAAAACACTGCGTTTTTAGCTCTTCTTTTGATTGTAAGTCGAGTTTTAAGTTAAAAAATAAAAAAATCCTAAGACAGAAAGTTTAAATTTACTGTAATATTTCTAAAAATCCAAAAATCTAACCTTATTTTTAATTTTCGGGGCCTCTTAAAATCAGTTGTTTGGTTCTCGTGAACCCTTCTTGAAATCCGAAATTGATCTCATTTGGAAGGAAATGTACACAAAGTGGAGCAAATGCAGTGCAAGAATAACATTTGAGGTAAACAAAATCACTTATTACATTTTATTTTGACGAGTATTTACTCTCCAATTACTTTTGTTTATTTTCAAATTTTACTGTGGAAGGTGGCGGGCCCGGGACTCCCGCGCGGCCACGTTCGAACGCGTTCTGTAACCCGATACCTCCCTAGTAATGCGACTTTAGCCTAGCAACCGACCGCCGTGTAACTTACACAGGTCACAAGGAATACAATTCCTATCATTCACCAACAGGGAGTCACAAAATGTTCACATTAATTATGCAAATTAGGTCATCCTTTGCATAATTGGTATCTGTTGATGTTCCGCCTGCCACAGATTAAATAGATTATATGTATAACAGTGCCATTATATAAAACATTCATTAATTTGTAATCATAGAATTTCCTTATTAATTATGCGAAATAAGTCCAATTTCAATTAAATTTGCATTTAATTATGTACAACTCTTTCTCAGCTACCTACATACCAAAAATGATGAAAAAATACGTTGTTCCTATATAGACTTATTGGCTTTTAAAGTTTTTACCAGAAACTAACCTGCAGTTCCAGAACAAGCTGCTAGAGGGACCAAACTTACACCACTTATTTCTAACAGAATAAGCTATCAGTCACCAAAAAATCAAGACCATGGCATGTTCAGGACAAAATATACAAAAACCGGAAGTTCTGCTGCAGTACCAAGGTCGGCCACCAGGAGGCCCATGTTTAACTGTGACATTCGTCTTCCTAAATCTTACCGACATATAAAATATCATCATAATCCATAAAGGCGTTATGAAGTTATGCTGACTACAATATGTGCGGAAACGCGCGCGCGCGCACACACACACACACACACACACATACATACATACACACACACACAGACTATTTTACATGGAGGTAATATTGGATACAAATCAATGGTTGAAATATCAAACTGAATATAACAAACATAAGGTCAACCAACAAATACAGTATT